>NC_081568.1:19887478-19904640 GCF_022355385.1 Mustela nigripes
TTTTTAAATATTTTATTTATTTATTTGACAGAGAGAAATCACAAGTAGATGGAGAGGCAGGCAGAGAGAGAGAGAGGGAAGCAGGCTCTCCGCTGAGCAGAGAGCCCGACGCGGGACTCGATCCCAGGACTCTGAGATCATGACCTGAGCCGAAGGCAGCGGCTTAACCTACTGAGCCACCCAGGCGCCCCATGAGATAGGAATTCTATGTAAAAATTCATAGTTTTGTTTTTAATTGAGTTCTAAATTTTCTGTAATATTTTTCTCATATACCTTAATATAAATCTAACTACCAATCTCTCATGTATTATCACACAAGAAATATAAATGTTTTTCCTTTATGATGAAGATATAGTAAAAATGGAAAGAATAGAAATTACTTAAGCTCTATGTAATAATCAAGAAGTAGAATGGTAGAAATAAATTTTCACAATCACAGAATTTTCACTTTGGAGTAAACACACCACCATGTTTATTTTAGATTCAAAGACTTCTCTCAACTAAGAGTCAAAATTAAACTACTATTCAAGAAACCTTGAAGATGAGTTCATTCAGGCTGTAATCACAAAATACCACAGACTGGGCCCCTCATAAACAGCAGACATTTATTGCTCATAGTTCTGGAGGCTGGTAATCTGAAGATGGGATGCCAGCACTGTGGGATGAGAGCTGTCTTCTGCTTTGCAGCACTTTGTGTCTTCACATAGTTGAATGAATTAGGAATCTCTCTGGAGCCCCCATTTAGAAAGGTTTCACCTTCATGATTTAAGAACCTCCCAAAGTCCCCACCAAAGAATACCATTGCATCAGAGCATTAGGATTTCAATATATTAATCGAAGGGGGAGGGGGTAGAGTGAGTACAGTCAGAAAACAGTATCACGTTAATCAAATAATGCCAAAACTCTCATCTTGCCAAATTTTAATATTGATAAATCATTTAGACTATATTCGGTCTTTCACTTGACATTTATAATATTTTAATTCTCAAGTTGAATTTCTATATAAAATTTAGATTTATCTTATTAATTTTTACTTTTAAAAAGTTCTTTAGTGGCTTCTTTGGGTAAGATTAAAATCTTTATATTTTTCCAATCTATACAATTATTAATTTATACAGATATTCTTCAGTTAATCTCAATAAAACATCGTGAGCTGGGGGTGTTAAAGTCCCCTACTATTATTGTATTATTATCAATTAGTTTCTTTAATTTTGTTATTAATTAGTTTATATATTTGGCTATTCCCAAGTTAGGGGAATATTTATAATTGTTAGATCTTCTTGTTGGATAGACCCCTTTATTATAACTTACTGTTTTTCTTCATCTCTTATTACAGTCTTTGATTGAAAATCCAGTTTGTCTGATATAAGGATTGCTAGTCAACATTCTTTTGATGTCAATTGGCATGATAAATGGTTCTCCATACCTCACACTGGTCAGAGTGGCAAAAATTAACAACTCAGGTAATAGATGTTGGAGAGGAAGCAGAGAAAGGGGACCCTCTTACCCTATTGGTGGGAGTGTGAACTGGTACAGCCATTCTGGAAAACCATATGGAGATTCCTCAGAAAGTTAAAAATAGAGCTACTCCATGGCCCAGCAAATACACTACTAGGTATTATGCAAAGTATAAAAACTTGACAAAGAATATCTATAAAAAATCTAAAGCTAACATTAAAATTATTAAGAAAACACTGAATTTTCTCCTCTAAGATTAGGAACAAGTCCAGGATGTCAGCTCTATCCTCTCTGTATCATTATAGTGGTAGAAAGTCTAGCCAGTACAAAAACAGTGACAAAAACACAGGTATACACTTTGGTAAGAAATAAATATGAGTCACTATGTGAAGATTATGTTTATATACAAAATAATCCAAGGCACCTACTCTCCTAGAATTAATAAATGAATTCACTAACAACACATGATTTGCATACAAAAATCAACTATATTTCTCTATACTAGTGATGAAAATATTAGCATCAAAATTAAAAATACAATACCATTTCCAGCCACTAAAAAATGAAATATCTCCTTATAAATATGGCAAAATACATAAAGGGTGTTAATTAAAAAAATCTACATAAATTAAAAAATATCATATTTATATGTTGGAAAATTCAACACATTAAAAATTTCAGTTATTCCTCAAATCATATATAGGTTTAGGGAAATTCTTGTCAAAATGCCTGGATGATTTTTGTAGATATAGACAAGATTATTCTAAAATTTATGTAGAAAGGCAAAGAGATTAATGTATAAAATAATTTTGAAATAGAAGAATAAAGTGGGAGAACTCAGTCTACCCGATTTAAACTTAATATATACTACGGTAAACAATTATAGTATTGGTAGAGGAGCAGACATAGATCATTGAAAAGAACAGAATACCCAGATATACACCCACACGAATATTATAAACTAATTTTTGTCACAAATACAAAACCAATCAACAAGTAGAAAAGATTTTTCAGCAAATTAGAATCATTGGATATCCATGGGGGTGAAAAAAAAGAGTAAGAAAAATATCTCATATCTTATAAAAAATTAATTCAAATTGGATCACAAGCTTAAATATACAAAGGAAAACTATAAAACTTTTGAAGAAATAAAGGAGGAAGTATTCAGGATGTAAGGCTAAGCAAAGAATTATGAGATTTGACAACAAAAGCCTGATCTACAAAAAGAAAAACTTCAGCTCTGAGAAAAACAAAGGAATGAAAAGGCAAGCTACAGGCTCAGAGAAAATATCCGTAAGTTGTTTATTCTACAAAGGACTCTTAGAATATGTAAAGAACTCTCAAATATCAACCATTAAAAACAAAACAAATACAATTCAATTTGAAAATAGCATTAGAGGGGCACCTGGGTAGCTCAGAGAGTTAAGCCTCTGCCTTCCTTTTGGTCATGGTCTCAGGGTCCTGGAATCAAGCCCTGTGTCAGGCTCTCTGCTCAGTGAGGAGCCTGCTCCCCGCCCCCCTGCCTGCCTCTCTGCCTACTTGTGATGTTTCTTTCTGTGTCAAATAAATAAATAAAATCTTTACCAAAAAAAAAAAAAAAGAAGAAAAGAAAATAGCAGTAGACACAGATAAGTATTTCACTGAAGAATATATATAACAAAAAGAGGACGTGGAAATATGTTCATATCATTAGCCATCACAGATATACAAATTAAATTAACAGGATATATCACACAGCTATCCGAATGGCTAAAATTAAAATAAATAAATAAATAAATAAGAGTAGCCACACAAATCCTGCTGAAGATACAGAGAAGGTAGATCCTGCTCATACGTCACAAATGTACAGTCATTTGGGTATACAGTGCAGCAGCTTCCTTCTCCTCCTTCTTCTCCCTTCTCCCTACTCCCTTCTCTTTCTCCTTCTCCTTCTTCATTTTTTTAAGATCTTATTTATTTATTTGTCAGAAAAAGAGAGAGCACAAGCACACAAGCAGGGGGAGTGGCAGGAAGAGAGGGAAGCAGGCTTCCCCCATAGCAGCGAGACTAAAGAGGACTCAATCCCAGAACCAGAACCCTGGGATCATGACCTGAGCAGAAGGCAGATGCTTAACCTACTGAGATACCCAGGTGCCCCTAGTGCAACGATTTCTTAAACTAAACTAACTATGCAACCATGCACCCCAGGAATTCCACTCTTGAGCATTTATCTCAGAGAAATGAAAATGAATGTTCACAAAAACGAAGCAAAATAAAACAGAATCTGTACATAAATGTTCATAGTAGTTTTATTTTTATTGGCATTAAGTGGGAAAAAATCCAGATGCTTTTCAAGAGGTTAGTGGTTAACTAAACCATAGTCATTTGTACCATGGAACACCACTGGGTGTGGTACATAAACAATGAATTTTGGAACACTGGGAAAAAGGTAAATAAAATAATTTTTAAAAAATGATTATACTAAGGTACTATTGAATAACAACCACTTGAGTTTTTTCTAGAGAATCATGGAGAGTAAAAGAAAAAGCCAATCCCAAAAGATTTATACTGTGTAATCCTATTTATACAACATTTTTGTTCTTTTCTTTTTTTTTTTTTTTTTAAGAGACAGAGAGCAGGCGGGGTGTAGGGGTAGAGGAAGAGAGAGACTCTTAAGTAGGCTCCACACCCAGTGCAGAGATCATGACCTGAGCCAAAATCAAAAGTCGGACACTTAACTGACTGAGCCACTCCTGCACCCCATACAACATTTTTGAAATGGCAAACATAGAAATGGAGAACAGATTAGCAGTTGCCATAGTAAAGGACTGGAAGAGTATGGGAAAGTAAAGTGAATATGGATATAAGGCAACATGAAGTATCCTTGTGGTAATGAAAGCACTCTTTATTTTTACCTTAACAATGTCAAGATCATGATTTTGATATTATATTATAGTTTTGAAATGTGTTGTTATTGGGACAACTTGGCAAAAGGTACATAAAATCTTTCTATGTTATTTCCTACTTCAGATTCATCTATAATAATCTAAAACATAATAATTGTTTTAAAAAATGTAAGAATTTAAGAATTTAAAGTTTTTCATGTACTAGGTCACAAACATTTCTTTTTAAAAGGTTGATTCCATTAATTCAAGATTCAAGATACAAACTATATAAGTAAATAATTATAAATAAGTAATGGAGGGAAAATGTTAAAAGCCTTCTGAAATGTAGGGGCGCCTGGGTGGCTCAGTGGGTTAAAGCCTCTGCCTTCGGCTCAGGTCATGGTCCCAGGGTCCTGGGATCGAGCCCAGCATTGGCCTCTCTGCTCAGCGGAGAGCCTGCTTCCTCCTCTCTGTCTCTGCCTGCCTCTCCGCCTACTTGTGATCTCGCCCTCAAATAAATAAATAAAACCTTTAAAAAAAAGCCTTCTGAAGTAAAATTTTTGTTAAATTCACAATACAATCTAGAGGATACTTTATTTGAAAAATGTTCAAACACTAAATATTAAAATTAGTGGGAAAGGAGTTTCATGGAAGAAAACTGATAGTGTTAAATACATATAACAGAAAGAAATGATGACAGATAAATTATAAGATAAGTATATAATAAAGTCAAGGATACTCTAAAAAGTCAGAGTAAAGACATAAAAATCTAATATTAAAAAAATAGACTATGAACACAAAGTAAAAATAAAAATACTTTCTGTAGAAGACTAATGATATAAAGCAATTTATGATAATACTGATGGACTCAAATATAAATTATATGAAAAATTAAAAGAGATATGATGATAGATAAAGTATTTTTTTAAGATTTTATTTATTTGCCAGAAAGAGAGAGAGAGTACACACAAGCAGGCAGAGAGGCAGGCAGAGGCAGCGAGAGAAGCAGGCTCCCTGCCGAGCAAGGAGTCCAGTGCAGCACTCAATCTCAGGACCCTGGGATCATGACCCAAGCCGAAAGCAGTGGCTTAACCAACTGAGCCACCCAGGCGTCTCTAAAATATTTCTAAAAGAAAGATAGGGACCGCTGGGTGACTCAGCTCGTTAAGTGTCTGATTCTAAATTTTGGCTCAGGTCATGATCTCAGGGTCCAGGGATCTAGTCTGGTATAGGGCTCTGCATTCAGTGGGGAATCTGCTTAGGATTCTCTCCCTCGCCCTCTGCCCCTTCCCACTTTCTCTCTCCAGTAAGTAAATAAATCTTTTAAAAAATCTCTTTAAATCATAAAAAAGAAAGATAATTTCATAATTTTATTCCAATAAATTTGCAAACTTGTTTATTTAACCATAAATTTAAAATAATTGAAGATCCTCAATCTTACCAGCTGTATGTATTATAATATCTTATACATCAATAAATCAATAGATAGATTGATAGTAGAACTTGTAATCTATAGTTTGTTAGGTCAGAATTCTGGTTAGTGTCAGATCTGATTGTCCATGCATTAACCTTTTCTTTTTTTTTTCTAGTCTAAATGTTCCATCAATTGCTATTAGAGGGGTATTAAATTTCCATCTGTGATTATTAGAACTTCTATTTCTCCACAGAATTCTGTATTTGTTTACATTTTAATGCTCTGTTTTTAGATATATACACACTAATGCTTGTTATTTCTCCCTGATGTATTAATCTTTTTTATTATAAATTCAATTTATCTATGGTAACATAATTTTTGGGAAGTCAGCTCTCATTGATTTTAATATACCCATTCACTCCTCCTTAGGTTTGTAGCTTGATTTATCTACTTTTTTTTCCATCCATTCACTGTCAAACTGTCTTCATATAGGTAAAGTTAGTTTCAAGTAGACTGCATCATATTTACTTTGTTATTTTACCCAATCTCAGAATATCTATCTTGTATTTGCAATTTTTTGTAAATTAATATATAATATAACCATTGATATGGTTGGGTTTAAGTTTATAGGTTTTTTTTTTTTTTTAAGATTTTATTTATTTATTTGACAGAGAGAAATCACAAGTAGTCGGAGAGGCAGGCAGAGAGAGAGAGAGAGAGGGAAGCAGGCTCCCCGCTGAGCAGAGAGCCCGATGTGGGGCTCAATCCCAGGACCCTGGGATCATGACCTAAGCCAAAGAAGGCAGAGGCTTTCACCCACTGAGCCACTCAGGCACCCCAAGTTTATAGTTTTATTATGTGTTTTCTATTTCTCTTCTAATTGTCTATGTCTTTCTTCCTTTATATTAATTTTTTTCATTTCAATGTGATTTATATGATCATATTTAAGTTATAATCAAGTTTAGGTAAGTGGTAACTTCAGATATTAAAATATAATTCTTGTTTTCTTATAGTTTTATTAGAGTTAATGTTGCTCAAGTGTGTGTGTATATATACTTTTTAATTTAAATAACTATATATGGCTTAAAGAAACTAAGAAGAAAAAAGAAAAGGTGTGTGTCTTTTAAATCATCCTGTTGGGGTGCCTGGGCAGCTCAGCAGGTTAAGTGTCTGCCTTTGACTCAGGTCATGATCCCAAAGTCCTGGGATGGAGTCCCTCATTGGGCTTCTTGCTTGATAGGGAGCCTGCTTCTCCCACTCTTTGCCTGCCACTCCTGCTTGTGCTCAGCTCTCTCAATCTAACAAATAAATAATTAAAATCTTAAAAAAAAATTAGACCACTTTAGACCGTTTGTTATTTCCTTGAGGGTCCTATTCAACTTAGTTTTTGGCAACCTTTTTTGGTTGTTGTTTTTACTCCTTTTCCTCAAAACATGTCATTTCTCTTGATTTATCTATAGCTTACTGACTCTTGTTTCATTTCCATTATGTTCAAATGGTATTTTGTTCAAATAGTATTTCTTTTTCAATTTCAGGTATTATGTTTATCCAGTGCTAACTTCTTCATGCAGTTATTTATTATAATCATAGTTTTCTGCAGATTTCCCATACATTTATTTGTTAATGTCATAACTTGCTTTCCTAGTCATATTAATAATGACAATTTTAATATTCTCACCAACTGATTCTAAAGTCTAGATCATCTTGATCATATTTTTCTTTCAACAATGGGTTATGCTTTCTTTTTTCTTATGTTAAGTAATTTTTATTATACTGTGATATTGTGAGTGATATGTTACAGGCACTCCAGATTCTATGTTTATCTGAAGAATAATAATTTTGTATAGATAGTTAATATTTCTGAAATTACAAGATCTCCTGTGCAGTGTATAGTATTAAGGCATAAATTTGATTCTTTTAGTTTAAATTTGGCCTCTTAGAATCAGCTAGAGATTTAGGCAAAATTTATAGCATAATTTAGGCTCTCCCTCACTAAATCTTTCATTTCTGGTATTCTTCCTTAGCGTTCCTTACGCACTGGTTGTGTTGGGAACAAGTATAATATTAAAATTATTTTAATGTTTTAATTTCCTTTATATTTGAACTATTTTATAATCAAAAGAAAAAAATTGAAGTATGTTTGAGTCTTAAAATAAACTTAAAAGAAGCAGAACATTGACCAAATAAAATATACTTCTTACATGAATCCTTCTCTTAAATTCTATAAAAATAATGGATGGCTTTATAACTGACATGCAATCTAAGACTTATTTTATAATATATGCAATGCAATCCACTAAGAAGAACGATCACATTTTCTGACTATAAGAGAGGTAAATATAAAGTAGTCAAGAAAAACAAACATTTCCTCATCATTCTGCTTTAGCTGCTTGTAGGTAACTGAGGAACGGAGACCTGCCATTCAAATGTCAACTCCCAGGACTTGCTATTCTTACAGACAGAAATAGTTACTTAAATCTTTTCCGGAATCACACACTCTGCAGCTTTTCTCAAAAGTGCTCTTGTGTCCATCTCTTCGATCATATTTCTCTTGATAGATTTTTGCTCTTTTCAGAATTGTGAAGGAGAGTATGTGAGGCTCACCTCACTTCCCTTGGTGGTCTGTTCCTTCATTCTCTGAACATTGTTGTACTTCCATGGAAAAGGCATATCTGACTGTTTTCAAGGAAGACCATGACTAGACCCTGGGACTAATATATTGAATAAAGTATAAATGGGTGACAACTTGTAGGGTGAAAATTATTACTTTATTCAGGTTTTTTTAAAAACAACAATTATTGTGCTCTATTCAGGAAACAGTTGGTAATTATTACATTAAACATATTACTTATTCAGAGCATTACCCCTCTTGAAAAATAGGATCTGAGGCTCAAAGAAAGAATGAAAGGCCAAAGGTTTTTACACACACACACACACACACACACACACACACACACACAATTTCCTGTGCAAACACATTCACTTAAAAGCAGAAAATGAAAACTTAAATCAGTTCTATCATCCCTTTCAGTACAGATTCAATTTCAGAGAACTTACTTTGCAGCTTATATATCAATGGGATAACATCATTGAAAATACACATATAAATTAACTTGAATCACCAGTCCATTCATAAAAAGTTAGCTTTTAAATTCAAAGAAACATGCTTGTCTTCTTAAATTAAGATATCTAAACAAAAAATATGTGTGCATTCTTGCAATTGCTGTAGAAAAATCTATGCCCAATATTTTCAACCCTTCTCTCTATATTTATCAGGATCACACTTGTCAGACTATAACAAATTATATTCATGATAATAACTAAATCACATTTTTGGTTATTTATTTTTCATCTAAACTTTGTTATCACTTTTACATCTCTCAATTGCAGAATTTCATGCTCTCTATTTAAATAATTTCAATAGGTTTTGTTTTACAGTTATATATTTGTTTTCTATAAATAACTTCCAATTTTATTAAGGTATATCTGTTGAGAATTAGAATCATCTGCAGTTTTATTCCTTATATTCCTTATATTCCTACATTTCTAGCTACTTATAAAAGTATTTAGCATCAGCAAAATTAAGAAATTTTTTGAAGACAAAATATAATTGCTCCTAATCTGAAAACTCATGATTTACAAATCATATGGTAATTTATGTTTTTCATAATAATATTGTACTTGGCTACAACTAACACTATGAGATTTTTTTTCCCTAGGCAATAAAAGTTTGCATTTTTTCTTCACATTAAAAGAAATACAAAAAGAAATTCTTGTGATATATGTATTTATAGTGTGGTAAATAACAAATTTAAATTTAAATTATAATTGAGGAGATAGATATTTGTTACCAATACTAAGAAAAAATCTCAGTAATTGGTGAGAGAAGCAAAGTTTTAATATAGAACTGCTGCTATTTGAAAAATAGACATATTTAAATATTTTTAAAGTGAAAGTGGAAACCTGAAGAAGTATCAAAAACAGAATGCCCATTTGAAATTTACATGTTAATTTTAAGATAGAAATACTTGTATATCTATATTGGTACTGATGAAAGATATCTACTGTTGCATGTAAGCTATTATAGGTTCATGAATTCAATGTAATAATTAAAAACAATAAGTGAAACACAGCAAAATAGAAGTGATCAGATTATACTCTTCAGATTAAGATAAGAGCTTTTTTTTTGTGTGTGTAACTGCTTTCTAAAGTATATGGGATAGATTATTATACAGGAAGAGAGTGAAACATATTAAAGATTTCCTACTCCTTAGTATGCATTGAGGCATTATGTACATAGGTGTATGTATGTGCATGTGTGTGTAAGAACATTTTAATATGGGCTATACTACATAACACAATTATATCATTTTACCTATCTATCCTTTTTTGAGATTTATGTATGTTTATTGGAACACTGGGCATCGCTAAAGTTAATGTGATAAATAAGCCACCCATCTGTAGATCTATGTATAAATTTTCATTGAACCCAGCTGAAGAGCCCCTTAGACTTTTTTATATTTTATTATATATCATGGTTCTGTTGCTGGTGGGAGAGTATGCACTCTGTGAATGGAGGGCTATATCCTTGGATTCTCCATGAGAATATTTACGTGGGATTGCATAATCGAATAAATACAGCCAGAAAGAAAGGAGCCAGCACAAAGCAGTTTATTAAAGCAAAAGTACTCTCTCAAGGTAGGAGAACCTGCAGGCTCCCTCAGGTGAACCAGGCCCTCAGTTGTTTTGGGATTGGGTATTATAGGTCTCTCTGGGCTGGGAGAAACTGTCATGTACAGTGAGGTGTTCTTTAATGGAGGCTTTTTCCAGTCATTTGGGGGATTCCTCCCACAGTATGGGAGGGGTTTCTTTTTGACCCTATGAGGTTTGTACCAGAACCCTCCTGTCACCTTTCTCCATGGTGGTGGCCGGCTCTATTACTACAATGCAAAGAGTTACAATGAATTTAGGGGTTACTCTCAGGCAAAAGCGGGAGAGTAGAATGCATGCTCCACACCTGTCTTTCTTGATCTATCAGCCTCAAGGTCTTGGAAGCCACAGATAGGATGTTGTGCCCCTGGGCTTTTAAAGTGTAGCTTATTTATAACTGCCCTTGCCTCCAGCGCAAATCTCTATCATTCCCATTCAAGGACATGGGACTCTGCATCAGGACAGTCCTTCCACAGCTCATGTCTAGCTTCTAACAATTCAGAGTGTAGCCAAGCTAACCGGTGATATTAGAGAGAATTTCTAAACGGTTAAAACTTAATTAGAAGAGCATATGTTCCTAAAAGTATAAATATTTTCCCCATTTCCCAGTTAGCATGCAGAAACTGCTCCCCCAGGCACAATTCGAGTTCTCTCTGCTCCCTTACTGTGTACACACAAGGAGAGATGAAATGATCATTGCTTTGCAAATCTGAGATTGAATTATCTGGAATGCTCAATTCTGTCTTGACTTTGGTTTTCTCAGGCTTTAGTTGCTTCCAGCCACAGGCTCTCTCTAAGGTCTACCTGCATCAGTTCCATGTGGCACTGAATTGTGCAAAGGTACTCTTCTTAATTCTGGGCTTAAAACTCCCAACTTGTTTTCAGCAAAACAGTGTTTTTAGTTCATCAACAGATTCCCCCTTATTTTATTTCCCAACTCATTCAGAATTCTAGTGAAGAAGAAAAAACTTTTTATTGGACTCTTTTGAAAACTAAACATATGGTGGGACCTTCAAATAAGTCTACAGAGGCAGCATAAGGTGGAGAAATACTAGAGGGATGGTACAAATGTCCGATAATTCATAGCCGTAGAGGTCTGCACAAGTATTGCCAGCTGAAGCAAGAATTTAGAGAGAAAGTAGCAAGGGCTGTAGAAGGGCTCAGAGCCCCAGATTATAAGAGTAGCTGGTTGAGGCAAAAATCCAGTTAAGGGGGAAAAAAAAATCTTGACAGGACTTTTCAGCTTTGGGTGGTTTAGCAAAAGAACATTTGATGCTTTTTTTTTCTTTTTCTTTTCTTTTCTTTCTTTTTTTTTTTTTTTTTCCAGAGTAGGAGAGAGAGACAGCGCATAAGCATGAGGGGCAGAGGGAAAAGCAGACTCTCTGCTAAGCAGAGAGCCAGATGTGGGGCTGGATCACAGGACCCAGGGACATGACCTGAGATGAAGGCAGGTGCCTAACCCACTAAGCCACCCAGGCCACCCAGAACATTTGATGCTTTTAAATTGCAAGGCAGATGAATTCCCATGTACTACAAAATCCTGAAGAGTTCCTACTCTTCTATCATTAGTACTCGGTTTAAATGGACAGTGTTCACCAACTGTTCTGTATACTACCCTGTATTCAAGACTAAAGAAGGAACTGTGTAAGGGCTTCCTTATGATCCACTTCTGTCCACAAATCAAGATCATTTCCCTGCCCAAGGATGTCATTTTGATCTTTGTTGTTTGTGCTTTATTTCAACTTTACTCCAAAGAAAAGTTTCAATCTTTAATACATTTGAACTTTAATACCTTATAACTTTAAATTTCAAGAGGGCATATTTTTAGTATTTTGTTGTGCCTATGAATTTTATTTTAATTCTGTCATTTATCATCATTGAGAAACTTCTTGTTCCGCCTACGAACTTAAGAAACAATATTTTCCTACCTATAGCTCCATTTAGGGTTTAATAAACCTTTCTTTCCAAACATAGGAAATTCCAATTTTAGTTAGTTTGTTTTTATTTGCTTTACTCTCCCTCTGAACAGATTCATGGTTTTGGGTTTTTACTAACCTTGTCATTTGGACTTAATCTATTTGATTCACCGCTGGCTATAATTCTCAAGCTCCCTTCATCTAGTCTGTGCTCATCCCAGTAACTCATCCCATATTGTCTCAGATAAATCCTTATAGAACCAAACTATGCATTGAATCAGGTTATAAACTGACAAATAACTATTATATAAATATAAAGAGAAAGCATGTAATGACAGAGATCAATATTAAAATAAAAGCAAATATTTAGAAAACTCGAGTTAAATATGCTATTTATTTTCAGCAACTATATAGATTCTTCTGGTATAACTTTTTATTGAACTTCAGTCTTTTTCCTTGATTTACATTTTTATTTTTTATTTAGAAAACACTATATTAGGAGTCATTCTGGGTTATTTGTCTGACAGAACCATACTAGGTCCCAGATATGAGAGCTTATATTAATGGGAAGGACAAGTCAAAAATTAAAAAGCCAACTAAAAAATGATTGCAAATACAAACACTTACATAAACAAGTAACAAAATCATTTTCATTTGATTCTAAGTACTGTGAAAAAAATGCGAAGAAATTCTGTCTCTGAGAGGAGATCTGAATGTAAGCAATCATGCAAAAACTCTGTGGGAAGATATACTTAGGCAGAGGAGAAGCATTTCCCAGTTCTCTGTGGCTGAAAGAACTGTGCTGTGTTCAAGAATCAGAAAATGGACCTGCGATGCCGAATGATAATGAAGGAGAAAGGAGTAGTATGAAATTTAATTAGAGAAGTGTATTAGCAAGCAGGATGATACAAAATCAGAAATGACTAAATTAGGCAGAAAGGGAATGTAATAATAGGGTTGACTGGGTGGCTCAGTCGGTTAAGCATCTGACTTGATTTCAGCTCAGGTCTTCGTCTTACATGATCCCCACCTTGGCCTCCAAGCTCAGCAGGCAGTCTGTTTTAGATTCTCTTGCTCTCTCTGCCCCTATCCCCCACACCATTCCCTCTCTTTCTCTGTCTCGAAATAAACAAATAAAATCTTTTAAAAAAATGTAATGGAAAAGTATAGCAATTTCAGAAAATGAACAAGAAGAATGCAGGATACAACTACTAACACAGCCATAATTGTGCTACCTGGTCAGTCTAAGGAAATAGTCACAATTTATTTTACTTTCTCCAGACCAATATCACGTCTACATAATAAAGCATCCTCCTCCTATCATTCTTTCAAAGGTCAAAGAAACAGGCTTAAAAGATCAACCTGAAGCTGCCAAATTGTAGCTGCCAGGAGGAAAAGGAATGGTATAGATGCTTTCCCCTATAGCTTTCCATAGGGAAGTATGGGGACCTCCTTCACAATAATAAATACACAGAGGGCTATCATCCCAAGTAGGAAGGAATTCATGATACTGGGTTAACGAAAATATAAAATTTCTATTAAAGGGCCATTCTCAGCTTTCCTATAATGTTTCTTACTTTACGGAACTGAACAAAGAATGTTTCTATTCAACTCATGGAACTATCTTTCCACTTCTATTGTTGTCCAGGTTTCAGTGATCCCTGGCATGCATAACCCCTAACTATCCCTACTTCTTTTTTTTTTTTTGTATCCTGCTTTTTATTTTTAGTTTTTAATTTTTAGACATTCACAAATATATAATAAAACAACTTACATTTAAAATTTTAAATATAAAATTGTAAATATAAAATTTTGCTGCTATAAACATTAGGGTGTAGGTACCCCTTCAGATCACTATATTTGCATCCTATGAATAAATACCTAGTAATGCAATTGCTAGGTTGTAGGGTAGTCCACAACAGCCAAACTACGGAAAGAGTTCAGATGTCCACTTACAGATGAGTGGATAAAGAAGATGTGGTGTGTGTGTGTATGTATACAATGGAGTATTTCTCAGTTATCAAAAAAATGAAATCTTACCATTTGCAATGACATGCATGGAACTAGAAGGTATTATGCTAAGCAAAATAAGTCAATCAAAGAAAAGACAGTTATCATGATTTCACTCATATGTGGAATTACAAAACAGAAGATCACAAGGGAAGAGGGAAAAATAAAATAAGACAAAATCAGGGAGGGAAACATGGAAGACAGGGAGAGATGGAGAGGAGAAGGGAGTTGAGGGAAATAGGAAGGGAGGTGAACCATGAGAGACTGTGGACTCTGAAAAACAATCTGAGGTTTTGAAGGGGTGGGGGTGGGAGGTTCGGGGAACCAGGTGGTGGGTATGGTGGGTATTAGGGAGGGCACGGATTGCATGGAATACTGCATGTGGTGCAAAAACAACAAATACTGTTACGCTGAAAAGAAATAAAAACATAAAAAAATAATAAAATTATCTTGCTGAAAAAAAAAAATCAGAGAGAGAGAAAACCATAAGAGACTTAATGATAGGAAACAAACTGAGGGTTTGTTTCAATAACTGCTAGAGGGGAGGGGGGTGGAGGGATGGGGTAACGGGATCGCGGGCATTAAGTGGGCATGTGATGTAATGAGGACTGGGTGTTGTATACAACTATTGAATCACTGAACTCTAACTCTTAAACTAATAATACACTCTATTAATTAATTTAATTTAAATAAAATGAAATTTAAAAAATGAATATCAAATTTTTACTGGGGATCTCAAAATGAAAAACAAGTTTCCTGTCCCACCTTTCCTCCTAACTGATTTTGTTTCATGTAGGGGATGACTTGAAACTATTTCTCTTTTTTGGTGTTAATATAGACAATTTGACAAAATATTTAAGTAATATAAGTATTAAAATAAGTTTTAGCTGACAGTTATGGACATCCTAGAATGACAGTGGTTTAAATAAAATAAATCTGTTTTTCTCTAATATTAAAGTCTGGTTAGGCAGTTCAATGGCTGGTAAGTGCTCCATGCATCAGGAATAAAATCTTTCATCTGGTGTCTCCAATAAGTACAATTTTAATCCAGATGGCAACACCTATTCACAGGTAATAGGGTGAGTAAATAAAGTCTTTATTTTGGGTGGCTATTTGCCCAAATAAATTACTATAATTCTAACTAATGAATTTTGCCAACTTCGTCCTTTTGGACATCTAAATATACATATCCTTATATTTCTTAATGTATACTACTCTTGCCACCATACTCTAAAGAAGACAGCCAAAACTATCAATTAATTAAAAATAAAGAAGACAGCCAGAAAATCCTTTCAGTTAATGAACCCACCTCAAATCCACCACCTCTGAGTGACTTTCAATATGATTCAAAGATCCGAATGTTGCTTCCCATGATCAAGTGATCCAAAAGTTAAAAAAACAAAAAGCCCAAAATATCTATTATTACTGCTACTGGATCACTTTGATTATGATATTCTTTGTGAACTCTTCACAATACAACCAATAGTGTGCTAAGTCCTTTACCTTTATTAGAGCTGATACTTTCACAAACTCGATCAGAAGATGTCATATTTCTATTTTAAAGATGAGAAACTAAGGTACATAGAAATGAAATAATTTTTTTAGGATTTCACATCTAAATAGCATAGAATCACCACTTACAAACCAGGTTGTATGACCCTGCTCCTTCTTTTCTTTGTGTCACACTTCCTCATATGTGAGTTGTCCTTGCCCCACTGATTATGGAATATGAATTCATTTTAGACATATAATATCTAGGTGTTGTACTAGTAAACTGTACATTACTTGGAGAAGCAAGTTTTATTAATCTGAATATCTCTCTTACCTGGCAAAATGCCTGAAATATAGCAGAAACTTAATTGATGTTTAATAAAGGACCTGATTTTTTTCATGGTACTTACCCAAAGGATACCAAAAAAACCTTATTTGAAGGGATACATGCACCCTAGTGTTTATAGCAGCATTATCAACAATAGCCAAATTATGGGAAGAGCCCAAATATCCACTGACTAATGAATGAATGGATAAAGAAGTTGTGGTACACACACACACACACACACACACACGCACACAAACACACACACAGAGGAATAGTACTCAGCCATCAAAAAGAATGAAATTTTGCTATTTGCAACTATGTGGTTAGAACTAGAGTGTATTATGCTAAGTAAAATAAGTCAGTCTGAGAAGTACAAATACCTTATGATTTTATTCACATGTGAACTTTGAGAAACAAGACAGATGAACATAAGGGAGAAAAAGAGAGATGCAAACAATTAAACAGACTCTTACCTGGGAGATAACAAACTGAGGGCTTCTGGAGATGAGATGGGTGGGAGATGCATTAAATGGGTGATGGGTTTTAAGGATGGCATTTGCGATGGTCACTAGGTGTTGTATGAAATGAGGAATTAATAAATTCTAAACCTGAAACTAATATTATACTGTATGTTAGCTAACTGGAATTTAAATAAAAACTTTAAAAAACACAATAAAGGAATTGATTTTTAAATTTAATGTATATAGAAATATCACATATTTAAAATGAAAACACCTTAAAACAAAATAAATGACATATACTTTCTGAAAATTTTATATAATTTAACCTCAATTTCCAATGTCCAATGTGCATATTGGAGCAGAAACATCATGACTACTATCAAAGTCACATCTAGCAACCAGTTTGAGGTGGTGAGTAGAGAAACAGCCATTACTCTGTACAACAATTATCAAATCTCTGCCCTAGAACTTTTTTTTTTTTTTTTTTTTTTTTTTTTTTTTTTTTTTTTT
>NC_081568.1:19905040-19948329 GCF_022355385.1 Mustela nigripes
ATAAGTGACACCATAAGACGAAACAACATTAGAATAATTGGGATTCTGCCCTAGAACTTAACTAAGTTCCTTGGCTAGACATTCTAGACGAGTCTGGTTAGAATTTGTACAGATACCATGCTTTGCTTTGAATTTCTGGTCTTTTTCTGCCTGGTTTCTGTGCTCCCTCATTTTGATACCTTGGAGCCATTTGTATTAGTTTTTTATCTTTGTTGTAACAATTCACCACAAGCCCTGGCTTAAAACAATACACATTTACTACCTCACAGTTCTATAGGTCAGACATACAGGTTGGCTCAAATTCATGCTCCATTTCAAATTTCACAAGGTGGAAATCAAGGTTTAGCCTGCTGGGCTCTTACCAGGAGACCCTAGGATGTATCTGCTTGTAAGTTCATAGAGGTGATTGGAGGAGTCTAGTCCCTACAGGATGTAGGAATAAGATTCTTGATTCCTTGCTCCTTGTCAGCCAGAGGTTGCCCTTTTTTGGTCTACTATGCCATCTGAGAATAAAAATATCGTTCAGGTGAAAAGCAACATCTGTAACTCCATATCAGAAAGTAGATTTACAACTTGAAGAAGGGCATAGTCTTCTAACTATTTCAATCTGTGGGTCAAAAACAATTTGCCTTTTGTACTTTGAATCCAGTGAGTGGATATTATGTTTTTGTACGTGGATGAGCCAGCTCTACTCTCAACTCATCTCTCTCATGTGATTTTGCTGAGAACAGTAAGAAACTGCCAACACACAATCACTTCCATTTTTTTTTTTTTCCCTACAGGTAATCATAATGCTAGAATCTCAGTTGTGATATAGACTGGTTTTCATGGTATTATAAATTAGTCAGGAATAAACACATCATAGTTTTCCATCTGCAAAATTTATCTTTGAATCACCTGCTGAGTCAATGCCAAGCTTAAGCTTTTGTAAGATCCTACTTTTAGGCAGGAAATTTTGTATTAGTAAGGATTAAGTTTACCTATAAATGATGGAAAACTGTAATAGTGGTACTATTACATATATCTCTCACGGGTGTATTTTTAGTAGGGAGTCTAGGTCTAATGGGGAGCTATTGGAGTCTAGTGCCAAAGGTACTAGATTCTCCCATCTCCCTGCTTTTCTTCACATTGCCTTAGCCTTAGAGTTTAATATGTTAACTTTTCTCTTCTAGGAGCCAATGGAAAGGTTTTTAAAAAGACATAATTTTACTTTCTCTTATGAAATTTCCTAGAAGCTCTGATACAATATTTATCCATACTGGCAAACCATATGTCAGAATGCAGCTGTATGCCCACATCTGTGGGAAAAATGTAAATGGAAGCTTCTAATCTGGGCAATCTGAGGCTAAAAATGTGTTATAAGACTGGAAAGAAAAAAAAAAGAAAGAAAGAAAGAAAGAAAAGCAGAATTGATATGAGAGCTCTAACCTCCAAAGCCTTTTTATCCAGTATCTGAAAAACCTGAGATTCCTCAAAACCATCCACCCTGCTGGGAGAAGATGAAACAGCAGACAAAGGAATCCACTGAAGGGACTGAGCTCTCTCTGGGAAAACCCATCCTCTAACCAGAGGCACTGAGATACAGGGACTGAAATGAGAAGAGGAAAGCAGACACAATGAAGAGGCTGGCCAGGAAGGTTCTTTGTTCCCATGGTCCTAATATTCCACTTCTCCAGGTGTGAGATGCAAGAACCTCTGGGGAGCACTATAGGGGATCTCAATATCCCCTGCCTCCATCAACAAAAATACAGCATTGAGGGCTGGGCAATTCCCTTCAGCTCTCTCAGACTACATCAGCAGGATTTAGAGGGAGGTCAGCAGCACCAGAAGGTGAAGGTTCCAGCAAACTGCCCTTTGAACCATACAGTCAACAAAAGTACCCAAGGCTTGTAATGATAACCTAAACAGGGCGACTTTCTGTTATAATCAAAGTTTTAAATAGGACTCTGACTTCCATATGTAATAAACAAAATATTCAGGACACAATCTAAGATCACACATTTTAAAAATGATACATGAAAATCACAACTGAAATGAAAAGACAATCAACCAATGGCAGCTTTTAAATGAATTAGATGTTGAAATTATCTGATAAGAATTTTCAAGGAGCCATTGAAAAAGATTAAAATATTAAGTAAAAATTATCTTGAAATAAAATAAATAGAAAATCTTAGCAAAAAATAGGTTATACAAAAGAAAAAGCTGAAAGTTATAGAAGTAAAACATACAAGAGAAATACAACAACTCATTATTCCCTTTGTTCTTCCACTTTTCAAACTCTTTCTGACATTCTTGTGTGGTTTTGTTTTCTTTTGTTTTGTTTGAGTAGATATTATACCCTCTTTTTAGAAACCATAGTGAAATTTTCTATAATATATAAATAGGTACATTTGAAAGGTTAGGGGTAATTTCATCTTTTTGTAATAGAATGCCTAATTGAGGTTATAAAAATAGATATTTTTGTTTGTTTATACAAGAAAATGGTATATTATGGATTTAACTTTAAGGCAATAGGAATTTATTAAAACATTTAGAATCTCAGTAAATCATTAAGAACGGAAATATTTTACAACTATTGATGAGGATGTGGATAAAAATGAACCACTATACACTGTTGGTGGGAAGGCACATAGTGCAAACACTGTGGAAAATAGCATGGAGATTCCTCCAAAAATTAAAAATAGAATTATCATATGATTCAGTGATCCCACAGCTGGGTGTTTACCCAAAGAAAATGAAAAGGTATATGTATCCTTACTTTAATAGCTTCAGTAGCTAAGATTCAGAAGCAATCAAACTGTCCATCCATAGATGAACAGGAAAAGAAGATGTGGTATATACGTTACTATGGAATATTACTTAGCCATAAAAAGAATGAAATCTTGCCTTTTGCAACAACATGAGTGGACCTAGAGGGTATTATTCTAAGTAAGATAAGTCAGTCAGCGAAAAACAAATACCATATCATCTCATTTATATGTGAAATTTAAGAAATGAAATAAATGAACAGAGAAAAAGGAAACAAACAAATGAACAGTAATAACAACAACAAGAAACACACTCTTAAATATAGAAAACAAACTGATGGTTACCATAGGAGAGGTTGGGGGTGGGGGGAGGATGGGTGAAATAAGTTAAGGGGATTAAAAGTACACTTACATTGATGAGCACTAAAAAATGTATACAGTTGTTGATTCACTATGTTGTACATCTAAAATTAATATAACACTGTATGTTAATTATACTTTAATGAGAAGAAAATAGAAGTGATTTTACTATGAGAAAGACTAGGGATATTTGACATTTCTTAGATGGCTCCTCCCTTGGCTTTATCAGTCAGTGAAAACTCCATTCTTTCGATGTTAATATGTCTTTTTCTATGAAGACTGCAGTTATGATCTCATATTTGAAATGTTCTAATAAGTACTACTACAAAATGCATAGACACAGTTATGCCTGTTATTATTATCCATCCTACTTAGAGCTCATTGTATAGATCTGTGCATGATGCTTTTCAGCATTTTAATAGTAATTGTCTTTTAAAATATCAGGTATTTCACATCAAATACAACCTCTGCTCTTTGAGACTCCAGTTACACATATGTTAGATTTCTATCTGATTCTCACAAACTTTACATGATGCTTTGTGTATTATACATCTTTTTCTGTTCAATGAACTTTTTTTTTTTTTCTGACGTACTTCTTTGGTTGGGTCCATTAAACAACTTTTGTAGGCTTATAAGTTTTTTTTCTCTTGAATTAAAAAGATTCTCCTTGGGCTTTTAATTTAATACATTAATTATTGCTATTTATGATTTTTGCATGGTAACCCCAATATCTGAACTTGTGATGATTTCTACTGTCTGTTTTTTCTCTTAGTTCATAGTCAACATTTGCCTTTTTATGTGCTTGACTACAGTTTTAGATTTTTGTTATTTTGATTGAGTGTCAGGTATGGCATATGAAAAAATAATTATAATTAAAATTATATTATATGGCATACTAAAAATTAAGATTTATGATGTTCTCTTCCTCTGAAGGAAGTTTATTTTTTGCTTCATGAGAATAGCTAAACTGACAGCAATAAAAGAATTTAAAGCTGCATTTTTCTCCCTCAGCTTTGTTTCTGCTTCTTCCTACTCCAAAGATGTCTAGTTTTGGTGTTTTAAGTGAAATCTTTCCTCCTTATTTAGAGTCTCTGTTTCTTTGTGATCCCCAGAACCGCATTTTTTGTGCAGCATTTCTTAAGTCTGTCTGATGCTGTCTCTGATTTCTCAGTTTCTTAGCCATGAATTTTGGAATTACCAAATGCCTCATGGGCAAAAGTAGTGTCAAATGCTGTGTTCACATCCTTGAACTTCCCTTAATCCTTGATGTTGGCTCCACAAATTCTTACTGTCTTCATAAATCTATGATGCCTTTGGTATGTGTTTTAATTGTTTGTTTTTAGTAGGTTGTCTAATTGGGAAACTTGTTCTAGAACGTGGAAAATAAACTAGTCTACCAATACTATAAGTAAAGATCCTCCAATAAGCTTTGATGATCAAAATAAATACAGGGAACACCTTAAAGAAACATTATTAAATTGCTCAACTTACTTGATATAGTGCAATGATTCCCATGCAGCTGAAATTCTAATAAGGTTTTAGTACATAGACTGAAAATATAAAATAACCCATGTAGCATTTTTCCCCTGAAAGATTTAACTATATTTATTGCATCATGGCATGTTACAGTATTTCAAAAAATGTAGAACAAGTATTAAGAATGAAATACAGGTCACTGTAAAGCTACATATTTTTAAGTCACCAAATCTGAATGTGGGTTAAGTAATTATATCATATGTTTGATTAGGTCTTTATTATTTACTTATTTATATCTATTTACATTATTTATTTATTATTTATTATTTACAAAATTGGGTCAGGTACATTGTAGTAGTCAGAATTACAAAATAACAAATTACAAAATTACAAAATGACCCCCTCCAAGGTAACACGGCTTCACAGTGATGGACACAGTGATGGACAGAGACACAGTGATTGTGTCTCTAGGACACAGTCCTAGAGATTGTGATTTTTAGTGGATTTTGTATTAGGAGATTAGACTATCAGACACAGCTGACCTTAAGAAAAGGAGATTACTTTATTGGACCTAACCTATTCATATCAGCCCTTTAAGATCAGAGATTGAAAGCACATGAAAGACTTGGCATGCTATTGTTGGTTTTGAAGATGGAGGGATCACATGTCAAAGGATATGGGCAGTCTCCAAGAGTGACAGCCAACAAGAAAACAGGGACTTCAATCCATCTGCCACAAGAATTGAATTCTTCCAACAACCTAATGAGCTTAGAAGCTAATTCTCCCCAACTCTCTTTGAGAACTTGGCCTTAATTTCAGTCTGTGATACCCTAAGCCCAGAACTCAGAAACATTGTGCCAGACTTTTGAATTACAGGACTGTGAATTAATAAACTGATGATATTTTATGTTATTAAGTTTGTGATATTTGTTATACTGCAGAGGAAAAATAAAACATATGTAATCTCAGTTGCACTAATAAAACTACTAACCATGCACTAATAAAACCTGCAGTAACACTATGACAAGTGGTGTTGCTATACATAGTAAGGCAAGATTAAATATCTAGTCAGAAATTATTCAGAATATTTACACATTTTTTTCTCTACCAATGGCTTAGTCCACACACCTGGGGGCAAAACCTAGTGATCCAGAGAACAGCTTTGACTATGCCTTCTGTTTTCTATATGAATCAATTTCCCTGGTCTGATATGCACAACTTCTGATCTAATGAACTGTACTGTGAAATAGTACACCTTTAGATCAACACCTTGATTTGGAATTTGCTAATGTTATATTTTGGTTTTATACTGGGCACTATTATCAGCAAACTTATAATTCTATATATTGAAGTCCATGAGGGCTATGTCCTGTTCACCAACTAGATTATTGCCCCAGAGATCTCAAAATGATCCATGGCCATAGAGAGGAAAGATGCAGATCCAGAACTATAACACAGCATTTTGGGTTCAAAATAAGATTCTTGTTCCAATGTAATGCTTATAAACATTCAAATGAATAAACATGAATAGAAGAAAAAGCTAAAATCCTACATGAAATTATAGAAACATCAAATCAATTCTGAAGTCATGAGAGATATCAGAGATATCTGAGCGATTCTTTTTTAAAAATTCAAAATAAATTTTTGAAAATACTTCTAAAAATTTCTCTACGAATAAAAGTTTTATGATATAAACTTTTAGAATATACCCAGTATAAAGCATTTGTTTTCTTACTTTAGCATGGTATAGCAATTTTCTCCTTCACCTGGTCATAGTTCCTAATACATTTAATTAATATCTTTTCTCCTACAGATGAAGAATTACTGTGTACTTTAATGACAACTCTTAAGAATGAATTTGTCTATACTTTTTATCAAAATATACTTATTTAAATACTTTGTATCTTATTTAAAATATTAATCTCACAATATCACTGTGATGTTCTCAGTGGAACATTAAAAAATATTTATAAAATAGGATATAAATTTAAAATCATCTCCCCAATGGGGTCAGTCCCTGGGTGGCTCGGTCAGTTAAGTCTCTGACTCTTGATTTGGGCTCAGATCATTATCTCATGGTCATGAGATCCAGCCCTGCCTCTGGCTTTGTGCTCAGCGCCAAGACTGCTTGCTCTTTTCCCTTCTCTTCCACCCTTCTGCCTACTCTTTCTTTCTCTAAAATAAATAAATCAATTAAATTATAAAAAATCCTCTTCCCTTTATATGTGTAAAAACACACATAAAATAATAAGCTTATATAATCCATGTACCTGTATATTCAAAGAACATTAGTATCTTTGTTTTCCTAATAAACTATTAGTTTTCGACAGCTAGAACTCATTACTTTTATATTGCATGGCTCTTGACACTGTATGCAATCAACAACAGATTTAAATATTTGGAAATAAATACTGAATTCTTCAAATTTAAATTCTGATAGAAATGGTATCCTTTTATTTGCATGTGAGTACATTTACTAGTTAGGGTAGTATAACTGGCTAGTGTAACTGTTACTGCTCAAAACAAAATACTGAGCTTAGTCCAAAGCAGCCAGGAGATAATATAATTGGAGGGATGCAAATATAAGCAGCAGCATTTCAGAAGAAATTCCTACAGAATAGATTTATTATAGACGAAGGCAGGCATTTCCAGCAATAGAAGGTCCTGGAAGTTAGTGTGCTAAAAAGAGGATCCCTAAGATGAGTAACTACTGTTTCCATTAATCTCCAGGTGTTGGGAGAACACTAGATTGATTTCCCTGGGGGTACAACGCATCCCTGAAAATGAAATTGAAAGGCAAATGTCTGGATTTGTACAAACGTGTATCACTAGGGCAGATACTGTTTTAGATCAGTTTGTTTGTTCATTGGAACAAATGTGTGTGAAAATGACAATTTCACTTGCTCATTAAAATGACCTTGAGGAAGTTACCTAAACTTACTGAGTCAGCTTTCTTGTGTATAACATGGAGAAAATATTAATATACAAATGCCCTAAAAGGTGAAAGAATGAGACAAATATTTTTAAAATGCTTTTGCTAGGTCTAATTTAGACTTAGATGTGCATATTTAACTCTATATTATAGAAAACTTCTAATGTATAGCTGAGAAATAACTATTCAGAAATGAACATTTTTAGAAACTCACCTCTCACAAACACATATGCACAAATATATTCTTGTGTTTAATTTTTGTTCTATTCAGCACAAAAGGATTTAGTTCCTTCTGCATAAGGTTACCACTTTTCCTGCAGTTCCGCATGCCAAAAATCTTGCTACAACTATGGTCTGGACTTAATAAGCCAATGATTTAAGAAAAGAAAAATATGGATGTAAAATCTGGTGTTAATACTAAATACAGTTGGATGCATCTACTTATTTAACTTTGCTATTTAGTCAAGATATTTTTATTTGGAAATCAGGGAAATTAATCAGACCATCTTAATCCAAAGGGACATTTATTGTCATGTGCATTCTAAAAATCCTGGTAAATTCATTTCTAGCATGAATGAGAGAGACAAATACTCTTAAGTTGTGGATTTCTGAGATCTTCCATCTATGGGTAATGTTTCATCTAAGATGAGATTTGTTTATCTATTTATTTTTTATTTGTTTGTTTGTGGTTTTGAGAAAGTTAGGGAAAATGATTTCAGGAATTCTAAGCTTTCAGCAGTCTCATTATTTGAAGACTTCAGATGTCCCCACTGTTCAATGTTAAAACCTAGGGAAAACACCACTGCATTTGTTTTGTGTTATATGGCCATCCCTAAACCAGTACATTTGTGATTATGTTCCCTGGGTAACATGCTAATCACTACAGCCATTGGGAACTGTCAATGTTCCTGATAAATACCTCCCCTAGCTGCATTGATTATGGTAGAGGTAATCTTCCAAATGCCATGCAAGAAGGTTTTTATCATGATGAAATTGACAACTGATGTTGGGAAGCAAAACATCAAACATCCATTTTCATGTACACCTTGTCTATGAAACAAACACATCCATTATTTTTCCAGATATGTACTATGTAAAGGAAACTACCACTACTGCATATATCCAGTCAAAAATTTTAATAATCAGTACCATATGGACAGTGATCAAATAGAGAAGATGTCATCTATAAACAATGGTTGTGACCATAAAGAATACTGACAATTAGACAAAAAAGTATCAAATAATATTATTTACTTACTGAAAAGAGAGTAAACCAGAGTTTTACCAAAATTTGTTATCCTGGCCCAATTTCAGAGTTTAAGACTATCCATTTGCCTGGTTAATTTCATTAACTCATGGATAAAGGACAGCTTACAACTCCTACCAAAATATCTGCTATGCAAAGTAAGAGCAAAAAAATAGGATATTACAATAAAAATTCTCATTTAGAAAATTAGTTTCAATAGCTACATGGCAGATTTTTAAATTTTTTTAAAAGATTTTATTTATTTATTTGACAGAGATCACAAGTAGGCAGAAAGGCAGACAGAGAAAGAGAAAGGAGGAAGCAGGCTCCCTGCTGAGCAGAGAGTCCAATGTGGGGCTTAATCCCAGGACCTTGGGATCACGGGAAGCAGAGGCTTTAACCCACTGAGCCACCCAGGCGCCCCTACATGGAAGATTTTAACTCATAATGCACAAATACTCCAAGTATAACTTGATACGGCATTAATTGACCATACTCTTTTTTGCTGCTCATAGTTTTGTTCTCAAGAACCATCTTTCTTGATTATTCTATCCAGTTGGCATGTGTAGTTCATATCTTCCATTTGGCTTTCCTGGTCTACTCCACATTTGTCTTTCTGACACACTAAGTTCAGAGTTACTACACTATCTTTGGCAGGGTCTACATACCCTTGTATCGGCTGAATTGTAATTCTATAAGATATAGTGAAATCCTAATACCTTGTACTAGTGAAAGTGACTTTATTTGGAAATAGTATTTTTGTAGATGTAATCAAATTAAGAGGAAGACATATTATATTAGGGTGAGCTCTGAACCCAATGGTTGTTGTCCTTATAAGGGGAGAGAGATTTGGAAACACTTAGAGACACAGGGAAAGAGGCCATGCGATGATGAAGGCAAAGATTAGGGTGATCCAGTTCTAAGTCAAAGAACACAAGGACTGCCAGCTACCCTGAGAAACTAGAACACAGGCACAAAACAGATTCTCTCTGAAAGCATCAGGAAAGGGGCGCCTGGGTGGCTCAGTGGATTAAGCCGCTGCCTTCGGCTCAGGTCATGATCTCAGGGTCCTGGGATCGAGCCCCGCATCGGGCTCTTTGCTCAGCGGGAGCCTGCTTCTCTCTCTCTCTCTCTCTGCCTGACTTGTGATCTCTCTCTCTGTCAAATAAATAAATAAATAAAATCTTTAAAAAAAAAAAAAAAAAAGCATCAGGAAAAAAAACCAACTCTGCTGATATTCTAAATTTGGACTTCTAGTCTCCAGAACTGTAAGAGAGAAATTTCTGGGGGTTTTTTGTTTTGTTTTGTTCTGTTTTGTTTTTTTTTTTGTTTGTTTCTTTGTTTTGTTTGTTTGTTTATGGCATCCAGTTTGTGGTAAGTTGCTATGATAGCATAGGAAACTAATACAGCACCCCAAATTTTAGAAACTATCTGGATTTCTTCCACTGTGGAAGAGGTAAGCTGCCTTTGAGGAAGAGCCTGACATCGGGGCCTCATATAAATCCCAATATTGTTCTCTGAAGACTTTACCAGAGAGAGTTTCAGTCATTAACCAATGACATTCTCAGATGCACACTAAAGATACTGTATAACTACTCAGCTTTTGTTGATCTTCAGAGATGCAAAATACCATGGTGTTCACCAATCAGAGTACTTGCATATTAAGTGGAACCCAAGGTCTTCTAGCAGTGGATCCAATATGACTACAGATCCACTCCAAAGTCATTTCTCCTATTCTAGAGGATATAGTCATATTAGGTATGCTTAGTATTTGGTAAAGTCTCCACATTGGTGCAGTAACCTTTGGAATGATGTTATAGACAGGAATCAACATATAGGGCCAGTTAGAAGTGGCTAAAACTGCCCACATCCTACAAGGGTAGTGAACCATAGCATGTGAGCTATGGAGAATTTCTATTACCACCAAAGGCTTGAGGATTGCAGAGTTGATATTTACTAGTCATCTCCATTTAAATCTTTCGATCAATGCCAAATCCAGATAAACCCTGAAGAATTACAGTGATATATATCATCATGACATTCTTGGCTGATGATGCTAATTATAATTCCTCTTCCAGATGTGGTGTCTATTGAAAAAATGCAAACCCTAGCATCTATTATGTAACATTTTTTTTCTAATTTCCATCAGTGGAAAAAAAAACATTAATTTATGCTAGATTAAGATTACACTTGGTGTCTTGCTAAAGGACCATGCAAATTTTCTCTTTATGATAGCACAGTTGAAAAGAAAGTTGTTCTTCTAAAACACCTCATGCAAAAAAATAAATTAACAAAAATAAAACACTTCATGCAGAGGAATGTTAGGGTCCCCTTTTTAGGTAAGAGACCCTTTGCACCATTCACCATGAGAAAAAGGCAAAAGTCTTGGTTTGTCTCCTTGGATCTTGGAGCAAATACATCCTTCATTTGGCTATGCTGCCTAACCCATTTATCAGGTAACCCAAAAGGCTGCCAATTTCGAGTGGGTTGTGGAGCAGAATAGGTCTCTGAATTAGGTTCAAGCTGTGGTGCAAGCTGTCTTGCTTTATGATCCAGCATATCAAACGATATTAGAGGTATCTATAGCAGTAATAAATTCTGAATGGGGTCTCTGGTGAGCTCTCTTTGGAGAATCACACCACAGACCAGCAATACTTTGGAAGAATGCCAGGTTTTAGCTTCCTAATGAGCCCTGGTAGAAGCTAAACTCCTGACCAGGAGACACCAAGTCCCTATATTACCAATCACCATAAACACAGTATATAAGATGAACTAAACCAACAGTTAAATGTGCTTAGTAGTATTGAAGTTCAAGGTAGATTATATATCAATTTTTATACACTTATATAATACAGATATATAAATTTTGTCCACATATGTGCTGAAAATATACATGTATGTTCTGGGAACACAAATAATGTGCATATGTAGACAGTTTAGATCTCCATGGTACTTGCTCTAAGTACTTTGCCACCTCTCTCTCTCTCTCTCAACCCATACCTAGGTTCTTGTGGGGAGTTGCCTATGGTCTACCCTTATTTATACATGGATCTGCATTATATTTCAAGTCCAGCTGAAAATGTATACCTCTTGCATGGTGACACTCCTTGGGTTGCTTTGAATGACTTTAGTGACAGGAAGTCCTTCCAGTACACAGATATTTGGGTGAAATATCTGATCCACTTTATGTGGAAATATAGATGATCTGAGATATATTCTGTATGGGCACATTATGTAGAGCTATTTATATTCAGTGAATATGCCTGTCAGGGGCAACTAAAATGAAAGATCATGACTTCAGATATATCGAATTCTCACCAAGGTTTCTCTCCCCAGTACTATGACTGAGTATGAAACCTGCTAACATTATAGGCTGATGCTGTAACCTGATATGTCACAGTTATCATGGAGCAAATAGCTGGCTACCTTGTAGTAGACTGATTAAATCCTGTGCATCAAGGATTGGACAGTGTTATTTTTTTTTCTCATAAGAATATACATTCTGGTATGGATTTGCATTCCTTGGCAATAGCACTTCTATCAGCATTACTAGCCGTGGACTTGAAACAATCTTTATCTATTGCCATATAGTCCTACTCAATATTGTCAATACTATTCCTGCTCAAGAGATATATTTTACAGAATAAAAAATGTAGACTTCCACTTCTGACCAAGAAGAAGCAAAAGAGACCAGATGTATCCTTCTTCAATAAATAAAGAAAATAGCAGATGAGTGGTTACCTGTTAGGTATGTGATAGAAAGAGACCTAAAAAAAAAAAAAAAAAATTGCAATGGGTGCAAGAAAACATACACAATAATGCTTGTATATATTCATTACCTTAACTGTGATGATGGTTTCATGGGTATATGTACATATGAACTTGTTAAGATGTTTAATTTAAACATATATAGTTTATTGTATATCAATCATAACTCCATAGTTATTTTTTAAAAAGAAATGCTTGTGTTATTGAATATTAACATGTTCCTTATCAGCCAGAGACAGTAATCTGGTAGAAATACGAAATGCCTTATTGAAAGCTAAATTATGATACCAATGAGAAGATAAAATCTTACAAAGGGAGTCACAGTCTACATCACATGGTATGTCTTTTAAACCAGTGACCAATATATGATGCCCTCTCCCCCAGAGACAAGAGCCTTAGCCTTGAGAAGTATAGGGTGAAACTGACATGAACCTCTTTCACTATGACCTTAATAGCACAATCACCATGTTCTGCCTCTTCCTGTCTTTGATAAGGACTGGAAAACCAAGTGACCAATAGATGAATGTGTCCACCAAGAAAACTGCAGATGCAAATGAAATCCAATTTAAGATTGCTCTCTAGTCACTTAGCTGAGAGTATAACTGACTCTGATTATGAGGGAAAAATTGGTTTCTGCTACATAATCTTTGGGGCCCTGGTGATTCAACGAGATGGCATGTAATACTCCACCATACTACATTACTGACCAATGTAAAACCATATCAACCAATTAGACAATATCATCAAGGACTCAGATTCTACAAAAATAAAAGTTACGTTACCTGACCAAGAACCCAGTCCAGCTGAGTTGTTGGCAGAGAGGGTGAGAATGTGGAATGGGTATCTGTAGAATGAAGTAACACATTCCCATTTAGGTTTCAAGATTAGCTGCAGTTATGATTTATGTTTAACATAAACATAAACATTTACTGGTGGGTATGATTTATGTTTAACAGTGTGTCTTTTCTATTTTCTCCCTTACCATCCTTTGTATCTTACGTGAAAATACCTTAAATGAAAATATTTGGTGGTGACTAGTATTTAGGGTTCCTAGAGGAATTGATATTACTTGGAGATGATACAGTACATAATAGAACTTTATGGATCTCTTTTGCAGAAACCATGAAATCTCTACTTTCTGCTTGTGTTTTTCCTACAACTTGAAGACAGTCCAACTATTTACACAGAAGCTACACATAGCATATTCTAAATATATGTATGATTAGCTTTTTTTTTAAGTTTTATTTATTTATTTGATAGAGAGAGATCACAAGTAGACAGAGAGGCAGGCAGAGAGAGTGAAAGGGAAGCAGGCTCCCTGCTGAGCAGAGAGCCCGATGCAGGTCTCCATCCCAGGACCCTGAGATCATGACCTGAGCCGAAGGCAACGGCTTAACCCACTGAGCCACCCAAGCGCCCCTGATTAGCTTTTTTAAAAAATCATAGACAATGTATACATGTCATGAATAATTAGCATTATATGTTAAGTCATTTAAAACTAACACTTATTTTTTTTAAATTTTTTATAAACATATATTTTTATCCCCAGGGGTACAGGTCTGTGAATCGCCCAGTTTACACACTTCACAGCACTCACCAAAGCACATACCCTCCCCAATGTCCATAACCCCACCCCCTTTCCCCCAACCTCCCTCCCCCCAGCAGCTGTCAGTTTGTTTTGTGAGATTAAGAGTCACTTATGGTTTGTCTCCCTCCCAATCCCATCTTGTTTCATTTGTTCTTTTCCTACCCACTTAACCCCCATGTTGCATCACCACTTCCTCGTATGAGGGATATCATATGATAGTTGTCTTTCTCCGCTTGACTTATTTCGCTAAGCATGATACCCTCTAGTTCTAACCACATTGTCGCAAATGGCAAGATTTCATTTCTTTTGATGGCTGCATAGTATTCCATTGTGTATATATACCACCTCTTCTTTATCCATTCATCTGTTGATGGGCATCTAGATTCTTTCCATAGTTTGGCTATTGTGGACATTGCTGCTATAAACATTCGGGTGCACATGCCCCTTCGGATCACTACATTTGTATCTTTAGGGTAAATACCCAGTAGTGCAATTACTGGGTCATAGGGTAGTTCTATTTTCAACATTTTGAGGAACCTCCACTCTGTTTTCCAGAGTGGTTGCACAAGCGTGCTTTCCCACCAACAGTGGAGGAGGGTTCCCCTTTCTCCGCATCCTCACCAGCATCTGTTATTTCCTAACTCGTTAATTTTAGCCATTCTGACTGGTGTGAAGTGAAATCTCATTGTGGTTTTGATTTGTATTTCCCTGATGCCGAGTGATGTGGAGCACTTTTTCATGTGTCTGTTGGCCATCTGGATGACTTCTTTGCAGAAATGTCTGTTCATGTCCTCTGCCCATTTCTTTTTTTTTTTTTTAATTTTCTAGTCACTTTATTGAAGTTGTAGATTGACAGAAAAATTAAGCGTATAGTACAGAGAATCCCCAATATTCCCCCCAACACGCAGTATCCCCTATTATTAACATCTTAGATTAGTATGGTAAAATTAATTACAATTAATGAACCAATATTGCTATATTATTGTGAATTAAAGTTCATATTTTACATTAATTTCACTCTTTGTTGTATAGTTCTATGGATTTTGATTAGTACATAATGTAATTTATCCACCATTACAACTTTACCGAATAGTTTTACCACCCTAAAAATCCCCTAAAATTCACTTATTCTTTACCCTTTTGTATCCTCCCTGGACTTTAGAAACTACTGATTTTTTTTTAAATTATTTCTTAGTTTCACCTTTTACAGAATGTTGTCTATTTGAGAACATACAGTACGTATCTTTTCACATTGCCTTCACTTAGCAAGAAGTATTTAAGATATTTTCTGTATCTTTTTGTTGCTTCATCCTGAACAATATTCTATTGTATGATGTACCATAGTTTGTTTATCCATTTGCCTTTGAAGGACATCTTGGTTGTTTCCAAGTTTTGATAATTGTGAATAAAGCTCCTGTAAACATTCAGGTGTAGGTTTTTGTATATACATATTATTCAACTCATTTGGGTAAATGCCATGGAGCATGATCACTGGTCATATGCTAAGCCTGTGTTTAGCATTGTGAGAAACTGCCAAACTATCTTTGAAAGTGGCTATACCATTTTGCACTCCCACCAGTCATAAATGAGAGATCATGTAACTTCACATCTTCACCAGTATTTGGTATTATCAGTGTTCTAGATTTAGGCTATACTAACAGTTGTGTAATGGTATGTTCTTTTTGTTTTAAATTGCAATTCTTTAATGATGTATGATGTGCAGATATTTTTTTTAATTTTAAATTTTTATTTTTTATAAACATATATTTTTATCCCCAGGGGTACAGATCTGTGAATCGCCCAGTTTACACACTTCACAGCACACATCAAAGCACATACCCTCCCCAATGTTCATAATCCCACCCCCCTTCTCCCAACACCCCTCTCCCCAGCAACCCTCAGTTTGTTTTGTGAGATTAAGAGTCACTTATGGTCTGTCCTCTGCCCATTTCTTGATTGGATTATTTGTTCTTTGGGTGTTGAGTTTGCTAAGTTCTTTATAGATTTTGGACACTAGTCCTTTATCTGATATGTCCTTTGCAAATATCTTCTCCCATTCTGTCAGTTGTCTTTTGGTTTTGTTAACTGTTTCCTTTGCTGTGCAAAAGCTTTTGATCTTGATAAAATCCCAATAGTTCGTTTTTGCCCTTGCTTCCCTTGCCTTTGGCGAAGTTCCTAGGAAGATGTTGCTGCGGCTGAGGTCGAAGAGGTTGCTGCCTGTGTTCTCCTCAAGGATTTTGATGGATTTCTTTCTCACATTGAGGTCCTTCATCCATTTTGAGTCTATTTTCATGTGCGGTGTAAGGAAATCGTCCAATTTCATTTTTCTGCATGTGGCTGTCCAATTTTCCCAACACCATTTATTGAAGAGGCTGTCTTTTTTCCATTGGACATTCTTTCCTGCTTTGTCGAAGATTAGTTGACCATAGAATTGAGGGTCTATTTCTGGGCTCTCTATTCTGTTCCATTGATCTATGTGTCTGTTTTTGTGCCAGTACCATGCTGTCTTGATGATGACAGCTTTGTAATAGAGCTTGAAGTCCGGAATTGTGATGCCACCAACTTTGGCTTTCTTTTTCAATATCCCTTTGGCTATTCGAGGTCTTTTCTGGTTCCATATAAATTTTAGAATTATTTGTTCCATTTCTTTGAAAAAGATGGATGGTACTTTGATAGGAATTACATTAAATGTGTAGATTGCTTTAGGTAGCATAGACATTTTCATAATATTTATTCTTCCAATCCAGGAGCATGGAACATTTTTCCATTTCTTTGTGTCTTCCTCAATTTCTTTCATGAGTACTTTATAGTTTTCTGGGTATAGATACTTTGCCTCTTTGGTTAGGTTTATTCCTAGGTATCTTATGGTTTTGGGTGCAACTGTAAATGGGATTGACTCCTGAATTTCTCTTTCTTCTGTCTTGTTGTTGGTGTAGAGAAATGCAACTGATTTCTGTGCATTGATTTTATATCCTGACACTTGACTGAATTCCTGTACAAGTTCTAGCAGTTTTGGAGTGGAGTCTTTTGGGTTTTCCACATATAGTATCATATCATCTGCGAAGAGTGATAGTTTGACTTCTTCTTGCCAATTTGGATGCCTTTAATTTCCTTTTGTTGTCTGATTGCTGAGGCTAGGACTTCTAGTACTATGTTGAATAACAGTGGTGATAATGGACATCCCTGCCATGTTCCTGACCTTAGCGGAAAAGCTTTCAGTTTTTCTCCATTGAGAATGATATTTGTGGTGGGTTTTTCATAGATGGCTTTGATAATATTGAGGTATGTGCTCTCTATCCCTACACTTTGAAGAGTTTTGATCAGGAAGGGATGCTGTACTTTGTCAAATGCTTTTTCAGCACCTATTGAGAGGATCATATGGTTCTTGTTCTTTCTTTTATTAATTTGTTGTATCACATTGACTGATTTGCGGATGTTGAACCAACCTTGCAGCCCTGGAATAAATCCCACTTGGTCATGGTGAATGATTCTTTTAATGTACTGTTGAATCCTATTGGCTAGTATTTTGGTGAGGTTTTTTGCATCTGTGTTCATCAAGGATATTGGTCTATAGCTCTCTTTTTTGATGGGATCCTTGTCTGGTTTTGGGATCAAGGTGATGCTGGCCTCATAAAATGAGTTTGGAAGTCTTCCTTCCATTTCTATTTTTTGGAACAGTTTCAAGAGAATAGGAATTAGTTCTTCTTTAAACATTTGGTAGAATTCCCCCGGGAAGCCTTCTGGCCCTAGGCTTTTGTTTCTTTGGAGATTTTTGATGACTGTTTCAATCTCCTTACTGGTTATGGATCTGTTCAGGTTGTCTATTTCTTCCTGGTTGAGTTGTGGTAGTTTATATGTCTCTAGAAATGTATCCATTTCTTCCAGATTGTCGAATTTGTTGGCGTAGAGTTGCTCATAGTATGTTCTTATAATAGTTTGTTTTTCTTTGGTGTTAGTTGTGCTCTCTCCTTTCATTCATGATTTTATTTATTTGGGTCCTTTCTCTTTTCTATTTGATAAGTCTGGCCAGGCGTTTATCAATCTTATTAATTCTTTCAAAGAACCAGCTCCTAGTTTCATTGATTTGTTCTATTGTATTTTTGGTTTCTATTTCATTGATTTCTGCTCTGATCTTTATAATTTCTCTTCTCCTGCTAGGTTTAGGGTTTCTTTCTTGTTCTTTCTCCAGTTCCTTTAGGCGTAGGGTTAGGTTGTGTACCTGAGACCTTTCTTGTTTCTTGAGAAAGGCTTGTACCGCTATATATTTTCCTCTTAGGACTGCCTTTGTTGTGTCCCACAGATTTTGAACCATTGTGTTTTCATTATCATTTAAACTAACAATTATTAAAATGATAAATTTGATGGGGCGCCTGGGTGGCTCAGTGTGTTAAAGCCTCTGCCTTCAGCTCAGGTCATGATCCCAGGTTCTTGGGATTGAGCCCTGTTTCAGGCTCACTGTTGGTCAGGGAGCCTGCTTCCTCCTCTCTTTCTGCCTGCCTCTCTGCCTACTTGTGATCTCTCTCTGTCAAATAAATAAATAAAATTTTTAAAATGATATATTTGGATTTGAATTGCTGATGGTTTTACTTTATTTAAATATGTAACAATTCGTTTGTTCTTTTGTCTGGATAAATTTTCGTACATCTATTTATGAAATTAGCCTGTTAACTGAATCACTGATGAGAAAAAAATTTAATATATATATACATTTTACCAGTTTTAATACTTTTATTTGGATTGTTTTGGACTATTATTTTGGCATTGTATAGCATCAATCCCATGTAAAACGTATGCAAAAGTTTTATTTTGGAAGAAATTTACCATATCAAAATTTATTTGCAAGTCTGTGAACCCATAATCAGACATATATATAAAATGTTAAATTTATTATATTATCATGTATTTCAACAATTTTTATCAGTTAAATGCTTTTAGTAACATTTTATTTATTTTTCTCTAAGATTCATGGAGAGCTTCTACTTGTCTTTTATTGCAATTTTACCATGTATTCATCCTTTAAAGACCATGCAAGCTACTTAACAAAGGAAGCCATGTGCTATCAATCCTTTATCACAGAATAAGTGCTCATGTCTATCTTCACATGTAAACAGTGGAAGGACAAATCCTGCCTTAGTCTATCAAAGCATTTCAATTCTGTTTCTAAATGATAAATGGCCTTGAACAAAGAAAGGTATCAAAACCTTCTTATACATTCTGCACAAATAAGAAATATCACTTAATTGGAACAAGATTCATGAATCTGGAGCTCCTGGTTGAAAAGACTAAGGTGTGATTTCTCATATTGATGAAAGTCAGTCAGACTCTTGCCAGACTTGATCTGCCATGTCAACGGCCTCTGGTATATTCAAAATTTTCTTTTCACAAAATCAAATAAGCCTATACACATTGATACTATTGAAGAGCACCTCTAAAACATTTTTGAAAATTTAAGTAAAATTACAAACATTTTAAATGTGTTATTCATATTTTTTCTGCAATATTTAGAAACTTCTAGGAATCAGCAGCTTATATTTGGAAATATAATCCTATATATAGATACATATTTTCCCCATTGGAGAATTCACAGACACTCAATGTTTTCATTTTCATTTAGAATGTGACCTTATTCCTGAAGGAAAATAAAAATGAATCTCAAATCTATAGCCTTGTTTCATTTGGCATTTCAGAAAAGCTGCTCAAAAATCCCAACTGTCAAAAATTGTGATTTGAACTGCTTAAGTCACTGAGGTCAACAAATACAGCTGAAAGGGACTATAAATGGTCACCCTTTTCCTTGTTATCACTTTGTTTGATGAGCACTTTATTATCTTTGATACTAGCATAAGGACTTCACTTAAGAAATGCTGCCCTAGGTTGGATTTGACATATTAGATTCTTAAAGAAAAATTCATGACAGGCATAAGGGATATCACATTGACAATTGAAAGAGAAAAGCATTTAGAAATATGGTAAGTGGGGGCAAAAAAAGAAATACAGTAAGTGGAAAACTATCAAAAATATCCTTTAAAAAATCTTGCCCCATCAAAGAAAATTAGCTAGAACATGCAAAGAGAACTAGCCATTAAAGATAATTTGCTTCAACACTAAAATCCTTTGTAAAATGTAACATAAATGTAACAGATGATGTACCAAACAATATAACACAAATTAACTTAAACATTGCTTTCCTACAAATCTTGGTAACACCATTGTATGAAGTGTTCACATTCCAAGGAATTTTATTCTCACACATATCAGCTTTGTATGCATGTGGATCAAGAAAACTGAGTCTTTTTTATTAAGTTTTAGAAACTATGATATAGAATTTCTTGTTGTATGTCCTAAGAAGCAAGGAAAATGAAATTCATTTATACTGTTTTAATGAAAAATTCATGCTTTCACTTATGTCAGCTTAATTGTGAAGATTTAGAATTTTTAGAGAAGTCATAAAACCAGTGTAGTATGAAGGTTCTTAACTGTTGGAGCTAATGGTGAAGTCAATTTCAGTGCACTGTTCATTGAAGATGCTGTGATTATATTAGAATCATTTATATGAGGATGTCCATTTCTAGTTGTCTCAAAATTAGAAAATGAAACAGTCTCTCATGATGTTCCTAAAGTTTTAGGGGAAAAAGGAATAAAATATGAAATGCATCTAACAGTGCTGTGGAAAGATTAAAATAGTATTTATTACAGTTTATATAACTAGAGAGGATCTAGTATTGGATACTTGTACTCCCTATACCCCATCTTATTTCTGAAGACTTGTAACTATCTCATAAATATACCTTCCATTTCCAGATTCCTTTTCATTAACATTTACATTTAAGGTCATTAATTTTATTATAATAGATTAGTTAATAATAATTTTGTTGGAATTAATAAATTTGTGAGTCTGCCTTGCTAGACATATTTTTACTCATGAGGTAGAGATCCATTATAAATACTTAATGTTCCATTGATCTCAATTTTCCCCAATAACATAAAAAATGGCATTCAATAAGATGTTTTTAAAGGTCACTGAAAATCCAATTATGAAATCTGGAGAATTATGAACTTTTTGTCATTCTTACTGTTTTAACTATGCACAAGATTAGAGGATCAATAGGCAAAAAATAGACCTAAGAGAGGTTCAAGTTGGGCCATGACTATCGCCAGTAATTATTTTCTCTTCTTTATAAAAGATATAATAAGAGCACATTTTATTCTTTATAATAATGGTGCTTCATGTTTGCTCATTAACTATAACCTCATTCATCAGAAACATGTTCATTGTATATAGAAGGGGTAAAGTGAGGAATGCCAGTCAGTGTACATGGAATAGAAGCTAGAAGAAATGTAAAAAAAAAAAAAAATCAGTGTGTAGGTATTCAAATACAACCTAATTTAAACCAGTTGACATCCAATATATGCTTTGAATAAATGCTAGCAATATTTTCAAGTCATTTCTTACTAATGAAATATATATTTCTGACAAAGTTCAAAGAGCTTATTTTCTTAGTATTTTAGAGATAATGAATTATAATAAATGTGAAAAAATAAATTTTGAAATACAGTAGGTGATGGAGAGATAGATAGACAAGCAGAGTTGATTGACCTCACTTGAAATTGTAAAGTTAAAGAAAAAATCTTAATAGCATAGTTTCTCTACCTTGTAACTCATTCTGACCACAATCATCACCACTTGTAATCATTATGCTATTATAGACTGAATCTTTGAAAAAGATTATTTTTTGATAATGTAAGGAAGAGACAGTTTTATTTTTAATGAACATGACAGCACGCATATGTAATAGTGCTTATGTAATAAAACATATGTAATATACTTAAATATATTTAGGTATGTTTCATACAAAGGAGTCTTCTTTTTTTAGTGAATTTAATCACACTATAAAAGAAATAACAGAACTATAGCTGCTTTGTAAATGTATCATTTAATATATCTGTGTACTATAATGTTAAAACTCCCTATGAGCTAAATATTATGTTGGGGTAAGCTCAATCCCAGAAAACTCAAAATAGAAAATTCAAATAGGATTCAAAATAATTGGCTCCTCAAACTACATGGTAATCATTAAATGAACAATTTTGAAAATTTGTATGCAATAGAAATAATAACATTTATGGTAAAGAGTTAAGTAGCATTTTTTCTAATTATATAATCTCAAATGTGTAATTTCATTTATTTTTCATTTATTACATTTTTGCATACAGAAATTTATAGTGATGTCAATAAAATAAAGTAGCTCAGTATTAGTTTTAGGCAGTATACTTAAGAGGTAGGATATAAATATGAAAATATTTAATTTACATAAATTCAGAATCTGTATTTGGTTTAGACAGCATCATGATATGCTAATTTTTCTGTAGTTTCTGTAGTTTTGGAACATTATAAGAAGACAGACTTCATTATTCAGCCATTTAATGCTCCCAGTGATACACATTACTTTCAAAATTTAGCATTAGCAATAAACAATAATAATATAATATTGTTGAAAGTTCACTGATAAAAAAATAAACATTCATTTATTGACTGAGAATTATATATCAGAAATTATATTAGCTATTTTAGATGAGTATCAGGCTTAAATATAGATTTAAGTCTCAGGTTTAATAACTTACGTATAACAACATGACTTCCAAGTGGCAGAATCTGCATTTAGTTTATTTCTGAAACTGACATTTATCCCACATACCTTGCTTTTTTGTTTGTTTGTTTTTAATATTTTTTTTTTTAATTTGAGACAGAAAGAGCACAAGCTGGGGGAGCGGCAGAGGGAAGGGAGAAGCAGACTCCCCACTGAGCAGAGTACACCCCCCACCATGGGGCTTGATCCCAGGACCCTTAGATCATGATCTGAGTGGAAGGCAGATGCTTAACGGACTGAGCCACTCAGACGCCCCTATATCTTGCTTTCTACCTACATATTTTTCCTCAAAGCAAAGAAAGTTCTCTAAAAATTTTATTTCATTCCACAGTATCATTATAAGTCCATGTGAGTCCACTTCCCTTAATAAAAAAGTTCATGACTGTAAAATTTAATTTTGAGTGACATTTGGATATAACAAATAAAAAACTATTTAAACTTTCCTGGTACTCAATGTTCATTTCCATACTTTTATCTATTGATAGATAGACAGACAGACAGATAGGGAACTTTCAGATTTATTGTTTTGCTAGTGAACAACTTGGATCTTACTAAACTTTTTGTTAACCCATTTAAAAATACAGGCTCAAATATTATTTTCATTGACTAAATCAGAATAGCATTACTTCTACTCTTATGTTCATTATTTGATATTTGGCATTTAATTGGTTAAAGACTTTAATCAGTTAAGGATAATAGCATAATGCATGCATACCTATGTTATAATCATATTCAAAGAGATTTTCACTTTCATTTAGTTTTGCAAATCATGTCTCATTGCTGCCTAATATTTTATGTTTTTTTGATCCAAAAAGAAATACTCAGTTTGGAATATTATGTAACTTGAAATGCTTTGTGTGATAATGATTTCAGTAGCCCCCTAAGTCTCAGTAAATCAAGTAGAAGTATCATGATGGCTAACACTCCATTATTTTCTATAGTTCAAGTAATCCCTCTATCAGGTTTATAAAAGCCCTGATGTGTTTCTTCTTTAATCATAATCCTTCTCGTTGAACACTGCATCCTGCAGTTGCTTGGCTTTTTCTCTCACCACTGGGACAAGCATCATTACTGCTAAGGACTTCATAAGTCATTCTTCTTTTTTTTTTTAAATAACAATTCAGGTTGAGGAGCACCGAAATTGCCATTCACTGGGCATCTTCTAGTAATATAATAAACAAAAGGTGGCTGCTGTCACTTAGCCACTCCATCAAGAATGTGTTTATTCTATCTGACAACTACAAAGACTTCCAATTTCTGAGAACAGTTTCTATCTGGTTTATTCTAATCACCAAAACTCTTGTTTCATTTTAAAAGGGGGAGAAAACAGTGTTTTGAATGATCTTAAGTCTTATAATGAAAAGTAAGCTCAGTGTCTGCTGTATTTTTGTTAGGTTTCAAAATACTTCCCACACTCTGAACATGTGGACTTTAACAAATAATGCAATATATAACATTACCTTAGACTCTATTAATTACCTAGCTTCTGAATTATTTTACTGGATGCTTTTTTTTTGTTGTTAAAATCCAAAGTCTTTCAGCATGTTACCTCATCAAATAATCAAAAATGAACTCACTTAAATATGTATATTTTTATTTCAGTATTAACTTATAATAGTTTCTATATACCAGTTCAGAGATAAGCAATAAAAAAGTGTTATTAAAGAACATAGAAAACCCATTTCCTTGATTTCCATGCCCCCAACACTTCCCCACTACAGACATACACACACAGTAGACCAAAAGAAAGGCCATAAATTTGTATTTTCCCAAAGCTACTAGGTGGGTCTAATGCAGAGCCTGATTTATAAATATTGACATAGCACATAGGAACAAACTTCAGGCAACCATATAAAGTAGTTACACAGAAGCTCAACCGATTCCCATTGCTACTAGTGAGAAATAAAGTCTGTTAAAATTTAAAAGAACGAGGAGAGAAAACCCAAGTAATTCTAAATAAAAATGAAAAAGGCTTTCAGCAGTAATATGTGAGCAATATTTTCTGTTGTTTGTCTATTGAAAAGCACACTCACTTTACATTCTGTTTATGGCTAGTAGGATCTAAACATATTGTAGTTGTGACCTATTTGGACGCTGGGGCAACATAAATGAGAGGAAATTAAATATACTTTCAGCTGAAGAGCAGCTGAGAATCTTTGTCTAAAATTTGCATTTTTGTTTTAGCCTTTTGTGTTTTATGATTAAAGTGTATGTCTTTTAGGCAATGTGTTAATCAGGGTTGATATCCAATTTAACAATTTTGGTCAATTAATTAAACTGTTTAGTCTATTTATTTTTAAAGCAATTATTAGTGTGACTAGATTTCAGTCTGCCACCTTGCTGTGCGATTTCTATTTGTCCTTTCTATTTTTCTTTATCTTTCTTACTTCCTTTCTGACTTCAGTTATTCATTCATTCATTCATTTATTTAAATTTACTAGGTAATTTGATTTTACTATTGACATTTTAGATCAACTTCTTTTTATTATTCTGCACATAGGTGTTCTAGGGCTATCAGGGTATTCACTTATCAAAGACTATTTAGAGTTAATATTGAAAATTTACATTTTAAAATTCCCACCACATTCTTGACACCTTCCACTTCCTACTTTTTACTTGCTATACTTACTTAATACTTCATATCTCCCACTCCTCCTGTCCTGTTATCCACTTCCACTTAAAGAAATTCTGAGAAACAATGCAATTCCACTAGCTTTTGCCCACCCTTTGAGCTTTTCTGATATGTCTTTTATTCCAGGAATAATACCTCAATGCTTTCTATTCCAGGATTCTATCCATGGCACCACCCTATATTAACTGTCATGTCTCCTTACTGTCAACTTCACTATGATAGTTAGAATAATAATTATTATTACTACTATTATTATTTTCATAATTGTATTATGTTCCTTGAAGGAATATTGGTGTTTGTTCCAGGAGGCAATTCAATTACTGGCTTTTGTTCTTGAACTTGTATAGGCCACGTCCATTCTATGATGTGGTGGCTTTATGAAAGGCTCATTTCCCAAGTTTCCCTAACTCAATGACATTAAAGTCCCCAACTTGGGTTTCTCTGCAGTTTTTGCCAGGGTGAGTTAGAGTGGGCTTTCCTAGAGTTTTATGTTTATGCCTTAGGAGCATCACAGGTATAGCAACCTACGCCTGTAGAATTATCAGAAGCTAACAAAGTTTCTCCGTCCTGCCGTGTCTGTACCGTTCTGCTCCCCTCAGTTTTTTATTTAGGCTCTACTGTGAACAACATAGCAACTGTTGTCTAGTAAGCCAACTGAGGTAAACTTTCTTGGAATGTCAGGAGCCCAACATTCAGCCAAGGACTTGTGGGAAATTTCTCTCATACCCTCTTTTCAGAGCACTTTTTCCATTGCCTTTCATCACAAGTTATAGTTGAATCAATGACCCTGAGTTCCAATATCTGTTTTCTTAATTCATTAGGACTCCAGCTCTTTATGCACGCCAACTTGTGGGACTAGAGGAAAAACATCTTCCCCAGGAAGAAGATCCAAGTGACTGTAGTGCTTACTAACTACATCTCCCTTCTCTCAGGAATCACAGTATTGTATTGCCTGTTTTCCAATGCTAGGCAAAACAAGTACAGATTCAGATTAGAGACCAGGCTGGATATGCACAAATATCATCCTCTGCATATTTTAATCATAGAGCCGGATAAAAATTTCCAGGAACTGAATGAATATAGATAAGGTAAAATGCCTAAGGACTGAACCATAGGGGATTCAAATACCTCAAGGTCAGAAAGATATGAAAGTATTCCCTAGGGATATAGATAAGTAGTGAAAACTAAGGTGAGAGTTTTCCAAATACCGTGAAAAAAAAAAAAAAAAGAAAGAAATAAACTATACTAAGCAAGAGGAACTTAGCCATTATGAAAATGTGCCTCTCACATCTGCCACACAGCTGACTGCTAGGCCCACCTGCTGTGCTCTGAAATTCATCTCCACATTAGCACGCAGCCACACCTCCCATGTGCAGCTCTGAGCCAAGGACAAAGTATGCACTTCTCTGAAGGGTGATTTTGTTTCAAGATCCCAGTGAGCCTGCTGATAAATTCTTAGAATTGCAAAGCAGATTGGCCTAAAGAGATTTTCTTCAATCCTTTTATTCTTTCTTTCCCTTTTACCTTTCCTTCATTCCATTCCTTTCTTCTATCCTTCTTAGGACTAAGATCTACATCATGATCTCATGGCTCTTCAGTCTTTATTTTAGCTCCCTCTCTATATTCCCTCATAGGTATTTCTCCTCAGTAGGTCTTGTTTCTAGTCATCCCATCTGATAACTAGAAACAAATGAGTCTATAAAATGATCTTTACAGGGAAAACAAAACAGTATTCTAAAGATACTGCTATGTTTTGTTAGAATGATGGAATAAAGTAAACTCTCAAAAAGACTTTTAATTTATGAAAACATTGCTGATAAGACTATCGTACCTGTACCTATATAGTTTGGTAGAAATGGATGACTAAGTCAGATTAAAGGAAGTATAGAGACATGGAATATATTTTTCCTCATGGCCTTCAGAAAGACCAATGTCCCCGACACTTTGGTCTTAGATGTCTAGCCCTCAGATCCATCATACAACACATTTCTCTGGTTCAAGCTATCCAGTTTGTGTTACTTTGTTATGGTACCTTTAGGAAACTAATATACCAGTGGTGCTTCAGGTATCCAGGATGCCAGAATTCTCTGCCTAAATGGGACCAGCCTTGATTATTAGGAATCTGACTCTGGGAGAATGGCCAATGTCTCCATTGTATGCAGAGTTCAGCAGTGTTCATATGGTGACTATCCTGGGTGCGGGAGTTACTGTGGACATGCAGTCTGAGATGCCATATGCACATATTTGGTGGCTAAAACTAGAAGCTGGGAGAGAAGGGTGGCGGACAAAAAATGAGCTCTGCCCTCCATGTGCTAACACAATGTATTGTAGAACTCCAAGGTGCCTAAGAATTCTGGGTCCCAACCTACTTCTGAAGTCATTTTCAAGAAGTATTTGTCAATATGGGGCAGAATATGTTTTTTTATTAAATAATTTATTTGATTTATGATTTGAAAAGTATAGACATGGTATTTAGACCTGCATGTCTATTTGGTTCAGGCCACATTACAGGCAAGCCTGCACATGTTAAAATTAATTACTTCTATTGCCATTAGACACAGACAAATCTTAAAATGATAGTCTCTTCATTTTTATTTTCCAGGCATGGGCTAGTTATTGTTATTTAAAAAAATGTATTACACTATTAACACAAGGACAATAGGAAAAGATATGCTCTTGGAAGTAGTTTACTAGAATACTTCAGGGCATAAAACTGAAGAAGAATACTGAATGCATCACCCTATATATAACAAACATTGATTATATATCTGACCACTCACTTAAGTTTATGTGATTAAATTAACCTGATTTCTCTACTTGACCAAATGAATTCCTATGAATGGATTTTTACCCTGTCAAAAGAATCATCTGAGCAGGGGCACCTGGGTGGCTCAGTGGGTTAAAGCCTCTGCCTTCAGCTCAGGTCATGATCTGAGGGTCCTTGGATGAAACCTGCTTCAGGCTCTCTGCTCAGTGGGGCGCCTGCTCCTCCCGCCCCGCCCCGTCTGCCTCTCTGCCTACTTGTGATCTCTGTCTGTCAAATAAATTAAAAAAAAAAAAAAAGAATCACCTGAGCCGATTCAGTGCTCATATCATAAAATTTTGGAGTAGCTACAGCAGTGCTTATTCCTCTTGCCAACATTTAGCAAAATAAATACTATGGTCATATATTTAAAATAGCCTTTTTAACAATTATTTTTCTCTAATCATCACATGTATTCATTTTAAATCCAGTAATATTGCTCATATTACTTATTCTTATTGTTCTTTGTATTACTATTTTTACTATTATACTAATTTTCAACCTCTTCATTTATTAGGCTTGTATCAATAAAAGCATATTTTAATAGCTAAATGAATTTCAATTCATTATTTGATCAAAATATTTTTTGGAATCAAAGTGTATGCAATAAATCACATATTTATTCTATAAACAGTTCCAAATACATATATTTTTATAAATGCATACTTAGCATAGATAATCATATACATACAATTAAAACATAACACCTTCTATATCACATGAAAAATAATTCCGACTTTGAAAATACATTTTATGTCATTGGAATTTGTAAACTAAAATGCACTCTGAATATTTATATCAAGTATTTATTTAACATAAGTATGTTATCAGGACAAATTTGGGATGTAATACTTTACTTGAAATTCACTAGCTAATAGATATGTTAACTGAACTACTCAGAGCACTTAAAAACTGAGATTAATCTATTATTCCATACCATCTAACCTTCCATTAAAATGAACACAAGTCCAATACTGACTATGTCACTTCTTGAGAGATGTGCTTGAATATTCACTCATGGAACCTAGATAGTAAGTGGTAAAATCAGTCAGTGAGTCACAAGATGAAGGGAACAAATGATAAAGTGAGTTTTGTTTTTTCCAGAAGTAGATACAGTTGTTCAGTAGCATATTAGTCATCAGTACACGCATTTAAAAAGTCCTTAGTAGTACAACATCTCCAAAGGCAGATTCTATGTAATAGACTATCTTTTTTCAACTATTTGCGGTTGTTGTTTGTTAAAAAAAATAAAAACTAACAAATTCAGCAAAACCTTATGGCAAAAAACCATAAATAATGTTTTACTTTCTCATGGCTTAAGCAAAGTGTTTTTGTTGTTTCACTCTTGAGTAAATTAGAAAGCTATTTGTTTTTGCCATTATTCTCAAAGTGAAAATTGACTTTTCTTCAGATAACTTGTTGTTTATGTTGGAAATTTCTCCTTCTTTTTTTGCTAGAAAAGATTGCTACAGAAACCCAGAAACTTAATTTCCTCTCTTCACTTAAGTAATAATAATTATACATGAAATCTTTGAAGAGACTCTTGTTTTAGAATGTTTTTTCCTCTTTTTAGTAGAAGACTGTTATTTGAAATAGATTATAATTCAGAATGTTTACTGATATTTATCTTTCCTTATATGTAGTACTTGCCTTTAAAATGAATCATATATATCACACTGTAAATTAAATTTGAAAAAAATTGGTTAATTTTAGTGTTGTCTAGAAAAGACATTGTCTTATCCAATGGTTCTTAAATCAGTAATTTATATTACTTCCAGCACATTACATCCTAACACCACCTGGGAAGTAAAATTTTCTGGAGGGTTGGTTTTCATTTCATTCTAAATGCCCAATTGATGAAATTAAGCATGTAAACATTTAAGAAGCTGGATTAAGAGGTTCATGAATAGAATAAACATTCTTTTACTGTGTCCCTTTAGATTTGTTGCAAGATGAAGCATAAAATCTAAAATAAACATTTATAAATGCTGAATTTCTGGCTTAAAATACAACCACATTGCAGGGATACATATACATCCTTATTATCTAAATTTAGTGTCGGAAGAAACCTACATGTTAATCTAGCTATCCAAATCAAAGTATTCTATTTTACTTCCAAAGAAACCAAGATTTGTAGCAGTTAAGATTCCTGTCCAAGTTTACAGGACTAGATAATGATAATTTTATTAGTACTGAGTGTTTCTGAACCAATGCAGTTCCCCATAAAATACATCTATTTAGATTTTATACAGATAGTCCTTTTTTACCTCAGATGGAATGTGCCAATTTGCAAAACAAAAGCTTTCTGAGAAATTATGAACAGTTCTTAGTTTCAGGATTATTATTTTGAAATAAAGAAAGCAAATGTTTTATGATGCACAATAATTATTTTAGATTTCAAAAAATATTTGGGTGAGATAAGTAGCAGATACATATTTTTTAAATATATGGAATGGCTTAAATGATTAAATAACTATGTTCTCAGAATAAGATCCATTTCAGATTCATTTTGTACCTGTAAAATTTAAGACATAACATAGTATGGTGATCAATTAGTGTAGAACTGACAATAGGATGAAGAAAGGAGTAAAAATCTCCACCCAGGAAATTAGGCAATATAAGGAGTATAATGTTTTGATATCAAGTGGTTTCCAAAAGAAGAAAAAGCTGAAAATTCGATTAATTCAAGTGTTCCTGAATTTTAAAAAGCATATTCTAATGTACACATGTGCATTTATTCTGTGGAAATAGAAAAATAAATACCTGTTGGAATTATAGAGTTTAAAATTACCAATAAATGCTGAAAGAGAGAATTATGTGAAAACATAAGTGACATAATCTAATTTTTATGATTAGAAAGTAAATTACAAATTTAAAGACCAAAGTTTTTAGTAAAAATTAAAAAATATAATCAGAACCAGTTACTGTTATTTAAAATCCAAATATACTTTTTTTGATGGATATTTATTATCTTTCTCAATCATTTCACTTCTTTTTCTATTTGGAAAAAAAAATATGACTAAAAACCAGACTCCTTTGAACTAAAATCACTGCTGCGGCCAATTAAGTTTTAACAATTCAGTGCATGAATTTGAGGGACAAAGGGGTAACTCCCTTAATAGTATGGGAGACAGGGATCCTTCAAAATGGTCATAATGCATTACAACAGATATGTCCCTAAAGATACCTGTGGCCATGTTACATGGTCACTAGGTCCTTAGGAAAGTGACTTGATCCAGCTTTGGGGGAATTAACAGTTAATGAGATAATGCTAATCACTACAGCTATAGTAAGCTACAATAATATAGTAATTTGGGTGAATGTTGTGTTTTCACTTGAGTCTAATGCACAGTGGGACCAACACATAGATGATCCACATTTGTGTTTATTTTCCCAGATATGCAATGCATAATCGGAATAGTCTTAAGTTACAAATTAGAAGAATCCCTTTCTCCTCCACCCTCTCATACCATTAGATCATTGACATGGAAATGTGAGCTTTATTGTAGGAAAGATCCCCAAAATTAGCGAATTTGGTAGGAATAGTCAGGAATAAATTTTGTTTCCATTATTTATTGCCGCATAAGGAAGTACAACAAAAATCAGTGGCATAAACAACCACTTTATTATTATATCTCATAGCTTAGTGAGTCAGGAATCAGACCAGGGCTTGGTAAGGTGACTCTTTTGTTCGATGCAGCATTGACTGGTATGTTAGAGGTATTCGTCTGGTGCCTTGTCTGGATTACATGCAGACTATAAGTCTATAAGTCTAGGCTATAAGTCTAGGCTAATCTGGGCGTCTTTTCTCTTCAGGTAGTCTCAGAATCTTTCCACATGATCTGACAAGGTAATTACACTTCTTAAAGAGCACTCAAGACTCCTGTAGACTATATTGGGACCTAGCAGACCTCACACAGACTAGGCCCACACTAACATATTGTCACCTCACCATACTGAAATAAAAACATCTACATGTCAGCCCTCTATGAGATAATACTCAAAAGGTGAGGACTTTTTAAAAAGATTTCTACAACTGCATATTCTAAACTTATCACAGTTATCACTGGTGAAACTAGTTCTTTGATAATCTCAGGTGATAAAAGACATAATAATAAATAAAGATGAGATATCTTCTAAAGGGATATCTTATTATTTGTGGGAATAGTTTTGCTGCCTCCTTATCTTTGGGGTATCAGTAAAGGTGAGAATATAAAACAGGATTCTTCAGAAAAAAAATTTTTTTTTCATATAGGGAAAGCTGAAAAAATATAGAACTTGTTCTAAAGCACAATAGGAGTAAGTTTCTTATGAATGATGAGCATGTCTTCAAGTGTTATATATGTATGAGAAGAATGAGATTAGCATCAACCTGGTGTCTGGAGAAGTCAAAGGGAGGATACACTGGAATAAAATGTGTAGCATAAGACTGAAGAGAGGAGGGAAGAGGGGGTATAGATAGCCTGTCCAATCATATCGGGAACATCAAAGTAAATGTATTTTTCCTTTGGCTGACTGGCTAATTTTAAGTTTTCAATTTCTGTTGTCAATAAATTGCTTCCTTCCATCTTGTCACTGCATATTAATTCCATAAGGGATGGAATATGATTCTTAAAATCTGGGTCCAATTTGCAACCCATGACATACTAGGTATTTTTACTTGAAATATTGAATTAATTTTCTTCAATAAGTATTATTTTAAATGAAAAGACATTAATAATTAACTGCACATAAAGACATACCAATTAAATGAACAGATAACAATATGCTCTTTCTAAAGTATTATATTAATATAAATAAGTTTGCTTAAATATTAAAGAATAATTACAAATTTAAATAAAAGAAATGAGAATCCTCTATTTACTTAATATGAATGTAGGGCACAAAGGGGTTGGGTGCGTTGAAAGATAGACAGATGATAAACTTTTTTAAGAACAATTTTAGGGTTAGAGAAAAATTAACTGGAAAGATACAGATATTGTCCTTATATCTCCCACTTTCACAAATTCATAGCCACCTATTGTTATTATACTATTCTATATTCTTCACCAGAGTGGTACATTTGTCTCAATTGATGAATCTAAATTGATATACATCATAATCACTCAAAGGCCATAGTTTACATTAAAGTTGACTTTTCTTTTGTACTTCAGTGAGTTTGGATGGATGTATAATGACATGTATCCATTATTTTAATATCATATAGAGAAATTTCTATTGCAAAAATCCTCTGTGCTTCTCCTACTCATAACTGATTCCCCCTAACTCCTGGCAACCTCTGTTCCTTTTGTTGTCTACACAGTTTGGTTTTTACAGAATGTCATAGAGCTGAAATCATACACTATATAGCCTTTTCAGATTTTTCTTTTTCACTTAGTAAAATGCATTTAAGGTCCCTTTTTGTCTTGCTGTGGCTTGATAGTTCATTTATTTATAGTGTTTATTTAAACAGACCATTGTTTAGATGTACCACAGCTTTCACTCACCGAATGAAGGATATTTTGCTTGCTTCTAAGTATTGGCAATTATGTATAAAGTTACAATAATCATCTGTGTGCACTCATGTGCACCACTGCTGAATAATATGGTAAGACTGTGTTTAGTTTTGTAGAAAACAGCCAAACTACCCTTCATGGTAGCAGCAATATTTGCATTCCCACCAGCAATGAATGGCAGTTCTTATTGCCATGTATCTTCCCCAGCATTTGGTGGTGTTAATGTTTAGAATTTGGGCTATTCTAGCAGGTATATAGTGGTATCCCAATATTGTTTAAATTTGCAATACTCTAATGACCCATGATTGGAACGTCTCTTTCCAATGGTTGTCATCTGCATATCTTCTTTAGTGAAATGTCTGTTAACATATTTTGCCCATTTTTTAATAGAGTTGCTCATTTTCTTATTGTTGAATTTTAAGTGTTCTCTGTATATTTTGTATAACATTCCTTTATCATGCATGTCCTTTTGCAAATGTTTCCTCCCAGCTTATAGCTTGTCTCCTCATTCTCTTGACATTGTCTTTTGTAGAGGAGAACATTTTAAATTTTAGTCAATTCTTTCTTTCATGGACGGTGACTGGTCTTATAGTTAAAAAGTAACCTCCATTTGTAACAACCTGGATTGGCCTAGAAGGAATCATGTTAGGCAAAATAAGTAATCCAAGTCCACTTTCAAAAAACACTTCATGTGTTTTTTGTAGTAAGAGCATTTTATAATTATAAAATAATCTCAATTCCTCCCTCCTTTCTATGTTTCACTTATGTCATTAATTTCACTTAGAGATATACACTGTATTTATGACTATATAACACATTGTTACTAACATTATTTTGAACAAACTGTTATCTGTTAGATCAGTTAAAAATAAGAAAAATGAATATTTTTATTTTATCTTTACCTATTCTGTATCTGATGTTCTTTCTTTCTTTATGTAGATCTGGAATTCTGACCTGTGTCATTTTCCCTCTCTCTGAAAAACTCCTTCAACATTTCTTACAAAGCAAATCTCTGACAATTAATTTCCTCAATTTTTGTTTGAAAAACTCTTTATTTCTCCATTACTATTTTAAAGATTTCTCAAGATACAGAATTTCTAGGTTGTTAGGGTTTTTGTTTTATTTTATTTTATATTTCTCCTAATATTTTAAATATTTCAGTGCACTCTCTTTGTGTTTGCATGGGTTGTGAGGAGGAGTCAAATGCAAGTCTTATTTTCAAACAGAGATTTTCCTCTGATTCCTTTTAAGACTTCTTCTTTGCCCTTTATTTTCTGCACTTTGAATACAATGTTCCTTTAGCATTTATTCTGTGTGATGTGCTGTGAGCACCATAGATACATGATGTGGTGTCACAATATTTTTGGGAAATTGTCAGTCATTATTGTTTCAAATATTTCTACTGTTCTTTTCTCGTTCTCCTACTTTTAATATTCCCATTATGTGTGTGTTATACCTTTTGTAGTTGTCCCACAGTTTTTGCATATTTTGTCCTTTTTTTTCTTTTATCTTTGCTTTTTAGTTTTAGAGATTCCTTTTTTTTTTTTTAAAGATTTATTTATTTATTTATTGGACAGACAGAGATCACAAGTAGGCAGAGAGGCAGGAAGAGACGGGGGAAGCAGGCTTCCCACAGAGGAGATAGCCCGATGCAGGGCTCAATCCCAGGAACCTGGGATTATGACCTAAAGTGAATGACTAACCCACCCAGGCTCCTCCAGTTTTGGAGATTCCTACTGAGATACTCTCAAGCTCAGAGACTCATTTGTTGAGTCTAGTCTACTAATAAGTCCATCAAAAACATTCTTCATTTCTTCTACAGTGTTTTGGATCTCCAGCATTTATTGTTTCTTCTTTCTTAGGATTTCCATTTCTGTGCTTACATTGCCCATGTGTTCTCACATGCTATTTTATCCATTAGAATCCTAAGCATATTAACCATAGGTGTTTTATATCCCAGCACTCTTGTAGTATCTGTTTCATTCTGATCCTTGCTCTGTCTCTTCAAACTGTGCTTTTTGCCTCTTAATACGTCTTGTAGTTTTGTTTTTATTTTTTTTCCTGACATCTGTACATAATGTATTGGGTAAAAAGAATTGTGACATACACTTTTAGAAATGTGACAGTGTGTAGGCGGAGGGTACCTGGTCTATAGTCTGTAGTCCTACAATTAGGGATTGGGTTTCAGTCTTTTGGTGAACCTGTGCTTCTGGTATATAAACCTCATAAATATGGAGTGTGTGGGTGGCTTGGTCAGTTGGGCAACAAACTCTTGATTTTGGCTCAGGTCATGATCTTGGGATCAATTCTGGGGTGAGGCCTGCATAAGGCTCCCTGCTCCGCAAGGAGTCTCTTTGAGGATTCTCTTTCTCCCTCTCCCTTTCCCCCTCCCCTGCTCTCAAATAAATAAATCTTTTAAAAAATTAAAAGATAAACTTCACAAGTGCGTCTTAGCTCCCACTCCTTCCCTTGGGTGGGACAGTATGGCTACATGAGCTCATAGAATTGGGTATTTTCTTTTCTTTCCTTTTCTTTTTTTTTTTTAAGATTTTATTTATTTATTTGACAGAGAGAGAGAGATCACAAGTAGGCAAAGAGGCAGGCAGGGAGAGAGAGAAAAGCAGGTTTCCTGCTGAGCTGAGAGACTGATTGGGGGGAGAGGGGAGCTCAATCCCAGGACCCTGAGATAGGGCCTGAGCCCAAGGCAGAGGCTTAACCCACTGAGCCACCCAGGAGCCCAAGTTGGGTATTTTCCTTCCTCCAGTAGGATCAAGTTGGGTATTTTGCTCCTCCCAGGTCAGTCAGACTCTGAAAAAAAATGCCAATGGTTTAAACTCTAGTAAAATAGTTTCTCCCCAAAGTAGGCCTCGTTAAGAAGCATGGAATACTGGTACATAATCAAAATGGTTATGTTTCTCGCCCCCCTCAGGAAAGCATGAGAGGAATTTTCTCTAATAGTGACTTTGAAAAACTGGTCAAGTTCCTGGAGGTAAAAGTTACAAATTTTCATTCCTCCTATGACAAAGATCCCCCGGATTTTTTTAACTCAGACTTGTCTACACCGAGCCTTCATAAATTTGCCTACTGCGGGTTAGGTTTTCCTACCCCAAAACTGGTTCCAACAATGATTTCTGCACATGGGTTTCTCCTATAGAAAATTATAATTCCCTGCCTGTTTGCCTGCCTCTCCAGTTTTGGGGGCAGTAGATTTCCCTATGACATCATTTCTCTAACATACCTAAGTTTTTCAGCTTTTTACTTGTCGGTATGACAATGACAACTTCCAACCTTCTTGCATGCCTGACTGGAATTCATAATTCCAAGATGTTCTAAATTATGAAAGTTACAATGACAAACCATGTTTCTCCCCATCACGGCATCTTAAATCAATATTAGGGACGCAGCACTATCTGCATGTCGAATGGACTGACCACCCAACTAGATGCATATAAACATTTTCTTTTTATATTTATTTTTTATCAATTAGTATTTCAAAAACATTTTGTCCATGTACTCCAATTAGTAAGATAAAAACTGGAACATTGATTTCTAATATGTCTACATTTATACATATATATGCACATATGTATGTATACACATACATTATATAATTTTTAAAAGTGTGTGTATAATACCTTGTTAATATCTATTTTAATATTATAATACATAGATAAAATAGACAGGAAAAGATGATACTAAATAATATGTGCACATGTGCATATGCACACACACAAATACATAAATTTCTGATTTCTGTATAAATTATAAAATTTCTAATTTCTACTTTCTAATGATTTCTGCACCATAATCGCAATGGATTATCCTGAAAGTCCCCTGCACTTAATGACTCCAGTTTGAGATCATGATCTAGAAACTATTTTAAGAGGTCACATTATCCTTACATATAGCCTCTTATGTCTCTTAAAAAGAAAAAAAGAAAAAAAACCTTGAATTTCATGTTTCATGATATATGTTAGATAAACTGTGATTTTCAAAAAGTACATTCTATTTGCTATGAATATCATACAAATTATTAGAAACCAAAGGAAAAGACTATTAAGGAATTCCCAATAGGATACCTTGGGGGAAGTGTTTTATGCGATTTATACTCAAATGACAAAGGCTTGAGAAATCATATCACTCTCTCCAGAGGGTTTGTTTTTTATTTTATTTTTTTCCTCTTCAGCAGATAATAAATCCCACAAGTTTCTACAAATTCCCTTTGTCATTACATTTTTTCTTTTTTTTTTTCCTATTATCTTGGTGCCCAGGAGTCTAGGGTTGCTAAGGGGGATATTTCAAGTACTGAAACACATTCCATATCACACCAAAACATTATTTTAAATAAAACATGGTATATCTATATGTATATATGTATGTATGACATACACAAATACACATATATATGTAATCAAAGTAAGACAATGTTTTTCCCTATAACTTTATATAACACATTTTAAAAAACTAGTAATTTTTAAGCATTCAGCTATCAAGCTATATTATAAAGAATCCAGTAAAGTCAGCACAAATTTGTCCTTATGTAAAAGCACCCATTATTTATTTATTTATTTATTCATTTATTTATTATTTTAGAATTTTTTATACAAAGTACCATTTAATAGTAGAAATTATACTTGGAATGTGCACATACTTTGTGTAAATATGTGTTATTTTTAAGAATATCACTAGTATGACTCAAACTACCAGCTAAAAACTACAGTTCAATTGAAAATGATCTACCTTTAAGAAAATATACTGAGCATATTTGAAATTATGGAAAGAAGTATAATCATAATTGATAACGTGAAAAAGACATCTAGTAAAATTATGCCTGTCACTGCTGAAACATGGGCTGCAACGGTTGCACATGCATGGTTAGAAACGAGTCAAACTAGATTTTTGGGTGTGGGAGGAACACCCTGAATAACAGATAAATGCAAATAATTTGCTTCGGAGAGTTAAGTATATCAGTAAGGAACAAAAATAATAAAAAATAAAATTATGACATTATCTAACAAGCGAATACTCTTACTCTTTCAACACACACACACACACACGCTCAAAATGATTTAACTAATCTAAGTTTGTTTTATTAAAATATTAATTGAATTAAAAACAAATGGAAAAGGTACTTCTTATTTTAAGTAGATACTATAAACCCATTTTAATGTTCTATCTCCTTCTCTTCTTGGTTTCAGGGCATCCTATATTTTAATCATCATAAATTTCATGATGCTCTATGGTTTGCCTCATTACCATTGTTTTCCCTGAACAAACTGTAATCTCCTTGAAGACCAGGGTCATGTTTTACATAACTGCCAGGTGTTTAGTACTAACATTGTGGTTTATAATGAATAGCCTCATGTAACTGACTAAATGGAAGAATAATTGAAGGAGAGAGAGAGAGAGAGAAAGAAAGAAAGCAAGCAAGAAAGAAACTTATTCTATTCTTACATTTGAGTATTTTTCTACTTGAAATATTTTCCCCAACACAGATCTCTAAAGTAGCACCCAGATGATCAGGGATATTACCAGCACAACTTGCAGGAAACACAACAAACACAAAATTGTCTCTGAGAGTCAATATCAAATACAGAAGAATGATATATACCATCCAACCACACATTAGTATAAAGCAGAAATTCTGAAAAAATGACAAATAATATTGGCTAAAGTGTCAAAATTGCCTAAGGTGAAGGAAAGATGAATTTGGTAGGGAACAGCATGATTGTACCATCATTAAAACAGAAATATCATATGCCCTTTCACAAATCTAGGATGATTCAGTTTTCTCTGTTTGAAAAAGTGAATGTGTTTTTAAAAATAGATATTCTGTATGAGATAGATATGAAAGTTTCTCACAATAGTTTTTTATAAATTTATAAAAAAAATAAATGAATATATCACTTAGATAATCAGCCCAGGGAAGCTTTCAACATTAAGAAGACATTTCCAGAGGCATAGCTGGCAGCACAATTCCCTGATAGGTTCTTTCTGGAATGGATTATCCTCAGGAGTTTGATATCTCAGTTCTCCCATGCCAAATGAAAAAGGAAAAAGACGAGAGGTGCTAAACAACAGATGCCAAGTCACACCAACACCTGTGTTTGAGGGTGTCCTTGACTTGGGGGTTAAAGATGCTTGCATATATGTTTTTTGTGTATTCATCACATTCATATTTTGTTAGATATAATTATTACCAATCTAAAGTTTTCGACAATATTATGAAAGGCATTGGTTCAATTGAAATCATTAATAATAAAAGTAGGTCTTTTCTTTTTTTTTTTTTTTTTTGCTATATGTATAGACAGAGAAAAAAATAATTAAACCTGCTTCATTCATGTAGATAGTAAACCTGCTCCTCAGAATACAGTATCTGAGCTATCATTACAGCCGACCCTCAAACGAGCCAAAAGCAGACACTTAACCAACAGAGCCACCCAGGTACCCCTTCCCTGTGATTTTCTTAACAATATTTTCTTTTCTCTAGCCTACTTTATTGTAAGAGTTCAATATATAGTACATATAACATACAAAATGTATTAGCCAACTGCTATCAGTAAGGCTTCTGATCAAAAGTAAGCTATTAGTATTCTTGGGCTTGGGGGTTGTCAAAAGTAGTGTGCAAATTTTCAGCTGCATAGCAGGTTGTTTTCCTTAAGTACCCTGTTATTCAAGGGTCAACTACATTAGTAGAAGTAATAGTTATAGCAGTACTATTAAGACTTGTCTCAATTGTGTGCTCTGTGCATATGAAATGCTCATTCAAAAGTAGTTATAATTTAGATATGAAATATATAGTTTAAATTTGTATAATGAGAGGGGAGGAGTCAAGATGGTAGAGAAGTAGCAGGCTGAGACTACTTCAGCTAGCAGGAGATCAGCTAGATAGCTTATCGAAAGATTGCAAACACCTGCAAATCCATCAGCAGATCGAAGAGAAGAAAAACAGCAATTCTAGAAAGGTAGGACTGGCGGAGAAGTGAATCTAAAGCGATGGGAAGATAGACCCCAGGGGGAGGGGCCGCTCCTGGCAAGTGGCGGAGCAACGGAGCACAAAATCAGGACTTTTAAAAGTCTGTTCCGCTGAGGAACGTCGCTCCAGAGGCTAAACAGGGGCAAAGCCCAGGTGGGGTCAGCGTGGCCTCAGGTCCCGCAGGGTCACAGAAGGATCAGGGGTGTCTGAGTGTCGCAGAGCTTGAAGGTATTGGAACGGGAAAGCTGGCGACAGAGACAGAGCCAACAGTAAGCTCACAGCTCAGGGTTACCTTGAACTGGTCGCAGGCTCAGTGAGCTCAGAGCGCGGCATGGTCAGGCAGACAGGAGTTACTGGGCACTGTTCTCTGAGGGCGCACAGAGGAGTGGGGCCCCGGGCTCTCGGCTCCTCCGGGCCAGAGACCAGGAGGCCGCGACTGGTATTCCCGTCCTCTGGAAATCTACGGAAAGTGCTCAGGGAACAAAAGCTCCTGAAAGCAAACCCGAGCGGATTACTCAGCCAGGCCCCTGGTAAGGGCTGTGCAATTCCACCTGGGGCAAAGACACTTGAGAATCACTACACCAGGCCCCTCCCCCAGAAGATCAACAAGAAATCCAGCCAAGACCAAGTTCACCTACCAGGGAGTGCGGTTTGAATACCAAGGAGAGAAGCAGAATTCCAGAGGAGGACAAAGCAAAGCACGGAACTCATGGCTTTCTCCCTGTGATTTTTTAGTCTTGCAGTTAAAATAATTATTTTCTTTTTCATTTTTTTCTCTTCTTTTGCTAAAATTATTTTTTTATTTTACCCTTTTCCTTTTTAACTAGTTTATCTAATATATATATTTTTCTTTTTTTACTTTTCTTTATTGGTTTTCGTTTTTTAATTCTTTTTTTTTTTTCTTTCCTTTCTTTCTTTTTGTACCTCTTTTTATCCCCTTTCTCCCCCCTCACGATTTGGGATCTCTTCTGATTTGGTAAAAGCATATTTTCCTGGGGTTGTTGCCACCCTTTTAGTATTTTACTTGCTCCTTCATATATTCTTATCTGGACAAAATGACAAGGCGGAAAAATTCACCACAAAAAAAAAGAACAAGAGGCAGTACAGAAGACTAGGGACATAATCAATACAGACATTGGTAGTATGTCAGATCTAGAGTTCAGAATGACAATTCTCAAGGTTCTAGCCAGGCTCGAAAAAGGCATGAAGATATTAGAGAAACCCTCTCGGGAGATATAAAAGCCCTTTCTGGAGAAATAAAAGAACTAAAATCTAACCAAGTTGAAATCAAAAAAGCTATTAATGAGGTGCAATCAAAAATGGAGGCTCTCACTGGTATGATAAATGAGGCAGAAGAATGAATTAGTGATATAGAAGACCAAATGACAGAGAATAAAGAAGCTGAGCAAAAGAGGGACAAACAGCTACTGGACCATGAGGGGAGAATTCGAGAGATAAGTGACACCATAAGATGAAATAACATTAGAATAATTGGGATTCCAGAAGAAGAAGAAAGAGAGAGGGGAGCAGAAGTATTTTGGAGAGAATTATTGGGAAGAATTTCCCCAATATGGCAAAGGGAACGAGCATCAAAATTCAGGAGGTTCAGAGAACGCCCCTCAAAATCAATAAGAATAGACCCATACCTCGTCACCTAATAGTAAAATTTACAAGTCTCCGTGACAAAGAGAAAATGCTAAAAGCAGCCCAGGAAAAGAAGTCTGTATCATACAATGGTAAAAATATTAGATTGGCAGCTGACTTATCCACAGAGACCTGGCAGGCCAGAAAGAGATGGCATGATATTTTCAGAAAACTAAACGAAAAAAACATGCAGCCAAGAATACTATACCCAGCTAGGCTATCATTGAAAATAGAAGGAGAGATTAAAAGCTTCCAGGACAAACAAAAACTAAAAGAATTTGCAAACACCTAACCAGCTCTACAGGAAATATTGAAAGGGGTCCTCTAAGCAAAGAGAGAGCTTACAAGTGGTAGATGAGTAAGGAACAGAGACAATATACAGTAACAGTCACCTTACAGGCAATACAATGGCACTAAATTCATATCTCTCAATAGTTACCCTGAAAGTTAATGGGCTAAATGTCCCAATCAAAAGACACAGGGTATCAGAATGGATAAAAAAACAAAACCCATCTATATGTTGCCTCCAAGAATCTCATTTTAAGCCCGAAGACACGTGCAGATTTAAAGTGAGGGGGTGGAAAAGAATTTACCATGCTGATGGACATCAGAAGAAAGCAGGAGTGAATCAACATTAGAATAATTGTGAAACAACATTAGAATAATCCTTATATCAGATCAATTAGATTTTAAGCCAAAGACTATAATAAGAGATGAGGAAGGACACTATATCATGCTCAAAGGGTCTGTCCAACAAGAAGACCTAATAATTTTAAATATCTATGCCCCCAACGTGGGAGCAGCCAACTATATAAACCAATTAATAACAAAATCAAATAAACACAGCAATAATAATACAATAATAGTAGGGGATTTTAACACTACCCTCACTGAAATGGACAGATCATCCAAGCAAAAGATCAGCAAGGAAATAAAGGCCTTAAACGACACACTGGACCAGATGGACATCACAG
>NC_081568.1:19953329-20019012 GCF_022355385.1 Mustela nigripes
TTTTTTTTGAAGATTTTATTTGAATTATTTGATAGACAGAGATCACAAGTAGGCAGGAGGGAGGCGGGGGGCAGAGGGCGGGGAGAAGGGGGCAGGGTGGGAAGCAGGCTCCCGGCTGAGCAGAGAGCCAGGTTCAGGGCTCAATCCCAAGACCCAGGGATCATGACCTGAGCTGAAGGCTGAGGCTTTAACTCACTGAGCCACCCGGCACCTCAGACAAGTTCTCTTGGATGAACAAATATATAGATATATCATCCTTGATGTCAGGAACTCCCACACATTCTGTGTATGTTTATGGGGTATCAGGTTTACAATTTAAGAATAGGAATCCAAGTCAAAAATAGTCCCTGATCATTTGTTAATTGGACAGTTTAAAATGTCATGAAATTGTCATCCTGATCACTTGTGAGCAATGAGGAGGTGATTAATTCAGTTACTGACTTGGCCTTAAAAAACAGAAATAGTAAGGAAAAAGCTGCTCTTAAAATCTTGGTGACTTCAGAACCACAAGCAAACAGAAGTATTAGAGTTAATGTATCTTCCTTTCAAAGGAAAAATACACCTGTTATTTATCTCTTGCTGAGATATATCCTCAAAATCTCTTTGAAAGAGTTCTTATAACCTAATTCATATTATGACATCCTTTTCAAAAGCTCTGCATTACATAAAGACTAATGGTGGAGGGGGCCTTCATTTCAATGTACTGAAAGTCTCACTATGTATTCACAATATGTATTTTCCAATCCTTTTTATTCTGACCCTCTATTTTTTTTAAAAGTCATACTTTACTTTTCAATTCTCACTGGCCCTATTCTAACAAAAGCACTATTGAGTGTAGGTGAGACTTTTGTAAAATCTATAACCTCACTTGAATCTTTAGCTATTCTCCATTCTCCCTCTGACCCTGCCAGAACACAAGACACTAAAAGTCTCACTAAGTGGAGGAAAAAAATTAATGTAACTAAGATATTTAATCATCATAATACTTCATACTTCTGTAGTATTTCACATCATCTTATTGTGTTTCTACCTCACCAGACAACTATCAGAATGATTTAGAATTTATGCTTTCTAGGGTCTGGTGGAACAAAGATAAAGAAGTTAATATCCCTGATTCACAACAGCTCAAACTCTAATGAGTGAAAGATGGAGAAGAACAAGTATCTATAGGAACTTTTTATAACATAAAGACTTTTGGGAGTCTGGAAGAAGGTTTCCTATCTCACTTTGGCTCCCTGATTCAGAATCTCTCAGCACTTGGTTCAGCTTGGGGTTAAATCCTAAAGAAAGAGGAAGGCTTTTCAAAGTAAAAAAGGTGGAGAGACACATCTTAAGAAGAGAGTGAGAAAGGCCAGAAACAGCATGGTGGAAGAAATCTGTTCCTATATGCTGAGAGGAATGGTACAACATCTGAAATGAAGCTAAAGAGGAATGAAATAAATCACGGAGGACCCATGCCACATCACAAAGTCTACATAATATCATTTCAAAGATGATTAAGAACTTCAAAGAAGGCTTTCAAAAAGAGAAGTGATCCAACCTATTTCCAATTTCTATTTCACATATATGAAGAAGCAATATAGGATGGATAGTGATTACATTAACTGCTGGACTTTTGAAATAGTAAGTTCTGTTCAAATTCCAGCTCTGCTGCACATTAGCCATGTATACTTGGGTAATGACGTAGTACCTCTGTGCCTCAATTTCATCAACTCATGTCAAGTGGATTACATTAAGTTAATATGCTAAATGGAATTAAATAAAAACTTGAAATAAAAACATAAAGATTTAAAAATTTAAAAATAAAACGGGTTAATATAGAATACTTAGAACAATGCTTGAAATATAAAATAAATGTGATAGACTAGTTAGCTATCTAAATATAACTGTTACTAATACCATCAGTATTGTTTTTTTTTCAAGAGGGTATAATAATACTGTATGCAGAAAGGCCATATTAGAATAATATGGTAATATTTTAAAAAAGAGAGAGCTGTATTTTTGGTTTTAGTCATTTGGATAGGGAAAAAGATAAATTAAAAAACAAATAAAGATACACAATTAATATGAGTTATTAAAATTCAAGTTTCCTTCTGTTAAAAGATAAATAGAGGTGCCTGGGTGGCTCAGTTGGTTAAGGGACTGCCTTGGGTTTAGGTCATAATCCTGGAGTCCTAGGATCAAGTCCCCCAGCATCTGGCTCCCTGCTCTGCAAGGAGTCTGGTTCTCCCTCTGGCCCTCCCCCCTTTCATGCTATCTATCTCATTCTCTTTCTCTCAAATAAATAAAATCTTAAAAAAAAACAATAAAATAAAAAGAAAAGATAAACTGAGACATATACAAAATTTCATTTCAGTAAAAACTAAATCTACTTGACAGTGTCAATCTAGAAACTCTGGGAAAGAATTCTATAGAGAAAAGGTAGGAGCAAAACAAGAAATTATGGATTGGCTATAGGTTAAAGCCTAGTTAGTATATGTGATTAGTTGTCTCTAGGTTTAAAGTTTGTAATCTTGGGCATTTACAAGGTTAGATTTTAGTTCACTGACATAGGTTACCACAGCATTAGAGCCACATTAGTCAAATAAACTCCTTGTTTAATTATTTAAACACTTCCCAGGTATCCAGCTTGACTGACTGGTTGGGTGCCATCTAACACAATAAATATAAGGATAGATGCATAAGAAGGATATTTTTAAAATTCTCTTTTGGAATATATTAGGGTTTTATGAGATTATGGTACTGATAGCAATACTTAGCTAAAAATTATATTTATTATAAAAATGTAAAAATTTAGCCTGTGGCTGTGAATTGGGCTTTTTAAATTTTCTCTTAGTATTTAATTTTGTGATTGTCCTGGTAAGAAGGGATGAATGTGGGGAGATTTCTGTAAACGTGTTACTAAAATTTGCTTCGATAAGCAAAAAACAAAAAATTTAGCATACTACTTTTTACTAAAACTTAATATAATAAATAATAATAATAATGCTTTTATTTTTTTAAGATTTTATTTATTTATTTGACACAGAGATCAGAAGTAGGCAGAGAAGCAGGCAGAGAGAGAGAGAGAGGGGAAGAAGTAGGCTCCCTGCTGAGCAGAAAGCCCAATGGGGGACTTGATCTCAAGACCCTGAGATAATGACCTGAGCCTAAGGCAGAGGCTTTAACCCAGTGAGCCCCCAGGCACCCCAAGTGCTTTTGTTTAAATGACACTGGAGTTTACAGAATAAGAAAGGAGGGTAATACTGCTTTAAAAAGTAATATGGGTCCTGGGTAGAATTACTGTGTTTCACATTTTGCTTATACAAATAATAATAAATTAAAATCTTAGATCAGCATTCATTGTTTCTGTCTTATTCTTTATTGTAAGAATGATGCATAACAACTTCTTAATTTTAGAAATTTAAAATGTATCATTTACACACAGATATATGGGTCAGTAATGGTTTCCCTGGCTCACCCTTGTTTGCCTTCAGGCTGAAATTTGGGTTCAAGTCTATTTATTTGTCTCCTCATTTTAGGACCAATGCCTATTTTCCTTCATAGTGGATTAGAAAAATATGAGAGTAAACCAAAGCTTACAAGCACACCTAAATTTTTGGCTCTCATAAAGTTCACTTGAAAAAACAACTCACCTAGCTATGTCAAATATTAAGGCGACAGGAAAATGTACTTGATCTGTTCTAGTGAAAAACACATAGACAATTTACATGGCCAAGTGTATGGATCTATACTTCCATTATAGGAAAGAAACTAAAGGTTGGCAATAATAATCCACTCTATATATTTACTCTTAGTTTGTTTTTTTTTAATAAAAAATAAATAGAAAGTAAGTTTTAGATGCACACTCTCACCACTGTTCTTCGACATAGTACTACAAGTCCTAGCAACAGCAGACAACAAAAAGAAATAAAAGGTATTCAAATTGGCAATGAAGAAGTCAAACTCTCTCTCTTCACAGATGTCATGATACTTTATATGGAAAACCCAAAAGACTCCACATCCAAAGTACTAGAACTCATACAGCAATACAGTAATGTAGCAGGATACAAAATCAATGCACAGAAATCAGTCGCTTTCTTATACATTAGCATGAAAATATGGAAAGGGAGAGTAGAGAATCAATTCCATTTACTATAGCACCAAGAACCATAAGATACATGGAAATAAACCTAACCAAAGAGGTAAGGGATCTGTACTCGAAGAATTACAGAACACTCATGAAAAAAACTGGCGAAGACCCAAAAAGATGGAAAAGCATTCCAGGATCATGGATTGGAAGAATAAACATTGTTAAAATGTCTATACTGCCCAGAGCAATCTAAACTTTCAATGCCATTACAATCAAAATTCCACTGGCATTCTTCAAAGTGCTGGAACAAACAATCCTAAATTTGTATGGAGCCAGAAAAGACCCCAAATCATTAAGAAGATGTTGAAAAAGAAAAACAAAGCTGGGGACATCACATTTCCTGATTTCAAACATCGCTACAAAGCTGTGATCACCAAAACAGCATGGAACTGGCACAAAAGCAGACACATAGACCAATGCAACAGAGTAGAGTGTCCACACATGGACCCTCAACTCTATGGTCAAATAATCTTTGACAAAGCAGGAAAAAATATACAGTGGAATAAAGACAGTCTCTTCAATAAATGGTGCTGGGAAAATTGGACAACTAGGTATAGAAAAAAAAATTGGCCATTCTCTCACACTATACACAAAGATAAACTGAAATGGATAAAAGACCTCAACATGAGGCAGAAATCTATCAAAATCCTAGAAGAGAGCATAGGCAGTAACCTCTTCGACATCAGCCACAACAACTTTTTTCAAGACACATCTCCAATGGCAAAGGAAACAAAAGTGAAAATGAACTTTTGGGACTTCATCAAGATCAAAAGCATCTGCACAGCAAAGGAAACAGTCAACAAAACAAAAAGGCAACCCACAGAATGGGAGAAGATATTTGCAAATGACACTACAGACAAAGGGCTGATACCCAAGATCTATAAAGAAATCCTCAAACTCAACACTCACAGAACACATAATCACGTGAAAAAAAGGGCAGAAGTGGGGTGCCTGGGTGGCTCAGTGGGTTAAAGCCTCTGCCTTCGGCTCAGGTCATGATCCCAGGGTCCTCCATTGGGCTCTCTGCTCTGAAGGGAGCCTGCTTCCTCCTCTCTCTCTGCCTGCCTCTCTGCCTGGTTGTGGTTTCTCTCTGTCAAATAAATAAAAATATTTAATTTTTTTTTCAAATGGGTAGAAGACATAAACAGACACTTTGCCAAAATGGACATATGAATTGCTAATAAACTCATGAAAAAAATGTTCATCATCCCTAGCCATCAGGGAAATTCAAATAAAAACAACATTGAGATACTACCTTACACCAGTTAGAATGGCCGAAGTCAACAAGACATTAAACAACGAGTGTTGGAGAGGATGTGGAGAAAGGGGAACCCTCTTACACTGTTGGTGGGAATGCAAATTGGTGCAGCCACTTTGGATAACAGTGTTATCCAAATTTTTTTCCTCAAAAAATTAAAAATAGAGATCCCTATGATCCTGCATTTGCATGGGTATTTACCCCAAAGATACAGATGTAGTGAAAAGAAGGGTCATTTGTACCCCAATGTTCAAAGCAGCAATGTTCATAATCACTAAATTGTGAAAAGAGCAAAGATGCCCTTCAACAGACGAATGGATAACGAAGATATGGTCCATAATGCAATATTACACAGCCATTAGAAAGGATGAATACCCAATTTTGTATCAACATGGATGGGACTGGAAGAGATTTTGCTGAGTGAAATAAGTTAAGCAGAGAAAGTCAATTACCATATGGTTTAACTTACTTGTGGAGCATAAGGAATAACATGGAGGACATTAGGAGAAGGAAAGGAAAAGTGAATTGGGGTAAATCGGAGGGGGAGACAAAAGATGAGAGATTATGGATTCTGGGAAACAAACTGAGGGTTATGGAGGGGAGGGAGGTAGGGGGATAGGTGAGCACAGTGATGTGTATTAAGGAGGGCACATATTGCTTGGAGCACTGGGTGTGGTGCATAAAAAATGAATCTTGGAACATGTGAAAAATAAAATTAAGATGTTAAAAAAAAAGAATGTAAGTTCTATTTCAAACTTTAAACTTATTATAAGTGAAGTCTGAAAAAGCCCATGTGAGAAGGCATTAATATGTGTTCCACCATAAATTCTTCTAGCCAGAGTGTAAGCTAAATGGGACCAGCATAAATTAAACCTAGACAAATTTATGATTCTCCCTGACAGACTATGTGGAGTGAAAAGAGCCATTTCAGGAACTCCAACACTTAAGCAGTAGATGAAATAAGAGAAGATGGTGAAAGAGATTGAAGCTCCAAAACCCAGAGAGAGAATCAGAACAGATGGAAGAGAGAGCTCAAAAAAAAAGAAGAAAGAAGCTTTGATTAAAGATGAGAGTAAAAGTAACTTGAAGACTGACAAATAGCTATTAGATGTGACAATTAGGAGTTCATTAATGGCCTAAGAGTGAAATTAATACATATCATTTATCGCTTTACAATTTCCCATTTAAAGTAAATAATAAAATTCAAATATTTTACCAAACCTAGATAATTAAAATTTGACAAATTAATTTTCTTGATAACTTAGGATGATGGGAACTGCATTTGAAAACATAATTCTACCTCTTTTTATGATGACTGATGAGGAAAACAATAATTTTATTTTTTTATAAAAAAGGATTAAAAAAGAGATCAATAACATCTATCACATGCTTAATGGCTTCAAATTCCATAAAGAAATGTCATAAATGCTAACTATAATCATTATCCTCATCCTTCTACTGATAAAAATAAACTTAACACATTCCTAATATAAAACTTTCTATACTCACTCAAAATATAATTGTTTTTCAGACAATACTTCAGTCTTGTTGCTTTGTATAACTTTAGAAACATCTGACATAGTTGAAAACATATGATGCATAAGAATAACTATAAACAATGTGTTCTTGTTTTCTTCCTTGCTTAGATTTATTTATAATAATAATTACTTTTTTATAAAACATGTAACTTATTTGTTCAGCGTTCTTTCTCTAATTTATTACTTCTCATGTGCTCATTTCCATTGTTACCTTTTAAAAGATATAATTTTATTACTAACAACTGGTGGATATTGATCTATAATTTCTTCTAAAATATTAAATTTTTCCTGAACTATATCTAATATGATATAGAGAAAAATGTTCCATTATATTGATGTCAAATATGTGTGTGCATAGACACATAATCAACAGCTTGTCATAATCTTATCACCATTACTCAGAATCAAACAGAGATATTTTCCATTGGTAATTTTGAAACATAAACATAAATCTTGATAAAAATGATATTTTAAATTTTATATGTGCCTAAAATGATTGGAAAAAGAATATCCAGAAAAAAAAAAAACATACAGGTATATTTTAGGATCTGTGAATCATTAAAGAACACATTTAACTTAGACATCCAAAATCCCAAAACTATCATTGCACATGTCTTCTTCCTAATCTATAGGGAAGTGTATAACACAGATAAGAACTTTAAAAACTCTGATATAATATAAACATATGCTTATATTTCTTTCTTACTACAAAAAGCTCATCACTTCCATTAAAGATATGAAGATAAATATTTCTCAACCAAATCTTAAAAGATTCTCACTTACTTATATATTTAACATTTTGTTTTTTCATTTTTTTTTAAACTTCAGCAAGTATTTGCTGAGCCTCTTCTTCACTGTACTAAATTTCCCCTACTCTCCTAATTTATTGTCATATTCTTGAAAGGTATTCGATCAACATTATGGCTACTGTGCCTTTTTTTGCTCCTTATTATGTATATGAGTTATCAGTGTCATGATACCCACTGAAAGTTATATACGAAATACAATTGTTCTAGTAGCTGTGATGTATGCCTAATGACTCTAAAACTCAGACAAAAAATAACCATGTATCATCCTATGGATTATATAGGCCAGGAATTAAGATAGGAAAGAGCAAAATAGCTTATTTTAATTCCCCAAGGGCTAGGGTTTCACCTTGAGGGATTGAAAGTTGGAATAATTTGAAGGCTTACTAGCTTACTGGCTGACAGCTGATAACTGGCTGTTTGCTGAGACCTCAGCTGGGACTGTCGCTGGAATACCTACGTGTAACCAGCCATATGACTAGAACACCTTGAATACATGATATGTAGGTTCCACAGTTGATCATTCAGAGAAAGGGCTTGGTGGATTACTTTTAATGACCTAGATCCACCTGTCAAATAATACCACTTCTTGCCATGCACATTGTACCTGAGAGTCACAATCCCTCTCTCCTGAAATTCGAGAAGAAACAAAATAGGTTCCAACACTTGATAGGGAAGAGAAGTGACAATGTGTGGAAAGGTATATGGGAATGCCGATATTGCTGTGGTGACCTGAAAATCCACTTCAATATTGAAACATTAAATGCGGTAATCTCAGGGATGTCAGTCTAAGGGTATTTATTTATGTTTTAATTCTTTATAATTATTTTTACATTTCATATTTTAAATAATAATATACTTATCTAAACAAAAAAGTAATAATGTGTGTACATAGTAGGGAAATCATCAACATCACAGATGTCTTATCCAGATTATAGGAAATACAATATTGTGTTTTATCACTGTAGTTGTCCTTATAGTTTATATAGGCAGTGGGGCATGGTAGCTAAATATTTTATCTCTGAGTGTTTTGTTTTGTCTTTTCACAGTAAGATAGTATAATAACAGTAGGTTTAGAAAACATTATACTGCTTTCAAAATATTTTTTTATAAAGTTATCTATATTAGTTTCCTAGAAATTCGTTAACAAATGACTAGAAAGTGAATGACATATATTTATTCTCCCACAGTTTTGGAATCCAGAAGTTGGAAACTATAATGTCGGCAGGCTCTGGGGGAAAATCTGTTCTATGCCTCTCTCTTCTAGTTTCTGATAAATGATAACAATACTTGATATTCCTCAGCTTGTAGACTCATCATTCTAGTCTACATCTCCATTTCACATGATCTTATCGGGTATGTGTCTTTTCTTCTCGTCTAAGTTCATTTGTCAGAGGATTTAAGATCTACATGGGTAATTCCAGGATGATTTCATCTTGATAAGCACTTAAGTGCTCCTGCAAAGACCCCTTTTCCAAATACATTTACATGCACAGGGTCTGGGTAGGCATAACTTTGGCAGCACTATCATTTAACCTATTACAATATCAGTGATAATATTTTACGAAAAGTATAGAAAATCTATTAGTACACAAAATGCTCAATTATTCTAAAGAGAAAGCCTAGAAAATTATTTTAGTAACTCCATTTTCAGCAACTTTCTTTTTTTCTTTTTCAATGTTATTAGTATGAGTGCTAGTCATCATTAATTAAAGTACTTTACAAATTCAGGGAATTGTGGGTTTTTTTTTGATGCTGTATTACTATTGAATTAAGGTTAACATAGTTAAACTCAAGGCTAACACTGTCATATTTTAAAAATTTATAAAAATCGTCATTTGCTTGTTCAACTAGTTGATTTAAAATTTAGTCCCTATATGGACCAGTACAGTAAGACACCTCTGTCCATCATACCTCATTCATTCACCTCAGGAAAGCAAGAAAAAAAAAAGTAAAAAAAAAAAAGAATATATATATATATATATATATATTCAACCTCTTGACTCTCAACATGGCCTGCAATTGTTCAATTTCTACCAAAGCATAGTAGATAATATATAATAGAAGAGTTAAGTAGATTATAAAGACAGTGGTCTAATACAACCAATTAATCCCCATCATTTCTAACTTTTTGTTAATCTGTAGTTGTTGACTTTTTACTTTTCACAAATACTCTTATGTGTAGGTGGTCCAATTAAAAATGAAATATCAATTAAATGCATTCACTAGTTTTCATAATCTTTTTCTTAAATTCCACATCTTTTCAACGTTGTGATTGAATATCTTAACCCTAAGATTTTGAAGGTGAAAGTAAATTAAACATGATCAACATACAAGTCTAAAAAATCTTTACTTCTAAGAAAATACCGCATTCTTATTTAATACATATTAAATAGGGGCTATGGCTTTCACATAATCTTTTTAGATGCTTATGATTTAAAACATCCCTTAAATTTGTAGATCATAAAACAAAACATGATTTGTGTGTAGTTGTTTTTGTTGATAGCTCACTGAAATTATTCTTCACCTCAATATATGTGTATACGTTACAGTGGTGACTCCTGGCTAATAAATATTAAAGAATATACAATTTAACATTAGCAAAGATAAATATTTTAGATCTTGCATATTCTGTAAACAAATTTTGTATAGAAAGCCAACTTTCAAGTCTGCAGTATATAGCACCAGGTAAGTCTACCTTCAAAGAAATGAGAGTTTATAGGTAAAAAATGATCCTGTAAATCATGAACCTAAGACAAATAGAGATTTTAAAACTTGTTCTAGGGCAAGAAAGAGAATAATTTTTATTTCAAGTTCTCTTTCCTTTATTTCATTACATTTAAGAAAATGTTCTCAGTTTGTCCCCCAATTTAATAGGGCTTTACAGTTTGTTTGTTATAAATAAATTTATCAACAGTAATTAATTTTAATTTAGGCTTTATTTAGTTTTTACTGACAAGGAAAATTTGATGGAGATTTTTTCCCAGCTTGAATTCACAAAACTTAATAGTAATTTAATTTAGGCAAGTTAGCAATGGATGCTTATTTTGGGAAGAGGAAGAAGTGTACTAGAATCAAATGTAAGAGTTTCTAAAGTCACAAATATAAATGTCAAATTACTATATTCATACTATCTATGAATACACCTGAAACAAATATAGTATTGTATGTCAAAATGGTACTTCTATTAAAAATGCATTGGTTAATTATAAATAAAAATGTAAATACATAAAAACATACAACCGTAACTTGGTTCTCAGTAGTGATTGATTTACAGTGTGTATTAAACATTGTAATGCTTAAATTTCTTAAGGTCTCTTTGAATTGAGGAACTCTTAAGTTATTAAAAATAATGGAATGTTCCAATTAATGTTACAGTGTTTATTATCATTATCACTTTGTTAGTTGAATTTCAAAGCTGTGCTTTTAATTCTACTCTTATGTTATTTATAATTGCCTGAAACCATCAGTTAAACTAAAAATAGATTCTTTTTTTTTAGCATAATGACACACTTGTCTGCTTATTTTATGGGAACGTGAAAGAAAGATGAAGTTAGTTATTTTCTTAAGTTGGATTGCTCTCTGAAATTCCTTTTGTGCAAAACAATGTCTTGGAAACTGTTTTACATTTTTAACAAAGAAAATCTGTCTTATTTAAGCAAAAAATAAAATAACTACTGATTAAATTAAGAAATGCATTGTGGGAAATTAGAAGTTTACTTATATTGACTATTTATAAAGTTGGGAAAATAATCTTTTAACTGGAGTATCCAATTTTGTGAATCCAGAGCACAAGTACATTTCATAAAACTATTTTAAAATTTGAAAAAAAAATGTACTTTCACTAGGTTCATAGAGTTACAAGGTGATAACTGATATTTCAATAAATAATTCATAACCTAATTAATATGTGGTGTGAATGCATGTAGCTTTCAGTGAAATTTTTTCATTGGGTATTAACTAAAAATACCTTCCATAAACAAAGGTACTCTAAATAGAAATCTTACAATTTATGTAATTTCATAATAATAATTAGTAAAGATTTTCCCCTTTCTTTTATTTAGTAAATGAGAAACTACAAAATCAAAGCTTGAAAAATACCCATTAATATTTTAGCTCTATTATAGATATGAATTAATTTAAAAGAAAAATAAAGGGACTCGAAGAAAAAAAGAATAGTAAATAAAGGCTTCTGGAAAACTTACAATTTCCATTTACTGAAGTATTTGGTAAAATAACTTTGACATTTGAGATATCCATATACCATACTCACAAAATACTCTTTAAAAAATTCTGAGCATTTATACAGTTATTACTTCTTTTATGTAATTAAGTCTCGTGAATTTTCCCCACATCAAAAGGTGTTATAAAAGTGATTTTAAAAATACATAATTTTAAAAAATACATAATTAGTGATGCCGGAGTGGTGAGCTCAGTCAGTTGAGCATCTGCCTTCAGCTCAGATCATGATCCCAGGGTTCTGGGGTTGAATCCTGCATTAGGTTCCCAGATGAGCAGGGCGTCTGCCTCTCCCTCTGCCCTGCCCCCCCCATTTGTGCTCACTCTCTGCTTCTCTCTCTCCCCCTGATAGATAAATAAATAACATCTTTTTAAAAAAAATACATTTTAGGGGCACCTGGGTAGCTCAGGAGGCTAAGTATCTGACTCTTGATTTCGGCTCAGGTCATGATCTCAGGGCTGTGAGATAGAGCCTTACATCTTGTCTGCCCTGGGTGTGGAAACTGCTTAAGATTTTCTCTTTCCCTCACCTTCTGCCCCTCCTACTCTCAAAAAAAAAAAAGTACATTATTAGATCACATTTGGGGTCTAGTCTTTTTTGCTTTCAAGATACAGACTATATGATAGATCATATGTGTATAGTTATCCTCTTCAAAGTTTGCACAATTGCCTATCCTAAAAGTGAAGCCTCCAAAATTAAGTTTAAACTGGAGTTTGTATTGATCCACATTATTTGCTATATATATATAGTCAATTTTTTTTTCCTTTGTGGTGTTTGAAACAAAAGGAAGGGTATCTGCGTATGGTGACATAATGTGGTTACTGTGTCACCAAGTAAAAAGAGCTTGATTTTTGTTATGTTTTGTTCATTTTTATGTCCTATCTTGATATGTATTCTCATTCCTGTTCTGTGGGGAGGAGAACATGGGAGGAAAAGGTAGGTTTACAAATTTTCCTCCTCCTTCTAGAAACCAAATGAATAAAGGAACAGCATTTTCCTTCATCATTCCCCAATGTTTTTATTTCTCAACTATTAAGCTTTTAGTCTATAGATTGGGCCTTCTCATCTCCACCAGGTATTGCTGTTCCCCAAATCACAAGGGTGTCTCTAAGTGTTAACCACTGTTCTTCTGTGCATATTCCATAGACCTCAAATGAGCAGTATCATTTTGGGCTTCAGAAACCTCAAAATGTGTCATAAAATGCATCCATGTAATTAACAAAAACTCTCCCTACTCTATCATGGCTTCCATTTTTTTTTCAATTTTTCATCTTCCTTTTTTCACAAGAAGACAGGTATTTTCAAAATAAGTATTGTCAAATTCATCAGAATCTACTTAAAATGGGAAATTTTATCATACAATTTTTCTCAATAAAAATTTTTTAAAAATTCAATTTTTTGAAAAGTTTCTGAGCAAATACAGTTCCTGAAACAGTTTTCCAGAGTATTTTTTTTTAAAGGAATCCAAGGGATTCTTTTTTTTCCCTAAGATTTTGTTTATTTATTTATTTGACAGACAGAGATCACAAGTAGGCAGAGAGGCAGGCAGAGAGAGAGGAGGAAGCAGGCTCCCTGCTGAGCAGAGAGCCCGATGTGGGGCTCAATCCCAGGACTCTGGGATCAAGACCTGAGCCGAAGGCAGAGGCTTTAACCCACTGAGCCACCCAGGCACCCCCAGAATATTCTATTTTAATTGTCTCCTTAGCTTTGGAGTCTGTAACAACTGCATGACTTTTTAATTCTTCCTCTCTAACTTAATCTGGGATTGTGTGTTCTTTTGTAAAATTACCACATTGCTTTTATATATTTATTAATAAAACCTATCATGCTTCTCTCGACCAATCCACTTGTATTTTGGCAAACTAAAACGATGACTACAGCCATCGTGAAACTGTAAGAACTTAAGATGGATGACTGAGAAGATGGTATGAATGGAATTGCTTTGTGATTCTTTAAAGGATCCTGCCCACATATATCCTCTCTCTTCACTCTGAAAATAATTCAACACAAATAAAGGAATTGATTTAGGCATCTTGTCTAGTATTACCCACCCCTTCACCTGAACACAGTGTATTATTTCTTCCATTTATTTCAATCTTTTCTAAAGAGTCTCAGAGGAGCCTGACTCAAGTTTGGTCAAGGAGATAATCTTCACCATTGGCTCTTGGACTAAGACAACATTCCTTAGTTACTCAAATATAATGCCAAAGGTTTTGTTTAAGAATACTCATGTCTGAGGTGCCTGGGTGGCTCAGTCATTAAGCATGTGTCTTTGGCTCAGGTCATGATCCAGGATCCTGGGACCAAGCCAGACATCAGGCTCCCTCCTCAGTGGGAAGCCTGCTTCTCCCTCTCCTGCTTCCCCTGATTTTATTCTCTCTCTCACTGTCTCTCTCTCTCTGTCAAATAAATAAAATCGTAAAAAAAAAAAAATTAAAAAAAACCTTATGTTTTCCATAACATTCATATCATTACAAGTCCCAGAAGAAGAGAGAGGGGTAAGGGGCAGAAAATTTATTTGAAGAAATCATAGCTGAAAATGTCCCTAATCCAGGGAAGGAAACAGACATCCAAATCGAGGAAGCACAGAGGTCTTCCATCAAAATGAATCAGAGGATGCCAACACCAAGATATATTATAATAAAATTTGCAGAATACAGTGATTAACAAGAAGTTCCTAAAAGCAGCAAGACAAAAGAAGTCCCTAAGAAGAATACCTATGTTTTAAAAACTATTTTTAGTTTATTTTTTCTTCCCTTATAAAATGAATGCCAATTATTTAATTCTTCTATTATCTAATTTGCTAGTATTGGCAATAGTATTGAACAGAAGTGGTGAGAGCTAAAATCCTGGATCACCTATTCCTGATGATAGGGGAAATCATTCAGATTTTCACTATTAATAGGTGAGTATAAATTTTCTATAAATAATCTTTATTAGGTCAAGTTTTTTAATTCACAAGTTCCTGATTTTTTAAATAATGAATGCATATAGAATTTATCTTTTCAATAACTACCTAGATGATAACATAATTTTTATTCCTTTTTATTCTTGGTTCTTATGGTTAATTATATTAATTGATTTTGGATTGTTGAACTGATCTTGCATTGCTACAATAAAGCCTACTTGGTCACAATGTATTATCATTTTGATATCCTGAGGGATTTTATTTATTAAGATTTAAAAGAAGGTTTATGTCTAGGTTTTAGGAGTAGTTTTGTTTTGCTTTGCTTTGTGTAATTTTTTTTTCAAGTTTTGTAATCAGAGGTATGTCAGCCTTATGAAATGAATTAGAAGTATATTGCCCTCATGTGTTTTCTGAAAGACTTTATGAAAATTGATTTTTTTTCTTAAATTTTTGATTGGATTTACCAGTGAAATAATGTGAGGTGGAATTTGAAGGGAGGTTTTTGGATGTAGATTTGATTTCTTTAATATGTAAAAGGCTCTTTAGGAAAACCAGAAATACGTTGTTTTACAGTCAGTTGCAGACAGCTGTGGATAACTGCCATTTACCAGGTATTTGTTCTCTTTATTTATGTTATTAAACTTACTGAAATAAGGGGATATTTCTTTTTAATGTTGTTAGTTTATGTAACGATACTCACTCTTTCAATATTAATAATGTATTTTTCTTCTTTTCATTAATCTTCTATGTATTCATCATTAAAAAATTTCAAAGAACCAGTTGTTGAATTTGATAATTTTTTTCTATTATACATATATTTTCTATTTTATTTACTTACTTCTATTCTGATATTTACTATATACATTTTCTTTGACTTATATTATGTTTTGTTTAGTTGGTTTGGTTTGGTTTATATCACTAGTTTCTCTTTTTTTCTCTTTCTTTCATTATTATAGGATAGTTTCAGGTTTGCAAAAAAATTACAAAGACCGTATGAAAAGTGTAAACATCTTACTCAGTTTTTCTTACTGTTAATATCCTATAATGCCATTGTCCAAACTAAGAAATTAAATAGGTAAATTACTATTAGCTGAATTCTACACACAATTTAATATTCACCTGCTTTTCCACCCTTGTCAAACCAGGTTACCACATTCCATTTAGGATTTCCAACTTCTCAAGGTGAAATGTTAATAATGATTCCAAATTTTTCCTGTTTTTAATATAGATAATTAATGTTCTAATTTTCCATCTAGGAATTTTTTACTTCTATTTCACAATTTTAGATATGTTGTAGTTTAATTATTCAGTTGAAAGATTTTATAATTTCCTTTCTCATTTTTCTAGGAGCCATCAGCTACTTAGAAATATGATGTTCAAATTCCAAATATGTGGGCATTTTTAAATATCTTATTGCTATTCATCTGTATGTTAATTTTGTTGTATCAAAGAACATATTCTGTATATTTCAAACTTCATGACATATAGTTCAGAATATTGTCTATCTTTGTGAATATCTCCTGTACAGTTGAAAAGTATGTGGTTTGGGTGAGTTTCTTTGTAAATATCAATAAGATCAAGCTACTTGAGAGTGTTCCTTAAATCTCCATATCTATACTGAAATATATTTTTTGCCTAATTGGTTTTCTCAGTTACTCAGAGAGAAAAGCTAGCGATTCTGCCCCAATAATATTGATCTATCCATCTATCTATCCATCCTTTTTATTTTGTCAGTTTTTGGTTCATTTTGATACATCTTCAAAATACATGGAGCAAAACCTGACAAAACAATTCAGGTTCAATTAGTTCCTCATGAATTGATCTTTTTAGAATTATGAAATGTCCATTTTTATGTCCAAATATACTTTTTAAAAATCCACTTTTATAACAATACCAGGTATTTTATGCTTATTTTCCATGGTATGTAATGTTCACATTTTTATTTCTACCTAATTGTATCTTCATATTTAAAGTATGTTTCTTGGAAACAGTATATAGTTGAATTGTCCCTTTTTATCCAAACTAATTGTATGGTTTTCTTTTATAATGTAGATACTGAAATTATATTGTCTCAGATTATCCCTGTAATTGAATAGTTATATCCATTTCATTACATAAAAGCTACTTCTTTTTATAGTAAAAGTAATCCTTTCTGTCAACCATAAAACGCAAGCATTTTAGAACTTAAAAGTGCTTTGTCAATAAAAGTTATCAAGCTAGTCAGGAAACAGCAGATGTTGGAGAGGATGCAGAGAAAGGGGAACCCTCCTACACTGTTGGTGGGAATACAAGCTGGTGCAGCCACTCTGGAAAACAGCGAGGAATTTCCTCAAAAAGTTGAAAATAGAGCTACCCTACCACCCAGCAATTGCACTACTGGGTATTTACCCTAAAGATATAAATGTAGTGATCCAAAGGGGCACCTGCACCCGAATGTTTATAGCAGCAATGTCCACAATAGCCAAACTATGGAAAGAACCTAGATGTCCATCAACAGATGAATGGATAAAGAAGAAGTGATATATATATATAGGAATACTATGCAGCCATAAATAGAAATGAAATCTTGCCATTTGCAACAATGTGGATGGAACTAGAGGGTATTATGCTTAGCAAAATAAGTCAATCAGAGAAAGACAATTATCATACGATCTCCCTGATATAAGTAATTTGAAAGGCAGAGTGGGGGTTTGGGGGTAAAGAAGAAAAATGAAAGAAGATGGGATCGGCAAAGAGACAAACCATATAAGAGACTCTTACTCTCATCAAACAAACTCTGGGTCCCTGTGGGGAGGGGGTGTGTGGAGAGGGTGGTTGGGTTATGGACACTGGGGAGGGTATGTGCTATGGTGAGTTCTATGAAATGTGTAAGCCTGACGATTCACAAACCTGTACCCCTGGTGCAAATAATACATAATATGTTAATTAAAAAAATAATTTAAAAAAGTTATCAAGCTAGCATAATGCTTTCCTTTTCTATTTAGAGGCTTAGCTTTCTTTTTGTGATTTTTAATTCATTTGAAGAGTACATTTTACTTGTTATGAGATTTTCTCCAACTTTAATTAATGTTTATTTTTTGGGTAAATTTTTACTAGTCTTTTCTATTCAGAAATCAGCTGAAGTCTCCTTCCTCATTGTTGGTGCCACCTCTAACATGTACCAACTTCTTATTATAGAAGAAAAAAAAATGGAACTCCTCACTTAGCTTTATTTGTTGATTGGTTTGTTTCAATGCAAATATCATGATGTTTTTATTTGTATGTTACTGCAGCATGCTTTATTATGTTTCCCTTTTAAAAATTTAATAATTAAGGGACTTTTATGTGTTTGTATGTTTTATCACTAATTTGTGAGACTCATGAAATACTCTATTAGAACATGTATTGTTGCTCTTAGAGAATAAACTTGTGACATACACGATAATGTCACATAAAATTCAAAATCACTTAATTATCTAGGAATTTATACATTTGTTTCTCAGAAAGGTCATACAGAAAAATCTCTCCATACAAGAGTAATGATGTTATTTTACTTTTTTAAAAATATTTTATTTATGTATTTGACACAGAGAGTGTATACAAGCAGGCAGAGTGGCAGGCCAAGGGAGGAGAAGCTGACTCCTCACTGAGCAGGGAGCCCAATGTGGAGCTTGACTCCAGGACCCTGAGATCATGATCTGAGCCAAAGGTAGATGCTTAACTAAATGAGCCACCCAGGAGCCCCAAAAGTAATGAAGTTTAAATCAAAATTTGGCGGGTTGATTTAATTCTCCCCCTTATTCAAGAAACTTACGAAGTCCAAATGGGAAAGAAAATACCACTATATGCCAGAATAAACAAATAAAAATTTAGAACCTAAACTGAATAATTAGTTTTTACTTCAGCTCTACCAGCTGTCTGGAAAGTGATATCTTAAACCACCTGCCTCATTATAATTACATCCCTTCAAAACTTGTAGCAATGTGGTATGCAAAAAACTCTTTATAAGACTATTTGTTCAAATTTTTTCTGAAGTATCCCAAAATGTTTTCTATTTAGTTCTCTTGTTTGAAAATGCATAGCAATTACAATAATACATGAAATATACCATTAATCCACTATTAATATTTGTAAATACTATATTATGCTTTATTATCTGACAAAGAGTATTCATTAGGCATGTGAAATATTTATTGGAAAGATATTATAGAAAGCACAATATATAAAATCAAATGACACAATAGATGGTATCCATATTTGTTTCCATGATTCTTTCTTGGTTACCTTATTTTTTGTAACCCCACATTTTTAATCCAAATTAAGTAGAAAGAGAGATACCACATTTCAGAAAAAATAACTTGCTGATGTTTTAATTTCAAATAATATAAATTCAAACGTTTTGAATAAATAGTATATTTTAGTCCTGAAATAGTGATGTTATAATGTATATTTATATTTTACATTACATAAATTGAAAAAAATAGATTTGAAAATAACCCTAAATTTGTGGCACAATATAGAGCAATCTTAATCCTACTAGAAAGACTATTTTAATGAATGTACTTCTGTTATTTTAGAAAGGGTGGCTAAAAAAATCTGGATGAATAAAATGCATGTGCAATATGCAAGCGACTATATATTAAAATATACATGGGCATAATGCAAATAATTATATATTGTGCTACATATATATCTAAATTATATATTACATGTTATATATGTGTATATATATAATTATGTGTATATATACATCTTCAAGCAACTATCCAAAATAAATTTTAAGTCTGTGTGAATGCTGAGATCAAATTTCAAATGCAAATTCTATACAAAACCTACTGACCCAATGTAAATATGTATTGATTTTACTAATTTATAATTAGTATAATTTATTAGTCACCACAAAAATTGATTTGAAGATTATGCTTATAAATCATTAGCAGTGTGTCGGTGTGTGTGTATTTTTTTATTCTACTTGTAGGCACTGGAATAAGACCACTTGTGTTTGAATATTGACCTTATAACTTCTCGTGTGTGTGAATCTGGGCAAATATACACTGCTAAAGCATCATTTTCTTCATATTTAAAATTGTGACAGAAATGATTCTTTTGAGAATTAAAATGTCATCACTGATAGTAAGCACTTAGGAAAATGATTCAAGCACAGTCAGCACTATTTTTTAGAGTGCCTTATTTCACTGATTTTAAAATTCTTCAGTTCTTTTTAATCTTTGTTTTCCATTTTCTTTATTATTAGTATTTTTCTATCTTTTGGCTTTGAGTTTTCATGAAATGCTAATTAAATTACCACATATTTAATTTATAATACTGAGCCTTGGAGACTGGTCAATATTAATTGACAACCCGAACTTTATGACTTCCTTCTAGATAGTGATTGTGTACACTCCTGATGATATGTTCACTTACATATCACAGATGGCAATGATTGTGGTGATAGAAGTGACTGCTTAATTTAAAACTGTTATGTCATTATGTAGTCAGTTGTGTGTCTGCCTTTGGCTAGGTTCATAATCTCAGGGTCCCGGGATCAAGCCCCTCTTTGGGCTCCCCACTTAGTGGGGAGTCTGCTTCTTCCCTCCCTGATGCTTGTGCTCTTTCATGTGTACTTATACACTCTCAAATAAAATAAATGCATAAAATCTAAAACAAAAAAAAAAAAAGGAAAAGAAATACAACCTTGAGATATCTTCCCTGTTGTGAAAAAAAGCCTTAAGAGGAAACTAGAAACTGAAATTAAAAACAAAAACAAAAAAACAAAACAAAACAAAACAAAAAACCAGGGTGCCAAGGCACAGTAAATAAAAAGAGTACAGGAAAATTTGCAGTATTCTTCACTTGACTGATAGACTGAAATTATGATCATAAAAGGAAAAGACAGAAATACTCAGGGACAGGGTGGCTAAGGTCAGTTAAATGGTCGACTCTTGATTTCAGCTTAGTGTCCTGGGATCAAGCCCCATATAGCTCTTCACACTGTAGGTACTCTGCTTGAGGATTTCTTTCTCCCTCCCTCTCAGCTCCTCTCTCTGTCCCTCTCTCAAATAAATTTAAAAATCTTTAATAAAATAAATAAATAAATACTTATGCCACAATGTACTAACTTCAACTCATTTCAAACTAGAAATACAGTCTTTAAGTGTTATAGAAAGTTAGTAAAATATTCATTGTAATATGTCAAAAGAGCATAGGTTTAATTTAATTAATTGGCAACATCACTGTGTAATTGGAAATGTTTTGAACTATCAGTTAAATCTGATAGTCGTCATTATGGTATTGATTAGCCATGGCATAGCAATGATTTGGAGTCATAGCTCTACAAGAAATATCCTCACATCCTAGTTCCACCACTCTCCTTTCCTTTTTCCCTCCATCTTTCTCAATCTCTCTCTCCCTTTCTCTTCTTTCTTCCCTCCCTCCCTCTTTCACTCTTAGCAATTAACTGAAATAATTCTGACTGACCCACAGATGAATATTATGACACAGATGTGTTTCTGAGTGAGGAGACTAATGTCTTTCTCTTTCTATTAGTCAAGCTTTCCCTCCCTGGAACTCCTCTGGAAGCAACCTCTACCCACTGGAGATGAAAGTATTCTAATTGTGATAGTACCCTTTTGCTCTCTCAAGTGTGCACCACAGTGGTGTTGAAGATACTATAAAGCTTTCTAATTCTAACCAGACTGACTTGGTTTAATTTTGTTTCCAGAAAGAAAATGAAAGTTATCTAATAAAGACAATGGTGAAATTACAGCAATAATATTTTGCCAGTACTAAGTGAGATTGTCATTAAACGATATTTTTATAAACTGGAAAGGAGAATGCACTATGAGACTCTACTCAGTAGTCGACATGAAGTCAGTCAGCCTAGGGAAGCTCCAGTTCAATATTATAGTACCGAGGTGAAAATGGATAGAAGAGAGGTTAATTTTCAATATTTCTTTTATTGTTATTTTTTCTTGATTGACTTCTAAGTTGAGACCAGTGATACACATAAGCTTTTCTATGTGTTCAAACTCATAATTACTATCTTCTCATCAATTATATCTACATGATCTGTATGCATGATGGCATGTTGGCTACATGCAACATCCTAGAAGTATGGTTTGCCTTGATAATTTTTTATGTGAATCTTAAGTCACATCTTTGGTTCAAGTTTCAATGTCTGGGAAGGACCCTTTGTATACATTAGCTTTTTAAATCATGGTTATTTCTACTAAAGTTTTATGGTATGGTATCTTTGGTAAAGTCCCAAGACTTAACACATTTTTTAAAGTACTCCATTAACCAGTGGTGGTTGGAGTAAACCCTTTAAGTTGAAAGTTGGAGGTACAAGTGGGCTTCTAAGGATTTTTCCTTTTCATATTGAAATGTTTTATATTTAGCCCTACATCTTTACTTTCCATATCAATTTTAGATGAAATTAAGGAAACATCTGTCCAACTAAATTTGAAGATATAAAATAATTATTAGTGCAAACATTTTTATAAGAAAATTAAGAATTTTTAAAAAAGAACCAGTTAAGTTTTAAAATTGATATCAGGTCAATGCAGATTTATTGACTATGATGCAAATTAACAACATAATATATTTTAATAGGCTACTTCAAATTGCATAAATAACATAGGGAAAGTAAATTTTTTAAAAGAATTATTTATGTGACAGAGAGAGAGTAAGCAAAAGCAGGGGTAACAAAAGACAGAGGGAAAAACAGGCTCCCTGCTGAGCAAAGAGCCTGATGCAGGACTTGATCCTATCACCTGGGGTTATGACCTGAGCCGAAGGCAGACACTTAATGGACTGAGACACCCCGATGTTCCAGGAAAGTAAATTGCTTTAAAAAATCAAATGGAGTCCATATTTTTTTAATTTTTTTTTCTTTGGAATGGATTAAAGATCAAATAGTAAATATGAATTCAAAGCTGTTCCATATGTGAAATATATGTTCCATATAAATGTGTTTCAATGCTGATAGAAATACAAAACTCACTGAACTGAATGCATGTTTGTAATGAATAGTGTCTCCCAAAAATTCAAGTCCAGGTGGACTATCAGAATGGGACCTATTTAGAAATAGCATCTTTACAGGTATAATTACTTAATAAAAGGACTACTGTCCTTATACTAAGATACAGAGATACTCAGGAAAGAAGGCCATATGAAGACAGACAGAAACTGTAATGATGTAGCTATCAGTCACGTAATGCTAACTAAGGTTTGCAGGCAACTTCCAGAAGCTAAGAAAGAAGAATGGAAAAAGCTCCCTCAGGAGCAGCCAAGTGGCTCAGTCAGTTAAATACCTGCCTTTGGCTCAGGTCATGATCCCAGACTGTGTGGAGCTCCCTGATCAGTGGGGAGCCTGCCTCTGTCTCTCCCCCACGTTGTGCGTTCTCCCTCTCTCTCTCTCTCTCTCTCTCTCACACACACATACACACACACACTATCTCAAATAAATAAATTAAATAAATAAAAGACTGCCTCACAGACTCTAGAAAAAATACCACTCCTGACAACACCTTGGTTTCAGACTCCTGTCTTTCCAAACTGTAAGAGAATTATATATTCTCTTACAATTAATATAATTAATACAATGTATGACTATGACAACTCTATCTTTTACAAAGAAATACCTGGTTGCATGTTGCTCAGGATCTAGAGGGTAAATATGATATATATGAATAATATAGACATAGATTCTATATCAACAGAGGCAGAATTATCTCAAATATTGATATATTATATTAAAATAATAGGTATGAATGTTTCCAAGGATAGAAAACTATGGCTTGAACCATAGTAGGTTTGAGGTTTATCATGAGGAATTGATTAGAATTTATGACAAGGCAGATTATAGAGAACTCCAAGTTTGGTACTGAAGTGGGTAATGGCATAAATTATAAAAGTCATTAAAATACAATTAACACATGCATATTATGCTTATGCAATATTATCTGGAATAACATCAAGACAATGAAGATCTCAGTGTAATAGTCAAACTATTACTTAAAATAATATATTCTCCTAGGATGCCTGGGTGGCTCAGTCAGTTAAGCGTCTGACTCTTGGTTTTGGCTCAGGTCATGATCCCAAAGTCCTGAGTGTGGCATAAGTGTCCAGGATCCCAGCTCGGTGTGGAGTCCGCTGAAGCCTCTCTCTCCCCATCTGCCTCTGCCCCTCCCCCACCCTGAGTAAGTGCTCACTCTCTCAAATAAATAAATAATCTTAAAAAAAAAAATTCTCCCTTCTCATTTTTCTTCTACCTATATTATGTCTAAATACCACTCAGTGTTTATGACACAAATGTCAACTTTCTCAATGTTCTAATTCTTTGATTCCCTCAGTTGGAAATTAAGCTGTGCCCTCCCTGAGTACATAAAGTCATCTGCTTTTCCAAAAAAATTGAAGTTTATTGTTTTTATGTTATAGTTTAGAACCAGTTTTTCATTAAGGAGCCTAATTACTGGGACACCTGGGTAGCTTAGTGGGTTAAGCCTCTGCCTTCAGCTCAGGTCATGATCTCAGGGTCCTGGGATCAAGCCCCACATCAGGCTCTTTGCTTGGCAGGCAGCCTGCTTTGTCCTCTCTCTGACTGCCTCTCTGCCTACTTATGGTCTATCTCTGTCAAATAAATAAATAAAATCTTAAAAAAAAAAAAAGAGACCAATTACTTTTAATTTTATATAGGACCAGTTAAACTCGCCATTCACAAATTGTGCCATGAAATTTCAGCAGAGGCAAAAAAAGGAATGTAAGTGGAAATAATACATTTTAACATTTTCTGTTAAAATACTTATTGCTGTAAAATTGTATCTATTCTACAATTCTTTGTGACTCTTAATGTTATACATTGATAATTTGAGTGCAGTAAAGTGTGAGAAATAATAAGCAGCAAATAGGTTTCCTTATTCAGTGTTGAGAACTAAATCTTTACAACCTATAAAATAATCTAGCAAATAAAAAACAATTATCAAATGTGTTTCATAATGTATTTTATTTTTTTCTCATTGTCTTTAAAATGCCCTATAAATAGTCTTAACTATAGAGAAAATACTGATGGTTACCAGAGGGTAAGTGGGTAGGGGGATGGGTTAAATAGGTGATTGAGTGCACTTGTGATGATGGAAGTCTTGAATCACTAATTTCTATACCTTAAACTAATATTACACTGTATGTTACCTTACCATAAAATTAAGTATGAGAGACTTTGTTCTTCCTTCAGTTATAATTAAATGGAAATAAATACTTTTCATGTTTACGTTATCCCTACACTATAATTAGTTGTTTATTGATGACTGCATTTTCTCATTTATATATTTTTTTGATATTACATACTTTAGATGGAAAAATACTATTACTTATGTTGCTTGAGTGACAACTTATTTTAAAGTTTTTAATGAAAAATTAATTTTTAAGCATGTCAAAGTAGAGAAGAAAAAATTACAATGATCACTATTTTTCCCTTAATGATTTCATACTTGAGAAAATATTCAATATGTTTACTACTCTCTGTGCCAAGAAAAGAAGCTAAACAATTAAATTTATATCGAATATGTAAAATTACATGTCTGATTTTTAAATTTAAGATTTCAGTCTTCTTAAAGAAAGTATATTTTAAGATTCAAGTATGTACGTGTGTTTAAAGCTTAACAATTTAAGGGTTTCTTTTTTCCCCACTTTCACATGTTTGTTGTAGGTTATATACCTGCAGATTAAATTGGTTCAAATGTTGTATTTTAGAAATATATATTTAATTTGATTTTTATTATAAAGTCATATTTTTATCTGGAAAAATATACTCAAATATTTCTGTAAATAATAACCAACCAAACATTTCTCTACTCATATCCTTTCCTTGCATTTTCAGAAAAAAAGAAATTCCTTTACTGATTTTTTTTTTAACAGCAGACTTTTTAAAATTGGGAATACACTGAGAAACATTTTTTTTCCCTTCAATTGAATATCTGAAATTTTTGGAAGAATAATCAGTAGGCAAATCATTTGCAATGAACAGTTTAGCCAATTCAATTATATAAAACTTATAATAAGAAAAAGATTTATATTTGTAAATCATTTCCAAGGAAAAGATGACAGTTTGGAATTAAATCCAACAAAAATATTTTCACTAGAAAAAAATAGTATTAATGCTTCTTATGTATTTATATAAATGTGCTTAAAATCAAGGAGTAAGTTATGGCTGAATAGGGCACTCTATTGGTATGAAACCAGAAATGCTGGTTTTTCATGTGAGTGTGGATTTTTCTTTACATGTATTCATTAATAGTATTCAATGATACCTTCCAAAAGACATACGTTTGTTTTTTCTTTTCATGACTAGAAACAAAGACCTAATGTATCTGATGCTCAAATGTTGTATGTAAGTTTTTCAACATCTTAGAACCTACATTATTCCCAATAACAATACAACTTAAAAGACAAAAAAGAAGAAAAAATACAACACATTACTATATCCAAGGTAGGGGGATGATCTTGGTTATATTTTGTGAAAAGGAAATTCATGTTTGCTTACTGGTATTAATTTCAATTTTATCTTTACTGCAACTCACGTTTATATGAATAACTATAAGAAAGAAATTTTATAAGGAATAAGTAACACTTCTTTCTAATATCCATCACGTTATTACATGTTATTAAGGTACATATAATATTATTTGGTAAATGTGTACTATGTATTTAAGTTATACAACACTTTTTGCATATGTGCCAACATTTATAAATGAATTAATGGAAAAATGTTATTATCTGACATAGAACAGTTTATATTTTTTGAAACTTGATAAAATGTTATTTATCAGGGTCATAAAGAGTGATAATGGAACACTAGTAAACTGTTGACATTTTTAGTACTTGTTTTAATAAATTATCTAGGTACGAATCAGGAAGTTAATCATATTAATTTAAGTTCAATTTAATAGTATGAAAACACACACTCTCAAATATTTCAGTGGAAAATAACTATGTGTGTGTTCAGATTACCTCTTAAGAAAACGCACTTTTGTTCCCTGATGCAGATTTTGGGGCTTTATTAGTTCATGCTAATTTCCTTACCTATCCATTCTTTTATCATTAAAATAAGCCCCTAACATTCAAAGCCTATATACATTATAAAACAGTTCCCTGGCAGTCATGAAAGTATCCCTCTAATTGATTTGGGCACTTGGGTGGCTCAGCATTTAGGCATACAACTCTTGACTTCAGCTCAGGTCATGATCTCAGGGTCATGAGATTGAGCCCCAAATTTTAGGACTGTTTGTTCCAGCTCTGCAAAAAATGCTGATTATATTTCCATAGGAAGTGCATTGAATGTGTAGACTGCATTGGGTAGCATAGATATTTAACAATATTTGTCCTTTGAATCCATGACTGGAATATTTTTCCATTTCTTTGTGTCTTTCTCAATGCTGGGCATGGAGAGCCCATTTAAGATTCTCTCTCTCCATCTGTCCCCTCCCACTGCTTGCATGCTTTCTTGCTCTCTCTCTCTCTTTCTTAAAAAAAAAAAAATTAAAATTAAAAAATAAAAAATAAATTAAGAAAAGAAAATATAATTGATTTATATCCCCAGCTGCTGTACTCTATAGCTACCCATAGCTACCTTATGTTTGCACTAAAGCCACACTTTCCATGGCCTGTTCAAATCAATTGACAGATGCATGGTAGGATTACTAAAACAGACCTATTCCTTTGAAATCTGGACCAGCTCAGTGGGTGACTTTGGCTTGAGCCTCCTAATTTATTTTACCGACAATCCCTTAGAACTGTATTCAAGTTTGAGACACTCTTTTTTCCTTCTTTCTCTTTTTTCACAGTGGTTAGACCTGCATCATAGTCTTCACATTGAATCAGAATAGCATTATCACAAGAATTGATCCAATACTGTGCACTTCAAAATTCATTAAGAAGATACATGTGTTCTAACCACAAAAAAGGGGAGCACAGAAAACTCTGGAAAGTGCTGGATATGTATAGTTCCTTGATTATGGTGATGATATGGTGGTTTGTATATGTCTAAACTCATCAAACTACATGCATTAATTATTTATAATTATGTGTATATGTGTGTGTGTGTATATACACACACACTATATATATATATATATATAGTATACCTCAATAAATCAATTAAAATAAAACAGATAAAAATACATAAATAAAAATCCTAAAGCTACTACTTTTCTCATTATACCAACCTACCTATTTTTACTTTGCAATTTAGAATTTATAGTCATAATTTTCCCATACATCTTCAATATTCAAATGTTCATTAAAAATGTATGACCAAAATCAAATGAAGATATTTTTAATAAAATTTTAAGCTTTTTCTTAAAAAATCACTACAAACTTAGTTGCATGAAACAACACATTTCATCTTTTATTATTCTGAAAGTCAGAAGTTCAAAATCAATTTTAAGGTATCGACAATAGTTCTGCTTCTTCTGGAGTCCCTGAGGAAAAGATCCTTTTCCTTGCCTTTTTCAGTTTAATGACCAACTGTACTTCTTGGCTCCCATTATCCTAAAAGCACAACATTCCATTCTGACCATCCATCATCACATTGGCTCCTCCTCTCTTACCTTCTCCCTCCTTCAGATGAGACTCCTGAATTTATATCATATCAACCAAATTAATCCAGGTTAAAATCTCCCTAATTCAAGATCCTTAACTTAATCACATCTTGTGGGACTCAAGTCTGTTACCTTCCTGGGAAGTCAAAGGCCTGCCTGATTTTTCATATGGATTAAGGGAGCATTACCATCATCACCCCTAAATAAAGTCTAATGGTACCAAGAGAAGCAAAAATAAATTTGTATCATTACATTTTCTGGAAATTAGAATGGTACATTCATTCAGTCTACCACAGTAATTAATAAAATGTGATTTCATTCTGCAAAGTTAAATTTTAGATAGATAAAACAGTGATTACACAGATTTTTAAGATAGCTTTTTGCAAAACAAAACAAAACACCCTGAAACGATTGTTTTCTGTTCCTTTTTTTCTGCACTTAAAACCTCACTCACTGAAATTCATTTATATATTATCTGGGAAAAGAGATATTGCTACATACACGGTAGTACTTAGTTTCTGCCCTTAGGGAGATTTTCTTAAGGACACTTTGCCAGTCCAAATGAAGACACTAATGAAGTTTTCAATTTATGTTTTCACAGAGGTGACTTCCCATATTATTTTTCCCGTGTGCCTCACTAGAGTTCTGAAAAATAGATTTCTTCTGAAGTCATCACACTCCAGTCTCCCCTTTGCCAATTAAACCCCAGTATCTCATTTGGTATGCTTGGCAGTCTGCCGATTACTGAAGGTGGCTTTTGGCTTTTGTTAAATGTTCACTTCTCCATTTTTTAATAAGGCTCATACTTTTTGCCTAGACATCACCAAAAATATCATTCCCTAGTAATTGCCATACTTAATATTTTTCTCACATATCAATTATATCTACAGTTTTATTTATATCTCCATCCATTTCCTAAAAGACTTCATAAGGTTTAATTTAAAATACATACTGTTGTAATATAATAACATGAATTTAAATTATTCTCCCATTAAAGAAAATATTCTCTGATTTTAGATTTAAATAGATAAATCGATTCCATTACATCTAATTAAATGTTGCATCCTGAACTTACCGTCCCTCTAACTAAAAGTCCAGTGTAATATTGTGTATACTATTTCTGTTTACTTATCTCTTATTCCTAGAGAATAGAATGAAACTAATTGACCATTTCAGCATACTTAACTCTAAATAGAGATACCCTGCCCCCTAAGCCTCCCCCCACCAAAAAAACCAAACCAAACCAAACCAAAACAAAACAGCAAGAAAACACAAATTTAAGATAAGGATTTCAAATTTTAAAAATGTTTTCTCTCCTGAGACACTAAGTTTGGAATATTTAGTCAGGTAAATTCACTTAACTATTAAAAATATCCTACTTACTTATAAATACTTTCATTTATTATATTGGTAATATTGATGTAAATCTTAACACAAAGATACCATATTGTATCTCAAAATGTTGTCAATTTGAAAAGAATAAATGTAATATTTTAAAGCATGCCAGATTATAAACATATAAATATAAATTTAATAATGTGTGTTAAATTAAAATTTAATGTTATTTAAAGACAGGAGCAATAGCACTCAATCTATTGTGTGTATAAGAAACACTTGGGAGGACAGTTTAAATCACAGATTTAGAGACACCAATTCTCACCAAGTCACAGATTTAGGGGCACCAATCCTCAGTAATTTGGGGTTAGTAGATTTGAAATCGAGTATTATTCACATTACTGTGAAGTAGGTGTTAAATAAAGGATCATTCAGAAAATGCATCATTCTAGTGTTGGCTTTATTCAGTTTGATTTACATATTTTGAAATTTACTGAAAGTTGAGTCTTCTTTAAGGAACACCAGAGAATTATGATTTACCTTATGCCAGACTATAGAAAAAAATTCCCTTTAATTAATATGAGAACTTTTCTTTTTTTTTCTATATGGTTTTAAAAAAGTAAATATCTGCTATTGGTGCACAAAAACTATACAGCTTTGCTTTCATTTTCTTTGTTATAAATTTTTGGAGAAGCTATCAGAAATTCATTAACAACATAGCTATGGTCTTTGTCATAATTAGATTGCTAATTAATATTACTATCTCCAGTATGTGTTCTATGCAATGCTATTTAGTTGTTATACATGAAAAATGGGAGGGTAGGTAGAAGTAGGGGATAAGAAGAGGTCCTATGACTGAATAAATTTGGAAAATTTTTGATAAACAAAAGATTACTTTGTGGCCTATTCCCTGTAATGAATGTTGGCCATGGCTCATTGCTTCATGAAACATATGATTATTAATTTTTGTTGAGTTTTAAAATGCTTCTTTTGCATAGGAGATATCATATATGATTTCTCTTTTGAGGGTACATTAATGTACTTGTGTTCTAAAGTAAGAAAGTGATATTTGAAATTAATGAATTTATTACTATGATTAAATGCAAGATTTTTCTACAGTAATAACTTGAAGCCAGGCAAAATATGTACTGCATAATTATATTCAGTATTATTATTCTATTAAAGTAATAAACTGCTTCTGTCCACATAAACAGAATGAAAGCCACTATTTTTTTTTAAGCTATAACTGGTAAGAATACATTTCAGCCAAAAAAAAAAGTATATTTTACATTGTGAACTGTTCTAAAAATTGTTTATATTTATTTCACAATTTAAAGTTATGAGGAGGTCTTCAATAAATGTTGTAGAAGTATGGTGGCTACTTGAGAACAGCTAGTGTTTCCAGTTTTAACTGAGGGAGGGTAATGATACAATAAGTATTTGCCTGTTTTTTCCTTTCTTCATACTGAGAATGTCTTTTTACTGTTACCTCAAGTTTAATTTCTGACTAAGCAGAAAATTTCATGATATTTCAACATTAATTAAGAATTTTAGAAATACAGTATTCCTAGGAGACATTAATGGCACATCAAAGTTGAATCACTTAGCTGGATGATTTTAAATGTCTGTGGCCATAATTAAGGTTTTAGAACTTCCTTTGTATGTCCTTTCCATAATAAAGGATAAACATGGATTTACTGTAAACCTTTCTTTTTATTAAGAAAGTATAATTTATTATTATTAAAGTTGTCAATTATTGAGTATATATGCACTAATCAATATATAGAGAATCTTCAGGAATAAACTAATTGAATATACACATCACCTTGTAAGACTGTTACTATTGTAACTCCTATTTTGTAGATTGAGACATTGATAAAATGTACAAGTAACTCCATCAAGATCAAAATTAAACAACTAAGAATGTGAACCCAGGTGTTTCTAACTACCCATAATGTTAAATCAATGATTCCTTACAAGCATTATAGACTCAATCCATCTACTTTGTATTTTGACAAATGATGGGCCTATTTAAAATAGAATGTGTAAGTTTCATATATAAAATTTTGGGGTTTGAGGCCTGTCTATAAAATAGTGAATTAAACTTGAACTATATTACCCTTTGATTTTTTTCAATGCTTTCTTTCTATAAGCACTACTGTTCTCTAGCCATAGTGAACATTTTTAAAAATATGGCTCTGTCCTTCACATAAATGGTAAATGTCTGTCTTTTCTGCCAATCATTTTTATCTTTGCAGTGTAAGCTAAAGGTGATATGGCTTATTGCAAAAGACGAGGGTCATCATGAAAATGAATTTCAATATTCCTTGATGTTTGTGTGCTATCAATTGTGAAGAAAAGCCTTGAGCATGAACTATGAAATCATAAATTCTCTTGCAATCTGTTCTTTGTATAAAAGAAAAAATAAAGATAAATGAAACTAGGCACTGTATATGATGTCATCAATAATGAAATGTATTCAATCCAAGATGAGGGGGGAAATCATGTTCAATATGTAGGTTAGACTATATACTCTAGTTATATTGAAATTTATTTTAAAATTTTGAAGAAACACAGATATTGAAGACATACAAGTGATAAATGATATGTAGATAATCCATGTATAGCTGATAAATATTAGAAAATGAAAATAAAAGTACTTAGGGGAAAAATTATAGGGATGAATAATACCGATTGCTTCTAAATTCCTAATCTCAGTCTGCACTGAGAGTTATCCACTATTGACAATTGGATTCACTAAACTATACAATGACTTGCTACTAAGACATTTAAATAACTTTCAGCAATGCCTCTTCGCCCACCACTTGAATAACCCATTGATCAACAATTACTGAAGACTTTAGATGTGCATGGTATTCTTCTGATGCTGGAGAGGGTTCAAAATGTTTAACAGATGTTATAAGATACACTGGGGGGAAAAATCTCAGTTTATTTGGGAAACAAAACTTAGAAAAATTGAATATAAAGATTAAAATAAAATGTTATTCTAAATTTTATTTATTAAAATAAAATTACTTTACTTTTATAATAATTCTTAACTACTATAGATAATTAGTAAAAAGTAGCTTTCTCTATATAGTTGTGTTAAAAGAACCCAAGTTATAATTATAGCTATAAACATTCTCTCATTTTTTTGTATTTTAGCTATCTATGTCTGTTCATTTGGCATTTTCTTTTCTTGGTTAATAGTTAATGGCCCTGGTTTATTAATAATTATTATATTTATAAAATACAACAACTTATACTTTAAATTATATATATTAACATGTAGTTTATATATCCCAGGCTAACCTCAAACTGTTTCACTGTCTAAATAAAATTCCCACTGTCTCTAGCCCTGGGAAGTGAACTAGCTTCCCAACTTGTTTTCTAATTTCAAGCTCTAGTCAATTATGCACACTGCCACCACATGATCAAGTTCTGGTGCAAACCCCAAGAAAACCATGGTGTCTCCTACCTCTCCATCTTCCCACCATGCCCCACCTCCTCAACTGTTAAGGTCTAAAAGTACTTAGCCTGACCTTTGATGCCATCCTTCCCTGTAAATGATCCACATCTCCAGCCTCACTTCCTTTTTCTTCACCATGATATATATGCTGGTACTAACCATGCAAATCACAATCATACTAGAAATATTTTAATATAAGAGGAGTGTGCTTAAGATAGTGGAGTATCAACAGGACCCTATGTTTGTCTCACCACATGAATAAAGCTAGATAAACATCAAATCATTCTGAACACCCCAGACATTGATCTGAGAATTGAGATAACAAACTGCACTGAGAGGGAGGTGAGAGGCCACACTGTGGAATTTGGGAGGTGCAGAGATGTGATTTGGGGAAGAAAAGAACCATGAGTGCTACAGAGGGGAGAGAGCCCTGATCAAAGATAGAGGAGAGAAAGAAAGCACACAGCACACCGGCAATTGCACAAGAAAAACACTTCCCCAGAACCACTGACTGGGATACTGAGAGGGACTGATTATTTCGAGTTTTTACAACCAGCAGAGGTCAAAGAATAAAGTTTTAGAAGTCCACCAGCATGGAGCCTAGCTGGCACATGGTGCTCCTGTGAAGGAGGGCAGAGGCCCTGGAGCAGATGGGAAGATCTGTGGATCCTGGGGACAAACTGGGAGAGATGGATCCCCCTTCTTGGAGTGCATCTGGAAGAGATGGAATTGCTTCTCGGGACCAAAGAGCTGGCAGGCACCACTGTGCTGCCCTGTTCCCTAGGAGCAGAAACATCTGCTGAGGGCAGCTAACCTGGACACTGTTTTTTTTGCTGTGCTTTAAACTCGAAGTTCCTGTGCATTGGTGTGACTGCCCTTCTGGACAAGAGTGCACTGGCCCCACCATGGAAGGTGCTCCCACAAAGGACCAACCAGGGACCTTTGTTGCACTGGGTCTCTAAAGTTCGGAGCGCACTGTGCTGACAACCACGCAGACAGCCTGGGCACAGACAGGTGAAGACAGGGATCTGAGGGATGCCTGGAACAAATGAGGGGAGATTGTTTAGTCTTTCGTGAGGACTCCACAGACAGTGGTGGGCATCAACTTCCCTCTCAAGGAATGAGAGAGAGGGAGGAGGCACAATTTTCTTCCCAGCCTATCAGCATCACTGAGCAGCAAAGCATGTACAGTGGAGGCCTCAGCTGCTTACACCAAGCTCAACACCCTGGCTCTCTCCAATTTCTTCTTCACTAGGGTGTGTGCCCAAGAGTCAGAGCAGCAGCTGGTCCATCCCCCAGAAGACCAGCACAAACTCCCTGCACACACCAAGTCTACTGATTATAGAATGTTGCAAAGCTTCAGCTCTAGTTTAGGCCTCTTTTAACAAGTGGACCAGAGCACATCCAGGTAACATATAATTTTAGAAAGAAAGATCAGAAGGAACTCACATTCTAAGTGTAGGAACTATTAAGCCTCACGTTTTATTTCCAGACCTACACAGTCTCCAGCCACCTGTATCAAATATGGAATTGTTATTTTTCTCACTTATCTTGGAATAAGGAGGGTGAATACTATTCTCTCTTTCTCTATATCTCTCTACTTATTTACCTAGTTAGTAGCTGATTAATTAGGCTTATTTGTGAGGATTTTACTTTATTTATTTTATGCCCAATTTAAAATCCCAAAGACTAAGACTACTATATGAATCTAAGAAAGGAACATCTGGCCAATATTTTTCTTAAACTTTCTTTTCTTACTTTCTTTTTTTCTTTTCTTTTTTTTTTTTAAGACTTTATGTATCTATTTTATTTTAGAGAAAGAAAGAGCATGAGAGCATGAGTGGGGAGAGGGGAAAAGGGAAAGGAGGAGAAAGAATCTTAAGCAGACTCCATACTGAGTGAGGAGCCCAAATGGGGCTCAATCTTACAACACTGAAATCATGACCTCAGCCGAAATCAAGAGTTGGATGCTTAACCAACTGAGCCACCCTGGCACCCATCTTAGAGCCTTACTTTTTCATCAACTTCCCTCTTAACATCTTTCAGAGTAGATTTTTTTTTTTTTTACCCTGATGTTTGTGCCATCCATGAATGGCATATAGGGCATTCATGAATTGACTGTGGCTCTTATGCTTATGTGTTTTAACAGCTTTCAGTAGCCCTAATATGAAAATCTCTGCATCACTTTCATGTCTCTAAGAAAGACAATATCTGATCTTTCCATATAAAATGACAATGGAATTATTATTTTTCACAAAGGCTTAGAGAAAATGCAATGTAATGTTTACTGAAGTTGTATTGAAACTTAGAAATGAGGTTCCTTTTAATTCTGAAAACAACCCTATGGAAAACATATTCTTATTTCCATTTTACATTAATTTAAATGTTATATATAACATTGCTAATGAAGAGATGGTGATAAAAGCAAAACCAGTACTGTTGACTACAAACAACGACAAACATAGTTTCTTTTTTTATCTATTCTAGTGTGTGTCCCAAATACTTTTCCAATGTCCAAATTCTCGCTTTTACTATGTACTTATATCATTATGTTTGTCATCTTGTTGTTGCAGAATAAACACAAGAACATAAGTATACATTTTAACTAAAACCCACAAAATACATAAAACAGATGACAAGACTGGATGATTTGGTTGACAATCAAAAATTACTTACTTTATAGCTACTGCAAAGAATAGCTTTTATGAAAGGCTTAGGATTAACAGTAAGGCTTTTGCATCTTGAGGGGTGGGATGGCATTAAGAACGTGGCTCCTAGGGCGCCTGGGTGGCTCAGTGGGTTAAAGCCTATGCCTTCGGCTCTGGTCATGATCCCAGGGTCCTGGGATCGAGCCCCACATCGGGCTCTCTGCTCAGCAGGGAGCTTGCTTCCACCTCTCTCTCTCTCTGCCTGCCTCTCAGCCTACTTGTGATCTCTGTCTGTCAAATGAACAAATAAAATCTTTAAAAAAAAAAAAAAAGAACGTGGCTCCTATACTTCCAAAGTTTATTTAAAAAAAGACAACATTAAAACATGGACTCACAGAAACTAAGAGTTTTAAAAAGTAAATAATTACTGAATAATAAATAATAAAAATAACACTTAAAGGAGAAAAAATATCTCGTATTGTGGTTCCATTTAGCCTAAAAAATGAATTTTGATAAAATGGAAACTCCTTGAATAGTTGTAGGGAACCATGAAATTATAAGATGGAGAGGCATGCAAACACAATGGAATAGAATAAAAAAAGAAAATTTAAATCAATCCAGTAAAAAAAAAAAAAAAAAGTTGTGTAGACAAAAAGCTTAACTAGAAAACTTTAATTTTATCTTGGAGAATCTAGTATACTATTTTTAAAAATTTTGTTATTATTGTGATTCCTTTAAAAATATATAAAGTATATAACCTATATTTGATTAGAATCTTTGCCTTTTTCCACTACCACTCCCCTCCATCATTCTTCCCATTGTGTCTGGTAACATAATAGGGCACCTGCATTTTTTGGTAACTGATAAAGAGGAGGTTAAGTTAGAGATGCACTAATTAGAGGTATAATGGTATATATTTATATGAATTAGAACCATCTCCATTTATAGTTTTTTTTTTAATCTCTCCCTTGAAATAATAGTCTTGGGAATTCTAATACCCAGTCTCATAAGTCAGCTAGAATCATAAAAGGACAGAGCCTGATTCAAGATCATGTCAAAATATGTTATTCCATGGCACTAATCATTGAAAATATGGGGTTAGCTGAGGAAAAGGCAGGATATTATGTTTAAATTGACTCGAGTCTGTAAAAAAAAAAAACTTATTAAATGTGTAAACTTTCAAAGGAATATATGGTTTTCATTTTTGTCTAGTCAAAAAAGAATGTATTTTTTGACAGGATTATACTGATGATTTAAGACACACAACTTGAAAATTTTTAAATATCTATAAAACTACATCTATAAATAGATACATATTATTTCACAATATGAATTGTTTGACTAAAAAAAGAAAAAATCCTCTCTGTGCTTATAGGACAAAAACTGTATCATTACCACAAAATGGTAGTAGATCTGTCTGTGAAATAGCATGTTTCAGTGAAAATGAATAAAGAAAGCATAATTCAAAAGGGAGTCAAGAAGAAATGAAGGGAAGGTTCTCACTCACATATCACTCATCGCAACTTACTTTACATTCCTCAGCAAGAAGAGGGAAGATTTTCTCTTTCTATTTTACATACCCCAGCAGGAAGAAAGAAGATTTTCTCCTTGTCTGGCTATAACGGGGAGATACTTAGCATGTCTGACTCCATATTGCTTCTATTTCTCTTGCTGCTGTGACTCATAGCTAAGAAACTTCTGCTTAGCCCCGCCCATCGGCATATTATGGCTAAGACAGTTTTGCAAAAACTGCTTTTTAACCAAAAGTTACCTCACCTAGGGAGATAAGAAAGTACATACAAAACCTACTATATTTTTTAGGATTTATAGGAACTACACGACCAAATTGCTGTAGGCAAAGATCAACTGACCCAAGGACAAAAGAAGTTACACAACCATCCTTAGATGTCTACAGATGTCAGTCTCCTTTAACCAAACATGGGTGGAACAAAGGGAGCTTGGAATCAGGTACTGGTCAATAATCTTGCCAATGAGAAACTGCCACAATTCAACAAATGAGAAGCCACCACACCCCTGAACTCTATAACTCTCCTCCAGTGAACTTCCTAAAACAACTTCTCCCAACCTCCTTCTTTATCCTCTTAGAAGGAGGCTCCAATTTTTGTGGTTAAATAACATTTTTGTGGTTAAATAAATATTTTATTTTTAAGGTTGATATTCCATATATTCTGAATATTCCAAAATGTGGAAATCTTAAAATCTAACAAATATGGAAATGTGAACTGGTGCAGCCACTCTGAAAAACACAGTATGGAGGTTCTTCAAAAAGTTAAAAATAGAGCTACCTCATGACCCAGCAATTGCATTATTAGGTATTTATCAAAGGAAACAAATCATGATTCGAAGGGGTACATGCATCCCAACATTTATAGCAGTAATGTCCACAAAAGCCAAACTATGAGAAAAGCCCAGATGTCCACTGACAGATGAACAGTTAAAGAAGATGTGGTATACATGTACAATGGAATATTACTCAGCCAACAAAAAGGATGAAATTGTGCCATTTGCAATAACATGGATGGATTTAATACTGTCTAATATACTAAGTGAAGTAAGTCAGAGAAAGAAATTATCAGATGATTTCATTCATATTTGGAACTTAAAAAACAAAACAGAGGATCATAGGGGAAGAGAAGGAAAAAATAAGATTAAATCAGAGAGGGAGACAAATCAAAAGGGATTCTTAACTACAAGAAACAAACTGAGGGCTGCTGGAGGGGAGGTAGGTGGAGGGATGGGGTAACTGGGTGATGGGCATTAAGAAGGGCACTTGATGGAATGAGAACTGGTGTTATATGCAACTGATGAATCAACTAAATTCTACTTCTGAAAATAATAATATGCTATATGTTAATTAAGTTTAAATTTTTTAATTAAACATATAATGAAGCAAAAACTAGGGAAAAAATCCGTAACTAGTAATATTAAAACAAATCAATCAATCCTGTTAATTGGACACCTCCAGTAATGTTCTATTTTAAGCATTAAAAAATAGACTAAAATTGTGTGTGTGTGTGTGTGTGTGTTTGTATGTGAAGACAGCATCAAAGGATATGTTGCCAAGCATTATTCTAGAAGCATGTTAGGTAGTTAACTAGTACAAATATTAGGCTACTATTCTTAATTTAAGATGGTTGTGGTATTTAACAATTTTTTTTACTAATATAAGTCATATTTTCTTATTTAGTTTGATGGACTCCCCTCCCCTGTCAAAGGAATAAACTTCAAGAAACACAAAACCTAGGGGCTCCTGGGTGGCTCAGTGGGTTAAAGCCTCTGCCTTCGGCTCAGGTCATGATCTCAGGATCCTGGGATCAAGCCCCGCATCAGGGTCCCTGCTCAGCAGGGAGCCTGCTTCCTCCTCTCTCTCTCTCTCTCTCTCTGCCTTCCTCTGCCTACTTGTGATCTCTGTCTGTCAAATAAATAAATAAAATCTTAAAAAAAAAAAAAGAAAGAAACACAAAACCTATATCCCATCTGTGGTTGGACCTCAACTTATAAAATGCAGGTGAGATTTACAAAGGATGGGAATAGTTTGATAGCAGCAGGGGATCACTGAAGAATTCTACAAGGAGTTGAACAACTCAATGTGAGAATCTTCTCTGGGTTTGCCCAAATCAATGCTGAAAAATCACTGCTTGGCACTGTTGTATTCAGCAGAAGGAATAAATGATTCACATCACAATGAATCAGAAAGACGAGAAGTCACTGCCATTTCCTTTGACACCAACCACTAATAATTGAGATACCACATAGGGTAAGTTTGTCAATCTACTATTGCATTTTCCAGAAATTCAAGTGGGAGTGCAGAACAGTTTCATCTGATTTAAAAATATGAAGTAATATGATATTGCTCACCCTTGAGAAATAAATTTAAACTCATTACCTGTGGGAACCTATCCAAGACTGTGAGGGATTTCTGGTTCTTATATATGTGTGTCATAAGATTTTTACAATCTCTAGTTTTAGAGCCAATTGATTTTGAAATAATAACAAAGGCTTTGTTGAAGAATTGCCGTTCAGAGGTGCAAACAAATCTCAGAAAACCACAGTTTTGGCAAATTACTGGGGGCAAGGAAAAGGCCACATTTGAAAAGGAATGCTTAAAAAAATCTTTAGAAAATACAGTGAAATCATGGAGAAGATATAAAAGGAAGAGAGGAAGATAATGTTTTAAGTCTCTGTTTCAAATTCTCAAATTATATTTTTCAAAAAAATGTGACACTCATAACAACAAAGCAAAAGGATTTTGTTCATCTAACTCCTTCTTTCCCCAGATCTTAAAGTCTGACTGGAGAAAAACACAAAATGATTCTGACTACTCTTATTTTAAAAACTGACCAATAACCCACTGGACCCTCAGTGCTACTTTATCACATTCCCTTTGTCTACCAATTTACTCACTCCCCTCTATCATTCTTTCATAGCCTTATATATATGTCTTTACATCCCCAATACTCCCCCCTCCTTACAGTTAGCTGGTTCTTTGCTTCCCTTTTCACTGAGACTATGGAATCAACAAAGGAGAATGGACCTATGTATGCACTACTGAATGACTTAATACACCTTGAGCAGACTGACCATTCTCTCCTGTTAACATGGGCCAACTATCTGTGCTCTCTGCTAAGACAAACATCCATTTTTGAACTCAGTCTCATCCCTTTTTTTCCTGTTCAAGCAGTGTCCCCAGAAAATGGCTTTCTTTGCCATAAATTCTCTATGCTGATTCTCTTAGATCTTATCAGTACATAGGATGCACTCTTATTTTAAACACAAAGAAAAAGCAAATTTAAAAACAAAAGTTTTTTTTAATTATATTTCACCTCCCTTTATTTCTGCATAGCCATTCTGACCTTCTTTATTCTTCTATATTTTTCTGTTGCTTAAATGCATCCAATGCTCTCTTACCTCGGGACCTTTGCTCATGTTCAATAATCTAAATGGAATCCCTCTACTTGATAGTTCCATGAGTCTGATTCAGGATCTTGTTTGTTGCCTTCGGGCCTCTCCTGAAATTCCATCATATCATGGAGGCCTGCAATGAGGACTCTAATAATATACCGCACTACACTAGCACCCAGCACCTATCAAAATTTACTCGGTGTCTGCTATATCCTTTCTCCTACTCCTTATTCCTTTCTGACATATGGCTTATTCTTTGTCTGGCTCTTTTATTATAATGTAAGCTCCATGAGAATAGGAGATATTAAAGATGCTAATGATAGGTACTAGCCAATGAAATATAAAATCATATATTTTTCTTTCAATTGCTATTCTCTCTCATATGAGAATATATATACATGAGAATATATATATATGAGAGAATATGTACATATATGAGAGGAGATATATATATATATATATATATATATGAGAGAGTAGCAATCAAAAGGAAAACATGTTATTTGTCAAAAGAATAAGAATTAGCACAGTGGTAAGACTGGTGCCTTTTCCAAAATAATTTAGCTGCCTTTCCAAATCAATAGAAAATGTTATATTATCTGGGAAATGGAATTAAAAAAAAAAAAACAAAACAAGGGATGGGGAAGCATAGTTTACCAGTTGGACACACATGTAAGTAGTTGTTAAGATCCAATGCTCACTAGAATATGAGTAAAAGAGGAATTCTCTACATAGCCTATATGAATGTAAACTGGTAAAGCCTTTTTGGAAACAATAGTTTGGAAATCAGTGTCTATTATTATATTTCTTCAACCAACATATTCTACTTCTGTGGCTCTGCATTTGAGAAATGATCACACAAAAAACTTTTTAAATGAGGCATGTATACCTATATTAATTTTATAGTTAGAAATAAATAAATAATGAATATATTCAAAAGAAGAAAGGAAAGAAAGGGAATGATTATGATCTATCTGTGGTATACACATCTTTAGAGACAAGAACTGAAATGCCGGGATAACATGGCTTCTACAAAGATACCCATTTCTTCATGCACTACCCTCACCATGACACACAGCTAGTTGTGCAAAAGCCAGGATGTGCTTCAAAAGTTAGTCAAGTCTGGGAGGTCTCAGTCTGAAGATACTTTGGTGAATAATATTGGACTCTTACTGTGCTCACTGCCCTTCTCTGTGGAGAGCAAAAGCTCTAAGACAAGAATTAAACTTCCAGATTACCCTGTTTATGTCTAACACAAGTCTGTGCAAAGGGACTGGCATGTTCATGTCAGGGACCTTCCTGATGCTCTTCAACCTGATGTTCTAGAGGTTGCTCCCCTGTTCATGTTTTGATATCTACTACAGGAACTCAGGAAGGGACTATTGACCATGACTGAAGGAGAAGATTAAAGTATCAAAACTTGTACTTGCAATAATATAAAGAATCTGAATGTTTTTAAGAAATTTCCTTTAAAAATCCATGTGTCACAATTTCGATTATTATTATGCAGCAATGCTTTGAAAAAAACAGATAGATATAGATCCTGATAAGATGTGTAAGTCCGGTTTCTCCAGAGAATCAAAACAAAGAACCAAAAGGACATGAATATACAGAAAGAGATGGATTTTGAAGAATTGGTTCATGCAGTTATCGTAGTTGGCACGTCCAAAATATTGAGGGTGGGCTGGCAGACTAGAGACCCAGAGAATGCTGCAGTTCAGATCTAAAGGCTGTCTGCTGCAGACAGTTTTGCTCAGTTCAAGTCTGCAACTGATTGGATAAGGCTTATGCACATGAACTGAGGTCAGTCTGCTTTAGTCATAGGCCACCAATATAAGTGTCAATCTCTACCAAAAACACTCTCAGAGAAACATCTAAAATAGTGTTTGACCAGTAACTGGCTACAACGGCACAGCCAAGATGACACATAAATATAAATATCATACAAGATAATAAAATCAGTCTTACCCTTGACTAACGTTTCTGTGATATTTCATAAAAATAAGCTTAGTACTCTTGCAAAAGCTAAAGATGCTTTCCTCTGTGTATTATTATATAAGATGCTAAACTAGCTTGAGTTTACAATAGGTATATAAATCTTTGCTCAGAGAAAGAACATCTATAGTGCCCTTTTTACTTTCTCAAACTCAGTAGAGACCCCATGCATAGCAAAATATAAAGCTAAAACTATAGTGTATTTATGTAACATATAAATTTTATTATATTTTGTTTGCTCTAAAAATGACACAAAGACGGTCTTAGATTAGGAGGCACTATAGGAGTGAATTTTTGCAGGTGTAAGAAAATGATATAATTGATTATTGCTGCATAATAAAATATGAATGCATTTTTGCACTAAAACAACATCACTGATTTTCTTCACTAGGGTCTACAACCTAATTTCAAATAAGGTTTTAAATCAAGATTATTATTCTTGATTATGACATTGTAATTCAGAGACAATACTTTTTCCTATGTTCAGGGATTTATTGTTATAAACAATGATGCTATAAACATTCATATGCCTTTGTACTTCTCAAAGTTTCCATAGTGGTACGTGATTCCTTTCCCTTATCTTTTGTGTATCTACTGTAGCTTTATGCTTTGTAGTTACCATGCGACATATACTAATCAAATAAGGTTTCAAATAAGGTCCGTGCTGTCTCTGTGAATAACAAGGGAAAGAGCTATGTAATGAATGTGAGATTTAGTAGTATTACATACACTCAATTGAAGAGTCTTATAACCTATTTTGGACTTACGTTTATAGTAGAATGGTAAAAAGGTATAGATACAGTAGGAAAGGGTACTATTTATTATATAAGTCAAGTCCTCCATTTTACACATGAGGAAATTTACCACAAAGCCCAAGTTCGTTCCCTGTTCATAAATTTTTCATTGACAGAACAAGAACTAGTATATAAATCTCCTAATACTAGTCTCTGGCCACAGAAATAAACCAAAATCACTTGTGCAGCCATAAATGAGAGTCCTAATCTCTTCAGGTTTTTCTTATTTGAGTTGATTATGTTTTCTATACAGAAAGCGAAATCTAACAGAAGAAATTAAGCCCGGTTTAATCTTGTACCAATTACTTTCCTTCTCTTAGCAAAGTGGTCTATTATGAAAAATGCAGTTTTAATACTTCAAATGAATTGTTTACCTTTGCATACAATGTGTGAATTCTAAAAATGATTTGGTATTATAATGGATTTTTATATTTCCATATGTGATATACAAACATGTAATTATGCAGTGTGCATTTGCCACTCAAAATTATGCTTTTCAGCTCCATATAAGCATAGATTTATATCAAGATTATTATTCTTGATTATGACATTGTAATTCAGAGACAATACAGTCTCCTATGTTCAGGGATTTATTGTTATAAACAATGATGCTATAAACGTTCATATGCCTTTGTACTTCTCAAAGTTTCCTTAGTGGTAGGTGATTCCTTTCCCTTATCTTTTGTGTATTTACTGTAGCTTTGTGCTGTGTAGTTACCATGAGACAAACACTAATCATCTTCTAGATAGCAGACTGTTTCAAGCTGGTAACGATTTAACTTCCATCACATACAAAAATGCTACCCTTGTACTCCTATCCCACATATTTTCTTTTTGATGTTGTTATTCACCTTTTCATGTGGCATATCCACGTCGTTGTCACCATAGTTATTTTTAATACTTGTGTCCTCTGAGCCTGGATCCTCTAGTTAAGTGATTAGCACACTGCCCTATTACAATACTGGAGTAGTCTAAACTTGACCTTAACTTACCTTTAGCAGTACGTCCAGGTCTGGTCCTGGATCCTGGGCCCACAGGGGCCAGCCAGGTGGCGGGGACCACCGGGTGGGCCTGGAGTCCGGATCCTCTGAGCCCGGTCGGGTCGATACCGGGACAGTCAGGAGCCTGGCTTTGCAGGAACCTCGTTAGAGGCTGCGGGGGCTGCGGGGACTGCGGGGGCCGCGGGGGCTGCTGGGACACCGAGCCAGTGTGGGATAGGCAAGTCCGGAACCGGACCCTATGGGAGGCAGCCTGTCTTGTGGGCCCTTGAGACTGGCCTGGACGTTGGATCTTCCCGGGCTAGTGTGACTCTGGAGCTGGCGGGAGTCTGGTTCTGTGGGGACAGACGTCCGTGCTGGGGCCGCTAGAGGTGGCCCAGTGCTGAGGGGGCCCGCAGCCTGCGGCGGTGGGAGCCAGTCCAGTGTAGGGCAGCCGGGCTGCGGGTGCTGAGGTGAGTGGAAAGCCTGAGTCTGCAGCGGCCTGCCTGGCGCTTTGGGCCGGCAGCGACCCCGGGGTCAGCGGAGGTGGTCACCCGGAGCTGGACGGACGGAGAGCTTGGGGGTGCCCCGGGGCTGTGGAAGCCCCCCCAGAGCTGGACTGTCCCCGGAGCCGCGGGGCCGGCGGAGTCTGCGGGCCCCGAGGAGAACGTGGAGCCTGGGTTCGCGGGGACGCCCGGCTTCCACAGCCTGGCACAGCGGGAGCGCGCCGGGAGCCGGGTGTGGCGGAAGCCGCTCGTGGCCACGGGAGTCGGCAGACGCCGAGGTGGGTCGGGGGCTGCGTTCGCAGGAGCGCGGGGAACAGAAGCTGTGGCCCCGGAAGCTGGGTGGGGCCTCTGGAGCCGGCAGGCCGAGCCGGAGGCCTGGCGTTGTGGGAGGCTGCCAGGAGTCTGGGGGCACGGGAGCTGGCGGGTGCCACGGTGGGCCGGGCGCCGAGGGAGCCTGCAGGCAGCCGCCCCGGGCCGCAGAGCCCGCCTGGTGCTGGGCCGCCTGACTCGGGTGCCCTGGGAGGTCGGGCTCTCACTTCACTAACTCCCACAGAGCCGGTGTCTGTCATGGCGGGCCCGCTGGGCTTGCGCGAGGCGCGACGGGCTCATGTGCCTGGAGGAGTCTCTCTCTCCTACCCTCTTCCGTGCGTCTTTCGCTCCCGTGCTTCAGCCACGTGCTGCAGTCCCTCCCCTGGACTCTGCGGCTCTTGCGAAGGTATTTTCTTCCACAGTCAGTCGTTCAAACTGATGCTTCCGGGATAGGCAAGTGCTAGAAATTTCTGTGCTATTTTGCGGCCAGTCGCTCCTCGCCTGCCTCTACTATATACACCTTGAGCTTTTAGTGAGCATTTAGGTTTTGTTTTTGTTTTGCGGGGGGAGAGGAGCTGTTTGAATAGTGTAACCGTGAACATTCTAGCACATGTGCTTTCGTTAACAAATGTATGGATTTCCTTAGAGCCATAGGGGATGCATAAAGTCAGTTTTAGGAAATAATCTTAAAGAGTTTTTCAGAGTAAACTTTCAAATTTACACTCACCAGCAATGTATAAGTTATTGTATTGCCATATCCCTGTCAATACTTGGAACTGTCAGTTATTTTCATTTTAACATTTTTTGTGGGTAAATTTATGTCATTTTACTGAAAACTGATGAAACAACATCTTTTCATATGTTTGCTGTCCATTTAAATATCATCTTATGTGACGTATTTAATCTTTCGATCTTTTTTAATTTCTATTGGGCCATCTATTATTCATTTGTTACGTACAAAAATCAGATTTAGAAACCTCCACTATCTTCTCTGAATTTGATAGGTTTGTTTTTGTACTCTCTTAATTGTGGTTTTTGAGGGACAGATATTTTTAATTTTATTGTAGCTCATTTTTTTGTTACAGTCAGTGCTTATCATAACATGTTTAAAAAAAAAAAAAAAGAAAAGCTATCTTAGCCCAATATCATGAAGATGTCTTTCTATAGTCCCTCTAAAATTGTTTTTTACCTTTATAATAAGCAAGCATTCTGAATGTACCCAATAATATGATTTCAAAATACATGAAAGAAAAAAGTTATGGAGAAAAAGGAAAACAAATCTGACACCCCATAACTCCAGTGGGGAACTTTAATGTAGTTCTCTCAATAGCTGATAGAATTAACCAAAAAGTCAATGAAGATATACAATATCTAAACAAGTATTAGCAGATTTCACCTAATTGACACAGACACTTTATACAAAATTACAGTATCCACATTCTCTTCACATATACACCCACTATTTATCAAATGCTCCATATGCTGGGCCATAAAGCAAATAACTAACAATTTTAAAATGTTAAAATCATTTGTGTTTCATTAGAATTGAATCTAAAAATGAACAAATAGATAACTAGAAAATAACCAGGTTATTTGCAGGTAAAAAAAGATATACACTATTAAATAATTAATGAGCTAAATAATAAAACAAATTAGAAATTTTTAAAATATTTGAACATAATAATAAGTCATAACAGTTCTTTTGCAAGGTACAGTTATAGTACCACTTAGAAGTAAATTAATAGCTTTAAATGTATACACTGGAGAAGATGGAAGGAAGAAAATTGGTGATGAAATCTTCCATTTCAAGAAGCTAGAAAAATATTAAGGAAATAAAACCTAAGGAAAAAAGAAAATAAATAACCAAATCAAGAGCAGGAAAACAATAAAAGAGAAAACAAACATACAGTAGAGCAAATCAACAAAGCTAAAACAGTCTATTGAAAAAATGTGATTACTAAACCTGTAAAATAATAAGAAAAAATAGAGAAAATACAAGTTACTGATGCTAGTATTAAAATAAGGGTATCACTCCATGTCTTACAGATGTCCAGAAAATAACAACTGGATATTATAAACAACATTAGTTTACAATTTTATAAAATAGATAAATCCCACCAAATAATTACCTTACCAAAGATAACTGAAGAAGAAATATATATTAAAAAGAATCTGATACCATTTTTAAGGATTATAAATGAAATGGGCTCCCATGAGAGAACAGGAATTCTTATGAGCAGGAGCTTGCCTGCTTTCAAAACCTTTTAGAGATACCCTGAAATTAGGTAGGGGTGGTGGTTCTATATCCACGTTACATCCACATTGTGATTGTAATGACTGACACTGAGTTATACACTTTAAAAGGACTGATGGTTAATTTTATATTATATAGATTTTTACCTCCATAAAAATATATATAAATAATGAGTAGTAAAATATAAATATCATGTCCTCTAGGTTCAAGATCTCAAACATCTATAGCCAGTAAGCTCCTAACGTGCCTTGTGTTTTTCAGGCTGTGAAACTGAAAATTTTCAACTGTGATTCTCCTTCAGTAGTTCCTTTTGCCTTAACCATATAATCGAATTGCTGAAGGAAACTTTGTAGGGAAATCTCTGGTACCCCAGGTGCCTACAAAGTCTCTGTGCTTATAGTTGAAAAAAGAATAAAAGCTTAAATATATATGTGTGTGTATACACACACACACACACACACACGTACGTGTGTGTGTATGTGTATGTATTTTATGTTACATATATATGTTAGCATGCTTTTTTCTTTTCCAGTTATTTATTCTGCCAGATGAAGCCACAGGAGAAATTAGGTTTGTTACAGAGGAAATGAAAGAGAAATGAGGAGTTAATGTCCAGATTGGGCACACAGATGGCACATTTCAGTTCCTAGAACAGCAATGTCCAATAGAAATATAATGTAAGCAATATAGACAGATTTAAATTTTCTGGAAAGCACTTTTTTAAAATAAAAAGAAACATTAAAATAATTTTAACCAAGTACACTTAAAAATTATTTCAACATATAATCAATATGGAATATTATTGAGGTAATTGATATTAGGCTTTTCATTAATCTGCAAAGTATGTTGTGTGTTTTATACTTACAGAATATCTGAATCTGAACAATCCATATTTCAATTACTCAGTAGCCACTTTGGCTAATGACTACTGTATTAGATATCACAGCCCTTGAAAACCCTTGAAGTGCTGATGGTCATACATTGTTGAAAACCGTGCTTTTAAAAAATATTTAAAATGTGCTATTCTTTTATACAAAAGCCAAACCTATTTGAATTTCAGCATTATCATGTCGAAAGACTTTAGCATATCATCAGAAAAGTAGCCCTTATTTTCTCAAGAAGTGAGAAAATCCTGCTCCTTTTCTTCTGAGTGGAAAGGGTGAGAAATGATAGAATCAGGAGGGATGCATATAGTCAGAGACTGATTGTGTCGTGGCTACAGAACCTGCAAATTTAAATTCTGAAGAGGATGGTAACTGAAACCTTAAAAACATTCATTAACGTCAATCAGGATGGTCTTATAACAAAAGTGTAGTTATAGCAAAGTAAAAATAGCTGTATTGCATGGGTAGACAGAGAAAGATGAATGAGCCAAGAGACTTAAATCTTAATAAATGATTTTCTGCTATGAAATAAGTGCAGAAGTTCCCCATTTCTGTGAGTGATGAAGGGTTCACTGAATTGAGGGCCAACGTCCAGAGAGCCCTCTGAAAAGGGGCAATGGCAACAGATAGCAAAGGCTAATAAGAGGCTAATCTTTATCCAAAGGCATAATGAAATGTGTGCACTCGGAGGTCTGCAGTTTAAGCATGTTAACAGAGGATGACTAAAAAATCTTTAGCAACAATGGAAAGATAGCAACAACCAAACTTTTCTCTCCTCTGGGAACAAGAATGCAAATCACCCATGAAGATGACCAGACTGTCTGACTTCCAGTGGGGATCCTGGACTACACAGAAAACAATACAAAAAGCTAAGCTGAAATAGCAACATTATCCTCCAGTTACAAACACAATCAGGCAATCCTTCTATCATTTATATGCACTTCAAAAACAAAACAGAAATAAAAATGAAAATTGGAAGTTCCCCAAGGGACAAGTTTATAGAACAGAATCATAGAAGCTTTTAAAACACAAAGAGACTAAAATAAGTTAATTAGTAAGTTAAAGTGTTCTCCAAATTCTGGTGCCTTGAGGTTCGAGAGACCTGAGTTAAAACTTAAAAAGCTGCAAATTTTCTGGCAATTTGTGTGTAAACTTGTCACCATATTATGTGTTTCTATGGTATTATTTTGCACGATTGCTATTGCTCTTCTTCAAATAGGGATACTTAAGTCAAATCTCCTTCAATTCATTCTTTTTAAAAAAGTCGAAAGACCAGAAGGAAATTCGTTGTCGCAAGGGATCCAATTCCAAAGCATCCTACCTGTCCCTTATTTCCCATGTTCTCAAGATGTCATTCAACACTGACATTCATCAGTCTCACAACCCTTGATGTCCTCTACAGATTCACATGCTGGAAAGATCCTGTGCCACCCATGACTTTTACCCTGGATGCATTACTTACAACAATGATAACACCCCCTTTGTCTCAAGACATTCCCACTGTTTCTCAAACCTTAGCCTCACTTGTAAGCAATCTCTATTTCTCAGAAACCGGCCCAGAATCCCTGCGATATTGAGCATTCTCACACTGCAATTCAGTAAGAAACATTTCTGAATATGTCCGCACTTAAATTCACTCTGAAAAGCTTTACATCCTGCCTCATCCTGTTCCATCATACTGATACTGTTCTATCGGTAAAGAAAATAATCTTTAAGATATCTAATAGCTGGGTTTAACAAAATAAAAATTATGATATGGAATTTATAGTCATTGAGTTAATCTTCAAAACAACTATTTGAGGAATAAACATTATTTCTAACATTTTAGAAACTGAAATTTGGCAGTTAAGTAGGGACCAGAAGAGAATTTTAGGCAGGTAGGCTACCAGGCCATGAGTTTTGCTTGAATATCCTGAAAAGAAACGTTCCGATTGGAGAAAAAACAAAAACAAACAAACAAACAGAAAGTACTCCTTAAGATAATTTTTTAAATAATGTTATTTCTAGTAATGTTATGAAAAAAATGAAAAGATAAGGATATTTTTTGCTTAACATAATCCTGAGTAGCATTTATGTTCTCTTTTACTCTCCTTGTTATTAAAAGTCTCTGCCTTCACTCTCATTATGAAATAGTCAATATTCAGGGCGCCTTGGTGGATCAGAGGGTTAAAGCCTCTGCCTTTGGCTCAGGTCATGATCCCAGAATCCTGGGATCAAGACCCACATCAGGCTCTTCTGCTCAGCGGGGAGCCTGCTTCCTCCTCTCTCTCTCTCTCTCTACCTGCCTCTGTGCCTACGTGTGATCTGTATCTGTCAAATAAATAAAATCTTAAAAAAAAAAAAAGAAATAGTCAATATTCAAATCAACTCTTAATAAGGATTCCATTGATTAAATAAAACTCTTAAAAATTTTCAGTTTTATAAAAACACTGCCATTTGAAATATATAAATATTTGCTATCTTTTCTTCTGTTTCAAAGTTCACAAAATAGAAATACAATGTTAAAAATAACAAGCTATAACATTTATGAACAATTCCGTTGAAAATGATGCCATAGAAAATAACATGAATTTCAGAGAAAATAATTCTAATCTCTTGCTCCCAAAGTGAGGATGATAAATACAATCATAGGCTGACAAAAAGACACAAGGATGAATTACTTAACGAATAACACAAATTTTCTTTAGAGTAGAGTATTATCTTATCAAAATATTATATAAAAGAGAGTTAAATTGTAGTCATTTGGCATTCAAAGAATAACAGAAATGCTACTTAGGAAGGACAATAAATAGATAAATTATGAAAGGGAAAAGAAAAAGGTATCATGGAGAAAATTATTACTTATTTTTCAGAGATATACTGTAGTGTCTTATGACAAGTGTTTGCTGAGTTTTAAAAACTTATGCCCATGAATTAAAATCACTGAAATATGAAACTCAGCAATTGCAACAAGATGTGAAAATAAACTTAGAGAATGAAGGCTGAAATTTTCTAAAACTATTCTTTAAAATATTATATATACACACACACAAATATATATATATATATATATATATATATTTCCTAAGTGTGTAAGTAATGAATGAACATAGTCGTGAAAGTATCCACCACATCCTCTAGTTTAAAATGGCATACTGAGTACAGGCTGCAGCCATCCCCTTTTATTATAAATCTTGAAAATAATAAAAAGATGTAAATTAAGAAGTTAGGACATAAGTAAATAAATCATTAGATAATAGTTCTGGAAAATATAAAAGACAGAGTGGACTCACTAAAAGATGAAAAGCAAGTAACAAACAATACATTGAAGACTGAAATCAAATTTTAAAGCATTATTATGTAAGTTTCCACTGAAGCATACAGCTGAATTAATCTATACATGGAGATGCTATCATTTATGTAGTGCCCTCCAATCTCTGTAAAATCTGTTCTTTAGTAGTAAATTATGCAAAAAAAAAAAAAGGAAAAGAAAAGAAAGAAAGAAATTTAATATATTAATTAGGGTACAGTAAAGAAAGAGAAACTATCCTTTAATTTGAATAAAAAGGTTTAATGTAAAGAGTTATTAATGGGATTAAAATAACAATAAATTGGTTAAGTCTGTGTGTGGGGTTGGAGAGAGAATTCTCAAGGATGCTGGAAGAAAGAATCCTCAAAATGGATGAGAATATCAGATTAGACCTCTTTGGAAAGAGTGGTCCAAACTGACAGAAAGGTGGAAGACATTTTCCACTATTTCTGGCCAGAGATAGTAGCTGACAGGTGGAGAAACACCTGCTGAGATAATACGATTCACTAGCAAGCTGCTTGTACAGTTGTTCCAGAGTTGCGGGAAACCCAGTTGAAAACACTAAACTCACCAGAAAGCTCCTGGAAATATTGGGGTTGGAAGTGGGGGAGTTGGTATTGACTCACATAGAAACAAACTGTCCCTTGGAAAATATGGGCATGCCAGTTGAGGTGTCCTTAGGAGTGCCACTGATCTCTTGGCTGGCCCAAAATCTTCCATGCTGAAGTGCCAGTTATGTCTGGAAACCAGACAGGTGGGGAAGTGTGCCCTGGGAGAACAAGGGGGAGGTGCCTCTTGCTGCTGGCCATCAGGACATTGTTAAATAATACCACAACTCCATAGGAGCACAGGTACCATCCCAATCAGAAAGAGAAAATCTTATTTATTTATTTATTCATTCATTCATTTATTTATTTATTTATTTATTTATTTATTTGACAGAGAGAAATCACAAGTAGGCAGAGAGGCAGGCAGAGAGAGAGTGGAGGAAGCGGGCTCCTGCCAAGCAGAGAGCCCGATGCAGGACTTGATCCCAGGACCCTGAGATCATGACCTGAGCCAAAGGCAGAGACTTAACCCATTGAGCCACCCAGGCACCCGAGAAAATCATTCTAGCATTCACTGCTGACAAGGCTTATCATTGTGCTGGCTGGCAAATAAGTAAATACATACATACATACATACATACAAGCCCTAACTCCATTGTCACAGAGTAGGGAGGCAATTCATTAATACCTAATGCAGCACCTTTGGCTATTTAATTATCCAGATTTTATATGCACCAGTCTACACACATTTAAACTTCCCTGTAGAACCAAGCAGCCTGTATTTCCACCTAAAGTAAATAAAATATATAGCTACCTTTCTTACAAATAAAGTTCTCATCATTTTTTCAAAAATGATTTTCTCAGTTGCAAGCTGTTGCATCTACCCTGGCTACATGACTTACTGTTCAAGTTCTGTCACAGTTCCATCCACTAAATATTCTGTTACCTAACACTAAATTGGCAGTTAACTTCCCATGAGGTTTATACATATTTTTTTTAAATAGGGGGAAAAATTCATCAGCAAAGACAAATAAATGCATGCACATAAAAAGCAAAAAATATCAACAACTACTACAATCTTTTTTTTCCTTGATTGGAAATAATGAATATGGATTCTTTCTTCTTCCACCATCCATTCTGTATTCTCCCCACATTGCTCAAAAACATCAACTGATTGAGGTTCTTCACCCAGTGGAATAACCTAAACCTGAATTACAGAATATCTGAGTCCTCAAATATCCTTTCTTTTTGGGGAAGTTGCTATAATTTTCCATTTACCTTTATTATTGGGCATTGAAAAGTTAATAGATGCCGGAGAATGCTCTGGTTTCCAGTCCTGGTGCTCTTTATTTCATTTTCCTCTCACTAATCAGAATCAATTACTCAAGCCAGCAGAGAAACCTATTTTCTCTATGTTGGTTTTATGACACAAAGAGTTAAAAAATGACTAGGTTTCATCTTGCAATTCAGTAGATCTATTATTGTGTCCCCTCGTGGCAGGATTCTCTTAGTGGATACTAAAACAATCAAACAGCAAAAACAAAGCGCAACATCACTGGAATGGAAAAGAAAAAAATCATCTACAAATTAGTTAATAGGTGTTATATTGAGAGAAATGTCTTCCAATTCCTACACTCGGCTTTCAGACTCATATATTCTGTCAGTGGGAGAGATACAAAGGTATCTATAAGATCTTATCTTTCTAGGAAGTTTTCTTAGCATCTTCCATCATAACAGTCTTTGCAAGTCCCCATTTTAACTGATGAACCACTGTGGCCAAGTATAAGTTTTAATTCAAAGCTCATGTCTCATAATCCCAGAGAATTTTGAGTATTCCCTTTTCCCCAATGCACTACCAGCTCTCCTATGGTCGCTTTAAGTAAGGGACCTGAGTAAGAGTCATAGTGCAAACTTACACCAAAGATGCAGTGTCCTATTTCAAGAGGAACCAACCTCCATTATTCAGTGTTCTCTGGATCTGTGAATTGATTCAAGTCTGCAAGCTGGTTAGGAAATTACAATTTTCTACTGTGATGACTCAAGTTAGATGTCTTGGCTACCAGAACTTTATGTGTTTGTTTTTCTGCTATATACATATCAAGAATTACTCTTGTAGATTACATCTAGTTCATTCCCAGGGACCTCATGATCAATTAGCCAACAAGAAAGATAACTGTGGGCCAAGGTACGCTGACTACCAGTTCTCCCTTGCTGCCCTTTTTAGTATAATAGTTGCAAACTTGCTTTGATGGTTAAGTGTTGCTGCTTGCATTCTGCCACTTAAGACACTCTCTGTCCCCACTGGAGTTAGTGAGCTGGTCTCAGTGGTGACATCCCCCACAGTTTCACATTGCCTACAAAAGAGAGCAGCCGCAGAGATTTTCATGGATGCGGGTGCTCTGCTCACTCACATATTTAACAATGCCTTTTGGTTTTTATATGCTTTTTTCTTTCAGATAAGACTATATGTTCCTTGAGATGTTAAGTTTTATTTTAGTCATCGTTCTAGTGGCAAGAGAGTATGCTTGTGGTGGGTCTTTAGGGAAATTGTATCCCTTTTCAAGACATTCTCTCTAGTTGAGGTTATCCCAGGGTTTTTGAGCAGAAGCAAGCTAATCTTGTCAGACACTGGAAGGCAAACTAGCTCTGCTGATAAGTGGGTCTCAGAGTGACTTGGGAGTTCACAGTGTCAGTTTTATCTTAGCCCAACCAAATGTCTTCATTACAGCTTTCAGGATCCAATCATTTACCAAGAAATGCCCTAAATTTCACACTAGAAATTTGGGGAGACTATAGTCTGTAGTTTTAATTCTATAACTGTAGTTTTAATTCTGTAACTTCCAAGATAAACTTTGTGGTTTTTTTACAGCAGTATTTTTCCTGTGTCTCCAGGAATACTGCATTCTTTTAGGACTGTCTAGAAGATCTCTGATCATTGCACCATGACTTGATCAAAAACCTGATGGACCTGAACTTGCCATTTTGCTTTGTTAGCTCTTGTGTGCTCTAAAACAGTCTATTCTATAGCATAGTCTAATAGTTATCATTATCACTTTAAGGGTCAAATGCAATAGCTCCTTGGGTTTCCAAAGTATGTGCTTTACTCAGTACTTCATCACAAACAAGCACACATGATAGCTTGATAGATTATGATATAATAGATTGCTAACATTTCATTACCTATTAGCAAGGAGATCAGCACTGCACTCAAGCCAAATGCCATGACCAAATCATTTCCGAAACCTCATCTTTTGTGTCAATCTCTAAGAACTACTTCTGTTATCAATTATCTTTTATTTGGAGTTCCATAAACAGAAACAAAAGAGTAATTTGATGAGGAAATTAATGTAAATGATTATTAGCAGGGGATTAAATAACAGGAAATTGTCTAAGAGAAAAACAGGTAACTCTAAAGGATATTTTAAGGCTGAATGAATGTACCCAAGAAAGGGAGAAGTTTGGAAGGAAAAATCGTTTCCTAAGACTCAGAATCATTCTTCACTGGACAAGATGTGCTAAACGCCCACTACATGTTTCTGGATTGTCCTCGACAACAACTGGTCCACGGTCTGCAGAGTTTTATGGGAAGCAGAGAAAAACCTTCTGGGAGGTTGGCAAATTAGCCAATAAATTTCTTATGGGGATTCCTTTACCTTACTTAAAAGTCAGTACTGGAACTGGTTGTCAACCAACAAGTTATCAGGAGGACTTCAGAGAAGCGGGTAGGAGTGTTGAGCCATGAGAAAGGCATCACTGGGAAATATCTGGATAGGGAGCTAGAGTCCTCATATGACTCATTAGCTGACTTTGAGAGTTTCACTGAATTCACATTTCTAAAATACACAAAGATGCCACTTACCCTAGATACTATGAGAGAAGGATGTGTATCCTGGGGGAAGTTCATGAGGAGATGCCACTTGGAGAATCACTGATGTAAAAAGCCACTGTGAAGAAGCACAGTTAGATGGGTATACTAGAAGAAGAAAAGGAACAAAAATAAAATATTTCTCTCCTAATGTCTCTACATTGCCATTTACCAAGAAGGATAATATTTTTCTGGATACAAAGAAGAGATATTATAAACCCAGCTCCATCATCAAAGAACAGATGAAAGATTGACTTAGGAGCTGTTGATCCATTGATAACTGAAACAGTACACTCTAAATAAATGCAACATTTTCAACTGAGAAGATTGGTAGCAAGTTGAAATCATTGTATAGAATCAGAGCATGTTAGTTAAAGTATAACATGGCTGTAAATTATGTCACTTTCTTCAGCCAGTGATTCTTAAAATTTATTCATAAGCATATAGAAATTCCTTAAAATGATGGTGATTGGGTTATCAAGGCTGATTTGTTTTGGCATAGCTTTATGGTTCCATAAGTGAAAGAATTTAAAATTCTATAATTCTGTAAGAGATTTTTATAATTAAATGCAGGTGATTTGTCCAGTTTGGTTTGATTCAACTGTATATGTAATGTAATAATAAGAAAAAATCATGCTGCTGGCATACCCAAACTTATTCTAGTCAGTACTCAGGAGACCAGAGGGGGAAAAAAAAAAAAAAAGGAAAAAAATTGTGTATTGTGTAGTGCGGCTAACAAAAAGAGATCAATAAAATAATACATGTGTTTTTAAAAAGACTTGGTTTGAAACCTAGCAGCTCATAATATAGAGAGATTTTACTGACCAGGAAATATTTTTTTTAATATTTTATTTATTTATTTGATAGAGAAAGAGATCCCAAGTAGGCAGAGAGGAAGACAGAGAGAGAGGGAGAAGCATGCTCCTTGCTAAGCAGAGAGCCCTATGCGGGGCTCCATCCCAGGACCCTAAGACCATTACCTGAGCCTAAGGCAGAGGGTTAATTAACTCTCTGCGCCACACAGGTGCCCCAAGATTTTTTTTTAATAATACTCCCAGTTACACAAAATTAATACCTGGTTTATGTTACTGTAGCCATTGGTTTTGTTGTTGCTTTTTGCTGGCAATTGGATATAGTGAATAACTCAAATAACTGGGGCAGCTAAAGAAGTAGTACTCCAGGTCCCCTCAAAACACATGACTATTATACACATGTACCAAGAAACTAAGAATTTTTGACATCTTATAATTAGTTGAAATTTATTCTTATAAAAGACCGTATGTCCTTAAGTGGGTGGAAGCCTGACAATCATATTTTTTTCTTTCAAGATTGCATTTAGGATTTCTTCTTTTCCCTTTATTTCTCCAACATAAATGCATGATGTATGATCGCTTTTTTACAAATTTTGACAAAGACATATGACATATCTATGTCTATAGATATATGTAGATATGGATAGCCATGTCTATAGATTATATCTATAAATATATGAAAAAAAAAAGAATTTGTGGCGTTTAGGAACACTTTGTAGCCTTCTTGTCTTGTCATCTTTATGTCTGTATCAATTTATCTTGTTTGAATTTTGTATTCAAATAATCAACTATTGTTGTATAATATGGTATAATATGGTATAATACTTAGCAGAAAAAATAACACATTTATTTGTTAATAATGAAGGGAAGATTTTGATTCCTGGAATGGCAGAAGTAGGATTTTGGTATATTTACTCTTTCACCAACTAATGAAAATACTGGCAGAACAACTAAAAGTAACCATTTTAGAACTCTGGAAATTGACCAAATTCACAAAAAGAACTGGATATCATCTATCTAAGGGATACATCAGTAAGACAGAGGAGTCTGTGATATTTTGGTTTGGTGCTCTTCCCAACTTTTCACGTTCCTGAACCCCCTGGTATGGTAGCCCTGCAAAGCCTCCAGCATTACAATCAGCAGAAAAGACTGACTTCTTTTGGAGTCTTTGTAGAAGTACCACCCCCAACAGAGGCCTTTTGTTTATACTTGAAGCTCCCAGTTTGATGCAAGTTGGAACTAAATACAGCGAAAAACATTCAAAATTCAAAATTCTGGAGGAAAAATAATCAAGTGGGGGAAACATCAGCTCAAAAAACTGGAGGCAAGAAACATAGAAAAGCAAAACAAAGAGAGCACAAAATAAAAGGATAGAAAATAATCCAAATATGGGGCAGGGTGGGGGGAATCACAATAAAGGCAATGGGACTTAACTTTTCAATTCAAAATTGTATAGTCTCAAACTTTATAAAACAAACATATTTAGTCCTGTGCTATTTAAAGGGGACATATCTAAATATTATGTCACTTATTTGTTGAAAGTAAAATGAAAGAAAATGCTTCTTCAAACAAAAGCCAAAAGAATGTTAGATAGGAGTACCTGAGTGGTTCAGTCGTTAAGTATCTGTCTTCGTTTCAGGTCATTATCCTGGGGTCCTGGAATCCAGTTCTAAGTTGGGGAATCCCTGCTCAGTGGGGAGCCTGCTTCTCCCTCTCCCTCTGCCAGACAATAATATACACAAGACAAAAAAGTAAGTATGGTCACATGTAATAGCACATGATTCAGTAAACGAACAAATAAAACAGGTGTTGTAAGGATACTAAACCAATGAATAGTCATATAATGTTGGTAAGTCTACGTTTGGAAAACATACTTTAGGAAACAATAAATCATTAACAAATAAATCTGAGCATGTTCATAATATAAATAAAATTGTACTTCTTTTACATCTTCTACACAATAACTTATCATTTCTAATAACAAAAAAAAATGACCAAGGAAATTTAAGTGTATGAATAAAGTATTCATTATTATAATATGTGGTTGTGAAATAAAATAAAGCTACATTTATTGAAGAAAATGAATGTCAAAAATGATGAGTAAAGAATATGTTAGGGATGCCTGGGTCACTCAGTTGGTTAAGCATCTGCCTTTGATTCAGGCTGTGATGCCTCCTGGGATCCAGTCCTGCATGGGGCTCCTTTCTCAGTGGGGAAGCTGCTTCTCCCTCTCCTGCTCCGCACTGCTTGTGCTCTCTCACTCTGTGTCAAATAAATAAATAAAATCTTTAAAAAACTTTTTTTTAGAAAAAAATGTATACCATTCCTTTATATAAACATTTGAAAGAATGGAACTAATGATTATGTGTTGTAAAATCTATTGTGTGGTGGGAAGAGAGTGTATCAGTGTGTAGCACAGTTGCTTTAATCTGTAAATGAAAAATATGTATTTATTTGGTTATTTCTCTTTTACATAAATACTTCTAATATACTATATTTTATGTGTGTCATATTTTATAACTAAAACATTTAAAAATCAGGTTGATGTCATCATTAAAGTGTTAATTTTAATGTATCGATAAACATATTTGGTGAAGGAATGTAGCCATGAGCCATATTTTTCCAACATTGTGCCTATATCAAAATATTTTTACCAGTTAAGATATACTTCTGTAGTAAAAAAAAAAACTATAAATTCATTTTTATAGAAAATTAATTTCCCTTGATTTTGAGTCTGATGTGATATCATAAAAATGACATAGTGATATAATCAACCTATTTATTTAATAGTTTTTGACTTAGGAGTGTGCCTGGGTAGCTCAGTCCATTCGTTAGGGGTCTCACTCTTGATTTTGGGTCAGGTCATGATCTTAGGGTCGTGAAACTGAGCCCATCCTGGGCTTCATGCTGAATGTGGGTAGAACCTGCTTAAAATCTCTCTTCCTCTCTCCCTGCCCCTTTCTCCCCCCACCACTTGTGTTCTCTCTCTCTCCCTAAACAATGAATTTTGGAACAATGAAAATAAAATTCAATTAAAATTTTTAAAAAATTGTTTTTGACTTACAAAAAAGAATAAAATGAGAAAATAGTAAACTAGCCATATATTAAGTAGCAGTGGGAACTTGGAGGGCATACATCAACTTTCAACTTCTAAAAGCCCAAAAGACTTCACAAAATCATATTTCTTTCAGATTATACAGTGAGTTTCAATCTTAAAGTATGTGACCCATCAAAAATAGGAACTGTGTATAAAGATGATATTCAAAAGAGAAATAATCAAGTGAAAAAAGCATTAATATGAATATTTTCAATGTTTAATTCCACATGAAAGAATGAATGGTAGCTCAAGATATTAACAGGTCATTTTAACTTTATATAATATTTAACTTTATATTTTAGACATATTACGTAAAAAGAATAAGCTTTAACATAAAATAAATATTTATATACATTTATCTGTGATTTTACTGCATAATTTATAAAGTCATGTTGGTTGTAATCATGTGTATGTTGACAAACATAAGCTATTCATAATTTTGTACATTTCTTTAATCACATTATAATCACCTAAACAATGATTCTAAGTCAACTCAATAGACTTGTGATTTTTTTCTTTTAAAATTAATTCCAAACTATTTAGTAAATGCCTTCCATGAGCTTCACACTGTTCTGTGTGCTAGGGATACCCCAATAAAAAATAAATAAATATCTCAGGGCTCTTGAAGTTTACTTTTGGGAAAATCAATTTCTCAAGGTAACAACCTGTGAAGAAGATTTTCACAGATAATATGAAATTGTTCTCAGATTTCTTGATACTTTATACTCTTTATGATGCCAATAGCTGATAGAGAGCCAAGCTTCTTATGCACATGATGATCAGAGGGACAGGAATAGTTTGTAATGATAGAAAAATGATGGTTCTTTTATTTACAATACAGAACAGAAACTTCTGACACTTTAAACAATTGGAAAAATGTTTCTTAATGCTAATTTTACATAATTTATCTAGATTTAAAATACTGTTTAACATTTAATTATCCTTCATGGTAATGTTTTATCATTGAATATTATTTTGAATAAATAAATATTATTTTGAATGAATTTTATAATTTATATTTCTCTATATCAAGTGTATGTTAGATATTAGGTCAATTTATAAGTACATTTTTAGAGATAAATAATTTAGACATTTAACAAAAAGTAATTTAAATATGAGTCACTACAATGATTATTTCCTTTTAAAAAATTGGGATACAAAATACTTCAAATACATTCTTTTCAAACATTTAATGTGGTCTTGGTTATTTCTTGGCAATTCTTCAATGAAATAATGACTATAAAATCACTTGTAAGGTACTGATTGAAAATGTGAATATTTTGGAAACTTGATGAGACAAATTAGATCTAAGAATTTTTAGTATAATACCTAACAATTTAGTATAATACCTACATATTAAATATATTTTATAGAGATACATAAGTACACAAAATGTATTAATATATATTTTCTGAGTATTGATAAAACAATTTAGCATAATACCTGTTTATAAAATAGTAAGGTCCTAAAGTTTTATTGTTGTTGTTGAAAAAAAGATTTTCATGTCCCAGATAACTGTTTTCTCAATTTTAAAAACATTTCTTGTCTAATTACCTCTGGAAATACATCAAACCACATGCGATTTAGCATATATCTAGAGGACATTTCTTTGAAATTATGTGTTGCAGAATCATGGACAAATCCTAAAATGACAATTCACTCTAAGCTGTCTGCTGTATTACAGATATTATATGAGCAATTATAATGGAGTGAATTGAGTTGGCTTCAATAGTTCAAGAGTAGTCTACTTATTTGATGTAATCACAATGATCATTCCATTCAGATGAGTGGGTATATGCCCATGCATCTCATAACTTATTAAACCAAATCACTTGGCTTTCCTTAGTAAGCATTTCCAACTCTGGATTCTGGTCCCTAACCAAATTGTTTGGGACTGGAACCCTATAACCTGCTAAAATCAGTGTTAAATAAGGCTACGGTAATCCATCTGATTGCAGATGTAATAATTATGGAATTTCAGGGACTTAGCCAATAGTTTCTCAACACTTTCAAAAATATTTCATGAATTACCTCAATATTTTCATTCTCTGAAAACTTGTCCTGTGCTTTATCATTATTCTTTCAAGTTCTGTTCAAGGTTTCTTTTATTATTATTATTATTATTATTATTATTTTAAGATTCTATTTATTTACTTAACAGAGAGAGAGATCACAAGGAGGCAGAGAGGCAGGCAGAGAGGGGAAAGCGGGCTCCCTGCTGAGCAGAGAGTCCAGATGTGGGGCTCAGGACCCTGAGATCATGACCTGAGCTGAAGGCAGAAGCTTAACCCACTGGGCCACCCAGGAGCCCCCTACTAGAGTTTTTAAAATGCAGGGTTGTAGTTACATTTCTAAAGCCTATTATGTATAGAGATGGCGTGTCCTGTTTTATATATACACACAAATAGAGGAGCACACGGGTGATACCAAAAAAGAATAAAATTACCAGACAAATGTTGAATTATGTACTTGCCACTTTGGAAATAAGGAGGAAATATCTGTTACTTAAGCAGTCTAGTTGGTCTGATGCTGAGTCTCTTGTCAGTGTTTTTTTTTTTTTTTAATTTTTTATTTTTTATAAACATGTATTTTTATCTTGTCAGTGTTTGCATTTATCTGTGAGGTGCAGAGAAGAGGTTGTTAAAAATATAAAAACTGAATCATATGACTTTACCAATTACCACCAAAAAATGAATTTAATGAAAATAGTGTGTTTGTGAACTCAGATGTTGGATTTTTGTGGGTTGGGTGAGGTTTGGCTTGGAGGTAGACAAATACCATTGGGCTGTGAAGGAAAGTGAAAAATGTGGCTATATCCCGAAATCTCCTCTATCTTAAGACTATTAATGCATGTGTCAATGGTGAGGTAGTAAAGGAAGAAAAACGAGACAAAAGATAATTGATAGAGTAGGATCTCATAGGAAATAGAGGTAGTTAAGACATGAAGAGAATTTTTCTTCTTCCATTCATAATTGAATAAGGAGATAACAGAAAGAAATCTGGATTAGTAGTGAAATGAGATTTGAGGTTATTTTCTGATAGTCTCAATTTTCTCTTTAATAAAGCAAAATATTTTTTCAAATTAAATACATTGTGTTGGAAAAGGTAGATCATATGTACAGTCTTTTATATTCACTCCAACGCATAAGAATGGATCTTGGGTTTGGAACTTTTCTTTAGCAGGAGATAAAGAGCCCACACAACCTGTGCTGGGTTTATCCCTTCTGTGGTAATGTCTTATTTCAGGCTCAAAATGTTCTTTTGTTCTTGAAGTTTGAGTCTCATATGGCAGCTGGACCAACACCACTATGGTATCTGCCCTCTGTGGGGTGGGAGGACTCTGTCTTTCTACTACAGCACAAGAAGGGCTACATAGGTTAATTGCCCTGTGTAAACTGTTAGGAGAGACTTATGGGTCATTAGGGAACCTAGACCACTATTGAACCTGATCTTTTTATGTAAACAAAGTGTTTTCAATCTATATTAGTATATATTAATTAATAAAATTAAGTAATAAAATATAATGGATGGCCCTTTAGAAACTCTGATAAAAAACTTAAATGCAGTATTATTATTTGAATTTTTAAATCGTATACAGGCATACCTCATTGTGCTTCCTTTTGTGTTTCACAGATCCTGTGTTTTTTGTTTTGGGTTTTTTCTTTTCTTTCTCTCTTTTTTTTTTTTTTTTTAATTGAGCGTTACAGCCCTGTGTTGAGCAAGTCTGTTAGCACCATTTCTCTAAGAGCTTTTGCTCACTTTGTGTCTCTTTGCCACATGTTGGTAATCCTTACAATATCTCAGACATTTTTGTTATTATATTTGTTGTGGCTGTCTGTGATCAAAGATCATTGATGGTGCTATTGTAATTGTTTGGGGGCACCATGAATCATACCCACACCCAGACTTAGTCAATAAATGTGTGTGTTCTTACTGTGCCACTCATTGGTCATTCCCATGTCTCTCCATATCTCCCCAGGCTTTCCTATACCCCGAGACACAACAGTACTGAAATTAGGCCAATTTGGGTGCCTGGGTGGCTCAGTGGGTTAAAGCCTCTGCCTTCGGCTCAGGTCATAATCCCAGGGTCCTGGGATCGAGTCCCGCAACAGGCTCTCTGCTCCTTGGGGAGCCTGCTTCCTCCTCTCTCTGCCTGCCTCTATGCCTACTTGTGATCTTTGTCTGTCAAATAAATAATTAAAATCTAAAAAAAAAAAGAAAAGAAAAGAAATTAGACCAATTAATAACCTTTCCCCCAGGGGCGCCTGGGTGGCTCAGTGGGTTAAGCCGCTGCCTTCGGCTCAGGTCATGATCTCAGGGTCCTGGGATCGAGTCCCGCATCGGGCTCTCTGCTCAGCAGGGAGCCTGCTTCCTTCTCTCTCTCTCTGCCTGCCTCTCGGTGTACTTGTAATTTCTCTCTGTCAAATAAATAAATAAAATCTTAAAAAAAAAAAAAAAAAAAAACCTTTCCCCCACTCCTTCCCTTCCTTTCCACTAACTTTTTCTGTTATCCCCACTTGCAGTTTCTTTTTGTATTCTCAAGAATATACTTATTTTATGTGCCTAGTTTAGCATTAAAATTTCAGCCTTTACTCTATAATATGTGCTTTTGTGTTTAACTTATTACCACACATCTCAGTGCCAATGTATCATAAATTTAGGTATGTATTTCTCTCATCAACTAGAAGTTTATCTTTCCTTCTTTAATCTCATTGTACATTTTAATATGTTAATGTACATTTTATACAACATTCCTATGTATTTAAAATAGTAACTGAAGGACTATCCATGTTTTAGTCTGACATGTTGCTAGAAATAAAAATGTGACTTTCCACAATGAGATTAACGTATTTGTTTATCTTCGTATCATATAGGATGAAACTGGCATAGGTCAGAAATGGACTTTTAGAGGTTTTCTATTCATGGGTTGAAATATATGAGAGCATAAAATCCATTTTATCTGAGTTAATTACTGAAACTGTAATTAATTCCTTATCCCAGGAATCATACAAATTCTGTTTACAGTTATGTTAGGTAGCAAGAACTATCATAATTAATTTGACACAATGTGTTTGAGCAGTCTGAAGTATGATTTCTATATATTTTTTTGTGAAGAAGTGTGTGTGTGTGTGTGTGTATTTGTACATATATGGGCTTTCTTGGGTCAATTTTGATACTGTATTCTGGATTCTATAACTAATGAATTATATTTAAGTAAATATTACATATTTATTTTCAAATTTAGTAGTTTATGAATGTTTTGTTTAAAAGGCTATTTTTTGCTTTTAATCTCCTTTTAAAATATGAACAGTTGTAATTTAAGTAGATGATTTATATTGGGCATAAAAAGGGACAAAGAATTCAGTATGATTTTTTATATGATATAGCTAAGTATAATAATTTTGATCAGGAGTTAATGGAATTCTATTTTCTTTTCTTTTAATCTTTTTAATAAATGAGTGTATTCTTTTTTTTTTTAATTAATTTTTTAATTTTTATAAACATATATTTTTATCCCCAGG
>NC_081568.1:20024012-20101894 GCF_022355385.1 Mustela nigripes
AGATAAGCTATCTAGCTGATCTCCGGCTAGCTGAAGCAGTCTCAGCCAGCTACTTCTCCGCCATCTCGTGTGTGTCCTCTTTTTTTATTTCTTAAGATTTTATTTATTTATTTGACCGAGAGAGATCACAAGTAAGCAGAGAGGCAGGCAGAGAGAGAGGAAGGGAAGGAGGCTCCCTGTTGAGCAGAGAGCCCAATGTGGGACTTGATCCCAGGACCCTGAGATGATGACCTGAGCCGAAGGCAGCGGCTTAACCCACTGAGCCACCCAGGCACCCCTGGAGTTCTATTTTCTAATTAAAATCAATATTATTAAAACTTCTCAACTTTTGCTAAAATATGTCAATTTTGCTGAATTATTTTCAGCAAATATAAGGACATCTATTATTACCAAATTATTGAATGGCATTTATTTTAATTATATTTATTTAATGGAAAAAATCATAGTCACTAAATTTGCCTTCAAATTCTATTAATAGTTTATACATTTTGAAACCTTATGAAATTTATATGATCATGCTAATAACATTTCTTTTTATAATTACTATGAAATATACAGAAATCATATTTGAATCATATAAATGATTATATAATATGATATGGACTTAATATCTATGTTCCACCAAAATTTACATATTGAAACTTAGTACCCATTGTGATGGTATTAAGAGGTGGAAGTCAGCAAGATAACAAGAGGCTGGAAAAGTCTGTCACCAGAACCTGACCATACTGGCATCCTGATCTCAGCTTCCAAAAATATGACAAATTTATGTTTTTTATAAACTACCCTGTCTATGGTACTTTGTTCTGGAAGCCCAGTCTAAGACATAATTCTATTTTTAAAAAATCAGCTTTGGCATTTTTTAAAAATAAAATAATTATTTATGATTTCTGCTATATCAGCTGTTGTGCTTTAATTTCTCCTAATCTAAGTTTGTGAGATAATATAAACTATCATTAAACATTGACATGATCAATGTCAAAGCAGGTGATTTAAATTCTTAGAATTGATGAAGGACAAATGTTAACATGTTTTTCTTTATCTAAATGTCATTCTGAACTGGAATGAAGTATTCTTTTGTACTAGGGTAGCTATATCTTAGACTAATCCCTGACATCTTAAAAGTATGAAACATTTTATATAAACCTTCAATATAACCCTTATTAGTACAACATGCTCACCTTATTTTATATTTTCTGAATAATGAAAGCTGAATTCCTACCATCATCTCAAGTTTTCATAATTTTTGACAGGAAATGAGATGGAAAAATTTAATTATGAAATATCCTCTGAAGCATTCGGTTGTGTACTTTAACCTTTTTAGTATTCTGAATTTCAACAGATGGTCATTCTAGCTCTTCCCAACAGGGGTTTGAGTTTTTAAATAGGAGAGAAATTATCCATCCAATCAAATTTCCAGTTCTGAAAAGGTCAAATTAGTATAGTATATGGCAGTTATTCTCAGAATGTATTAAACATTAGCAATCTGACAGCTTATTCCTTTGACACAGTGTAGGACAACTTTCCACATGAGAAAGCTTTTAACAAATAAGAAAAATGCAAGTCATTTGACAATTTTTCACTACAATTTACCAACATACAAATAATAAAAAGAGAAATCAAATATTTACTATCATCTTTAAAATTATGTAATAGGATTGAACATTTCATTCATTTTTTGTATTCCCCAATTCTTATATGTATCTTGATCTCTTTCTATATTTGCTATTTTAATATTGCCAATGATGTGTGTTTTACAAATTCAGTATCACTTTTTAAAGAAATATATATGTTGAAATGTTACTTGAAATCTTAAAAAGACAGCATAATTTCTTATAGAAAAAAAAAGCCCACTATAGAAGACAATGATAGAATAAACTATAATAAATAGTAGTATTGAAATGATCCATCCTTAAAATACAAATCTATGAAGTATTGGACAGAAGCATGCAAAAAGAAAAAAATATAATCTGGACACATTTTACACCCTTCACAAAAACTAACTCAAAATGGGTCATGGACCCAGATGTAAAACACAAAACTATAAAATTCCTAGAAGATTACAAAGGAGAAAACCTAAATGACTTTGGGATGGTGGTGCCTTTTTAGATCTAACACCAAAGACACAATTTCTCAAAGAAATAATTGACATGCTGGATTTCATTAACATTAAAAACTTCTTGTCTATGAAAGACAGTGTCAAGAGAAGAGAAGACAAACTACAGACTAGGAAAAGTATTTGCAAAATGCGTAGCTGTTAAGACTGTTTTACAAAATATAAAAGAACTTTTAAAATTCAACAATAAACAATTTTAAAATGGGCCAAAGACCTTAACAGACACCTCACAAAAGAAAAGCCACATTGTATTTAATATTCTGGAATTTGCATGTGAAGAAAAAGAAAAAAACTGGGGAATTTAATTTATGATCTTTTGGAATCAAAATTGTATGTTGGAAAGACACATTTTGGAAGCAATACTAAGAGGAAATATGGAAGGAAGAATGGAGGCAAGGGATGAGTCCATGAATCCAGTGGGAACAAAAACCACACCCTAAATTAGAGATATGGGGAGGAATCACCACAGATCAACAAGTTTATGGGTTTTTTAAAATTCAAAAATATGAATGTTAAATTAATATGAGACTTAATATGTATTGAAAGTTAGAAAATAAATCACACAAATTACCTATTTTAAAAAGCTGAGAAATACCAAAAATGTTACAAACCTCCAATACATAAACCTATTTTAATTAACTGCTCTAGTTTTATGAACATTTTTACAACTCTCAAGTTTGAAAATATACCAAACTTGTTCTTATATGTGCTTTAGGATATTAGGGCTCAGAGGTTTTCATGGATCTTATCTAATCTTAAATATTCTATGAATTGATGACATTAGATATTAGATGAAAAAGCTACTATCTTTCAGAAACAGGGTGAAGCCATGAAAGTAAAGAACTCTGAATTTGGGCTCTATAATCTTCAAGGAAAATCTGTTTTCCTAGTGAAATACACATTTAAGAAACGTAAAATGATTTAAATATTTGTATGAACAACTAGGAAAATAAAAGCCAATGAAGGTAGGACTAGGGACTGAGGGGCATAGAGTATAGTTAAAACAAGGGATAACTAAGCTAATCTACATTGAATTGCCTTTTTTATGGCTTTAAAACTTATTATTATTATTATTATTATTATTATTATTGAAGAATAGCTGACATACAATGTTACACAATTCTCAGCATAAGTGTACTTATCACCATATGACATTATTACAGTATTATTGACTATAATCCTTATGTTATACTTTTCATCCTCTTGACTTGTTTATTTTATAAATGGAAGTTTGTACCTCTTATTCCCCTTCACCTGTTTTGTCCATCTCCCCACTCCCCCCATTCTGGCCACTACAAGTTTCTTTGCTTAATTTATGAACCTGTTTCTGTGTTGTTTGTTCATTTTATTTTATAGAATTCACATATAAGTGAAATCATATGGTATTTGTCTTTTGCTCTTTGACTTGCTTCACTTAGCATAATACCCTCTAAGTCTACCCATATTGTTGCAAATGGCAAAATTTCATTTTTATGGCTGAATAATTATATATATATAAAATATAAAATATACAAATATATAATGTGTATATATATGTAATATACACATATATATGTATGTGTCCCACATCTTTAAGCATTCATGTGTCAGTGGACACTTGCCTTGTTTCTATATCTTGGCTATTGTATATAATGCTGAAATATACATAGAGGTGCATATACCTTTTCAAATTAGTGTTTTTGTTTTCTTTTGACGGATATCCAGTAATAGAACTACTGGATTGCATGGGATTTTTAATTTTAATTTTTTTTAAGAACCTTCATACTGTTTTCCACAGTAGTTACATCAATTTATGTTCCCACCAACAGTACACGAGAGGTTCTTTTTCTCCACATCCTCACCAACACTTATTATTTCTTGTTTTTTTTTTATACTAGCCATTCTGACTGGTGTGAGGCGATATCTCATTGTGATTTTGATGTAAACTTATCTAATGGTTAGTGATGCTGAGCATCTTTTCACATATCTTTGGGCCATTTGTGTGTCTTCTTTGGAAAAATGTCTATCCAGGTCCTCTGCTTATTTTTAAATCAGATTATTTGTTTTTATTCTGTTGTGTTGTATGACTTCTCTATATATTTTGGATATTAACCCCTTATTGGATATTGAATGTATCATTTGCAAATAACTTCTCCCATTCAATAAGTTGTCCTTTTTATTGTTGTAGATGGCTTCCTTCACTATGCAAAAGCTTTTTATTTAGTGTATTTCCAATAGTTTATATTCGTTTTCTTGTCACCTGACTGAGGGGGCATAACCATAAGAATGTTGCTAAGGCCAAGTCTAAGAGATTACTGCCTATTTTCTGCTAGTTTTATGGATTTGGGTTTCACATTTAGGTCTTTAATTTATTTTTAATTTTGTGTGTGTGTGTGTAAAAGCTCATGACTTTTGTTTATTTTGAGGTCATCTAAGTTCTTTTTTATTATATTCAATACTTTTCAAATAATCTGTACCATAGTTATCTGGGAGACGTTTCTCCATTTTAACACTAGAATGAGATGAGTTCCACTTTCAACCTATGCTTTCCTCCTGAAATTTATACTTTTCTGTTTCTATAGCAAAGAAATAAATGAAATTAATCGTCAGGGGCTTTTGTTGTTTCTCTTCTTTTAGTTGCCTTTGTTTTTTATTTTTTATTTTTTTTTACCCTACATGAACCACTGGTAGAATATAAATTGTATAGGTTAACTTGTGTGTGTGTGTGTGTGTGTGTGTTTTCTGTTGTTAGATCCCTTTGGAAATAGAAGTTTATCTACATTGGTGTCTTTTCACCTTTTGTAGTATTACAAAGATTGTTCTAAATGCTTTTCATCATATATTCAACTTTTGGTAATGGTTTTACATACATATTATACACATATATGTGCATGTATACACATCCATATTTAGAGATACATACACATACACACACCCATATATAAATATACATATATATTTTAAACAGTCTTATTTAAATATAATTTGCCTGCCATAATGTTCACCCACTTGACAGATGCAATTTAATGTTTTTTTAGGATATTTACGGAATTGTACTACCATTACCATGTTTGTTTTTATAAAAATAAAATGATGCAGTTTTGCTGTCTGCATGTTCAAGGAAATCTTAATGATTTTTATCAGGTCTGTGTTTTCAATTTTGAACCAGAGACACTTCCTGGATTTCTTTTTTTCATTGTGGTTTACTTTTGTTTGTTGTCTTCTATGTGAATATATTTATATTTAGTTGTTAGTTATTGAAAAGTTGCTATGTTGCTTAAATGTGAATTTTATTTTTGGAGCTTTTTTCTCAGAGCTTTTTTCTCATTTGCCTATTTAATGTTAAAAGAACATAATATGTACTTCTATGCCTTCATTCTACTCCAAAATATTAAATAGTTTAAGATATGATTAGAAATTACTTCCAGCAAAAGGCAGAATTTTTTTTCCATGCTACAAAATATTTCTATGTAACTGAAATGTATAGGGCCCAATTTCCCTATATTTCCCAAATAATAATGTAGCTTGAGAATATTGATCTCATTAATCTGTGAGTAACAACACAAAGTTATTGATAATATGGTACATGAATACTTACACCCTGTTGATATATTGTATTTGCAAATAACCATGATTTGTTGGTATTATTGGGATCAAAATTTTTGTTTTGATTAGGCAATAAATTAAATTTGAAAAATATATAATAGCTTAATTTTAAGAAGTATGTTAAGGATTTATATATTTTGATGAAAATTATCTGCTAATATTTAATCCATTTACACTTGTTTTCACATTTTATGATTTATGAAAACATAAAATTATAATTCAGAATTACATCTCTAAAGGAGACCAGGCATAATTGCCAATGACCTACCTTAGAAGAACCAAAGAATGTATGGTCTATTAAACTAAAAATCAGCCAGATTAAGAAGCAGATAAGCATATTTTGCTGTAGTTCCTTCTCATTACTCTTATCTATAGATTCCAGATCTAGCCCTCACCATTCCTTGAAAACTTTAGCTACTGGATCATTACAACTTTATTCAACTCCACTCTAATCACAATTCTTGATGAGTTCCACAGAGATAATGACTTCAAAACTTTGTTCTTTCAGTTCCTTGATATATTTCCTCCCAGGGTTGATGTTTTCAGCTCATGTCAGCCATCCGTTCATATGATCATACCCTATATCTTGTTCCTAATGACTTTGCTACTCCAGTATCTCATATACAGGAATTTTCTTCATCTCTAAAATGTCAAAATGGTTTGAGTGATACAGAAGGGTTCACTCACTCGTTAGTGATCTCATGCAATCTTACGGCTTTACATTCCACCTCTGTGGGGGTCAATGCAATTTAGTAAGTCTACTCTTGGGCTTATCACATAAGCTCAAGAAATTTATCCTAAGCTCAAAGCCACTTACACAACTACTCAATCTAATGCTTAAAAGATACTTCAAAGCTGCACATAAGAAAACAAAATTTGATCTTTCTTCCACATCCAAGCCTACTCATTTGCAGGCTACTTCATTCCAGTAAATGGCTGCCCTAAGCTTCTATAGTTGTCCATCTTCTGTGGGAAAAATATAGATTTATCACAGCTATTGTTCTCTTTTTCATATATGGCTTGTAATCTTTCAGCACACTCTATATTTCTATATAGTAGAATCTCAGCACTTCTAGCCACCTTCATTGCTTTCATCTTGTTCCTACCCACAAATTTATATCAACTTGATATGGCAGTAGCTTCCTAAATGTTTTTCCAACTCACCATTCATCTGCCTTTAAATTATTCAGCCCAGATTCAAACATTTAGAAAAATATTAAGAGCAGTTAAGGTCGTGATTTGTGTATGGCTTCTAATTACTATAATGTAAAAACTAACATTTTACTATGAGCTAGAATGTTCTAAATGTTTTCACTCCCAGGGACTTTCCATTCCTTTCTATAAGTACTTTCATTTTCCCTGACACTCTTTAGAGATATTAGTCTTCTTTCTATTATTAGAAAATATTCCCCTCCTCTAAATAAATAAATACCTCTTAACTCAGTGAATTGGGCCATTCAGCTCCATCTGCCTGAACTACCTTCCTATACTACCTTTTGTTTTCTCCTCAGATATCAGCTTATATGTTCAGTTTACCTGCCCATGATAATCAGTAGTCCCCTTTCAACTCACCAAAAGCCTCATGCTTATTCTTTTTATAGCTATAATTATCATGTATGAAACATATATTTTATCACTATACCTCCTATTTTCTTTGGGAATGTAAGCCCCATGAGGGAAGAGCCTTTCTAAAGCCTCAGTACAGAGTAGTTTTCAATATTTTTTTGGAAGAATAAATGTATAATATTATCTCTGACACAGAACATTCAAATTCTAGTCTGTAAGCATTAATTACCTAAATAACCTCAAGCCACAGTGTTTACTTATTTCCTGCTATATAGACATCATTAACATTATCAGACATCATTTAATATTTTAGAGGGATATATAATGTTGAGAAAAGTTCCAGCACTCTTTGAGATCATATGCTAAGTGAAAATAATAACAACAAAACCCCATATAAATCAATGATAAGATTTTCAGTACTTATAAGCAAAATATATAGTAAATAAATGACGGATTGTGCAATACAAGATAGATTTTACAACATAGGCATCTATGAGGAGATGGTATTGAGCTAAGAACTACATGATCAGACAAGGTATTTTCCAGGGAGAATCAAAAGCAAATATAAATACCTGAAGCAAAAAGAAAAAAAACCCAAAAAACCAACCAAACAAACAAAAACCCTTAAATTTCGAAGATAACAGTTCTAATGTAGTCCTACAAACTTACCCAACTCCCAACAAAACCTCAATCCCTATAGTACTTGCATTTATGTGTTTTGTGGTAGAATATCAAGTACAATTATTACAATATGGCTGGAGAGAAAGAGACATAGAAGATACCAGTATTATGTTGGTATCAAGAAGAAAGTACAGAGTCGCCTGTGTGGCTCAGTCAGTTGGGCATCTGCCTTCAGCTCACATCCTGATCCCAGGGTCCTGGGATCAGTCTGCACTAATCTCCCTGTTCAGTGGAGAGCCCGCTTCTCCCTCTCTCTCTACCTGCCATTCTGCCTGCTTGTGCTCTCTATCTGTCAAGTAAATTAAAAAAAAAAACAAAATCTAAAGAAGAAGAAGAAGAATATATGATGATAAAACTATGAGCTTGACATATAATGAGGTTAACATGCTTTAGATTATGTACATGACATCCTAGACTTCATTCTTTTTATGTAAGCAGATGTAACTGAGCAGTGTAGGGTGGCTAGGTGATTCTGTAAGGTTGTTAGGGATCTAGTTCCTTCTTCCCTGTTGTTCTGCTCTATCATGAACTTTAAGTATTATCCTCCTTTACATGTTCAAAACACTGAGGAAAGTGGAGAGGCAGTCGTATTATTTTAAGGACATGACAAATCAATGCAATCATTTATTTTGTTTCACATTAGTCAGAATTTAGCTACATGACCAGATTTGCTGCAAGTGATGTCATGATATGGAATCTGTTGCTTGATGGTAATATACAAAGCTAAAATTTGAAGATTTTTTTTTTTTTTTTTTTTTTTTTACTAAACCATTAAAGGTAGCATAGGTAGCTACTATAAGACCATTACTGTGTCTGGCAGACAATGAAGTACCAACACTGCCACGATGCAGAACATTTTCAGCACTACGAAAAAGTTTCCATACACTCATCTGTAGTTAATCCCCTTTCCCTGCCTTCTGGATCTTGGTGATAGATCTCTTTTCTATCACTGTAATTTTGTATTTATAGAACCATGAAAATAAAAGCATAGGGCGTTTATTCTTTTGTGAATCCGAATAATGTGGTTTTTTTTCACTAGGAATAATTTAAGATTCACCTGTGTTTCTGCATGTGCAATGTGTGTTTGTTCACTTTCATTGCTGAATACTTTTCTATTGCAATTATACACCTCAGTTTGTTTACCCATCAGTTGATTCACATAATAGATGTATCAGTTTTTAGCTTCTGTTAGTAAAACTGCAAAAGAAAAAAAAAAGGTAAAAAAATTTACTAACTAAAAAAAATTTACTAACAAATTTTGATGTGGACATATGTTTCATTACACTTGGTTAAACATCTAGGAACAGGATTGATTAGCAATAGGGTAGGTGTATATTTACCCTAATAAGAAAATAGGTTAGTGATAGGGTGGGCGTGCTTTTTATCCTTATAGGAAACTACCATATTATTTTCCAAAATGGTTGTACCATTTAGCATTTTCACCAGAAAATCCAGGTTTCATTTTCTCAGCATCTTCGTGAAGTCTTTTTAATTGTTGCTCTGCTAATAGATTTATAGTGGTATCTCATTCTGTTTTTTTATTTGCATTTCTCTAATGCATAAGATACCTTAAAATTCTATATATGCTCATTTTCCTTCTATATATGTTCTCCGGCAAAATGTTTAAATTAGTTGCCCTTTTTTTAATTTGCATTTTTGTTGCTTTTAATATTGAGTGGTAACAGCCCATGTTTTCTCGATAAAAATAATTTTTAATATATTTGTTTTATAAATATTTTCTCCCACACTGAAATTTATCTTTTCATTTACCTACCATTGTCTACTGGAGAACTAATGATTTTTTATTTCTCAAAGTTCAAATTTATAGTGTTTTTACATCTTATTTAAGAAATATTTGTCCAGTCCAAGGTTACTAATAGTTTATCTTGTTTTCTTCTACAAGTTTTGTATTGTTAGCTCTTTACATTTAAGTCTGTAATCCATTTCAGTTTAATTTTTTTATTAAAAGTAGTGTTGAGATTCCTATTGTAATTAGTGAACCAATTTTTCTAGTACATTCATTGAAAAGGTTATCCTTTCCCTATTGAATTAGCTTAGAACTTTTGTTGAAAATCAATTGACCTCTATTTCTAAGCTATTATATAAAAGATAAGCTGTTATTATTTTTATTATTTTTCCAATACCACATAGTGACAAGCCATTCTTACATAATATTACTAAAAGAGTACGAACTCCAGACCAAGTAAAATTATGCAGCTATTAATTTACTTCTACATAGTCTGATGACCACATTTTGAGAATTAGGCTGGTTAATCACATTTTGATCCCAAGATCTGTTCTTTACCTTCTTTGCCTTGCACAGTGCCCACTGGATGAAGTTCTTATGGAATCAACTTTGTGGACACCTTGTTCTCTGGAAAAGTTAGGCTTAGACACCTGCTGAATATTGGAAACAAGCTGTTTGTTTATTTTTACTGTCTCTCTTGTGTCTGTGACAGTGCATTCCCTTGCCACCTCTTATAAAATACTTCTTTTGAGTTTCCAGAAATTGCTGCACCCATGTAATTTCATTCTCTCCTGTTGGTTCTTCTGGTCACTAGTAGTTTTGACTTCTCACCATTGTTGTTTTATGAGTGCTTCAACATCCATTACCATTTTCCTTACCCTTCTCTTATATCTCTCTAAATGGTCCTTTTGAGAATGCTATGTTTTCTGCTGGGCCCCAGACTGAAATTAATACTGTCAGAGATCCAACTAAAAATAGATTCTGAAAAACAATGGCTAGCTTTAAGAAAATTGGCCAGGCTATTTGCATAAACTAACTCCAGAGTTTAATAAATAAAAGGAGGATATAAAGTAACCATATATTGGTCTTTTATTTTTCAGCACTCTTCCTGAAGATAAGAAATCAGCCATTCAACAGTAATGAGTCCCAGAGCTGAGGTACCAAACTCCAGTAGGGAGTGACTACACCAGAAAACTAAGGTAAGGTTTTGATTCCTTTTTTTCAGTGAGTGGAAATTTTTGACAAATGATGAAACTGAGTCTGTCTTCCTTGGTCCTGATTTTGAATGTAAAAAGACAAGTTTCTTATAATTATATCTATGGAGGTATCAAATATTAAATTAAAAACAATCGAGAATCTTGAATAATGAAGCTTTAGAGAGGCAAGATATATGCAGTCTATCTCTGTTAAGAAACAGAGTCTTATCTCTGTTAAGAAACAGAGCAGCAACCTTAGCACACCTTTAATAAAAACAATGGCCAGATCAGTAATATGGGATATCTAAAATTGAAATAATTCAAATTTCTCTCATGGAAGGACCATAAAATGCTGAATATAATAAAAAAAAATGTCACTCTAAGTCAGATATGTCCTTGGAAAAGGAAAAGGAAAACCTCCAGTGAAAAATGGACCTGTGTACCAAATTGTCAATAACTACAGGTGAAAGATGCAGTGGTGTTCAACCATGTTTTTATTCTCAATTTAGATTAACTACGTATTGTTGCTTATATCTGAGCAAACTTCTCATAGTTCATGACACAGTTATGTCATCATGAATAACTCTCTATAACATAACTATGAGTAAAAAAAACACAGCAAATAATATAGAAATTATAAACCTTATATATAACATTAATGTTGATAGCTATAGGATAATTAAATCACACACACATACATATAGATGCACGATAATGTGATAAATTGGATAAAAATGTGCATTTGTAGCAGTGCATACCAAAGCCATAATAGCGGTTCTTCAGAAGGGAAATTTTAAATTATTGAATAAGATAAAGGAGTTTAAAATTTTAATTTAATTTTATCAATAACATAAATAAATGGAACAAAAATTAAAAACATAAACATACTAATTCTGAATGTAGTACATATTATGGAATGTTTACTATATTTCTCTTTTTATCTGTGGTTGAAAAGAATAACTTTTCTGACAAAGGAAAAAAAAACAGAAGAAATCCAGTGGATTATGTTTTCATTGTACTCAATATGCGTATTCTATATTATTACTCTCACTTATAGGAGAACCCAGGTAAGGACTATTTATAAACTAAGTAGGTAATGTAAGCTCCATGAGTGTAGGGGCTTTGCCCGTTTCCTTTATTGCTGTAACACTTCCACGAAGAACAGTTTCGGGCATATGGTGTCCAGTACATGATTCTTTAATTGAATGAATGATTAAATGAATGTGTTAATAGAAGTAGTCTTCTAGGAAATTGTGATCCACTATATTAATTTTCCCTAACTTCCTAGGTGGGTAATTTATCTGAATTTCTTCATCTTTTTAAACATACTTATGTAATAAAGCCCTCTTTTCCTTCATGAGTTGGTATATAGAACACGGGTGAGCAAATGACTACACACAAGCCAAACGTAGCTTTCTGTCTGTCGTTGTGGGATGACCAAAGAGCTACACAAAATAGGTTTTACATTTCAAATGGCTGCAACAAATCAAAAGAAAAATAATATTTTGTGACATGTGAAATTATATGAAACTCAATTTTAGTATCCATAAATCAAGTTTTATTAGAGCACAGCCATGCTCATTTGTTTGTATGTGGTGTATAGCTGTTTTTGTGCTGAATAGCAGAATGGAATCGTTGTGGCAGAGACTGGACAGCCCGAAAAGCTTAAGATATGTACTGCCTAGCCCTTGATAGAAAACATCTGTCTACCTTTGGCATAGCAATATCAAAAATTCATGTTGTAGCTAAACTTTGCTTTCTTTGATGTACCCTCCAGTAGTGGCATAAGTTTTCCTATCATGTTTCTATCACAAGTAGTTATCATACTTAGTGTTTATGAGTGTACACATGGAAGTATATCTGTATGCATGGAAGTAATTGTCTCCTTGTTCTTTCGGACAAGAATGGGAAGTCAGATAGCTTGTCTTACTTGAAAATTTTTCCAGTGGCTAACAGAGAGCCTCCTACATAGTAGAAGGTATAAAGATGCATTAATGGAAGGATAAATACACAATTTTTAATTTATTCTCTCAATGAGGGTCTCTGGGAATTGCTCACATGTCAATCATCTAGAAAAGGACCCGTCTTTACTTTAGTTTTTAAATTTTTTTTTAACATGCAGGCTCAACCATATGACAGATGACTAATTGTTTAGTATAAATTATGTGTTAAAGTTATTGCATGGAAATAGCATCTGTAAATATATAACTTACACATGAATTGCTAAGAGGAAGAAACACTTTCTATTTTTACATTACATGTTTGAGATGGTGATGCACAATTATAATATTCAGAGCACTGTGTTTATTGAAATTCTTCTAAAATGCAAATAAGGAAAGTTTTAGAGATTTTAAGGACGTTAATCAGAGCTGATAGAGTGCAGGGATCATTGTAGGAATTCATTAATTTTTTTTTATTTTTATATATTTAAGTGAGGCTTTATTTTTTTATTTGCCATAGTGAAGTTTATTTTTTTCAACATTTGAGATGATAGAGTTTTACTTAAAAATAAGTTCTGGGTTGCCTGGGTGGCTCAGTCGGTTAAGCTGCTGCTGTCATGATCCCCTGGTATCAAGTCCCGCATCGGGCTCCTTCGTTGGCAGGGAGCCTGCTTCTCTCTCTGCCTCTGCCTGCCACTCTGACTGCTTGTGCTCTCTCTCTCTCTGACAAATAAATAAATCTTAAAAAAAAATTAAATAAATAAATAAATAAAAATAAGTTCCTAAAAGGAATTTCTAGCAAATTAAAAAAAAAATTTGGAACTTTGGAATTTTGTAGATACAGATTGTCCTAAAGACCAAAATGATAGCATATTTTATTTGAGATTTTTACTCAGCTGTTTTTTGCCACGAATAGTTCAGGTACCATTTCTTGTCTCTGAAGCATGGATCCCAAATAAAAATAAATGCTGTTATTATTTTGGACATTGATTCTTATGCATGCCCTCTGAATTCCATTTAAAAGGAAAAAGAAAAAGCACCAACCTCTAACATTAGAATTCTAGTATCAAAATATTAAAATGTAGTACTGTAAACAGATGTTTAAAAAATAGTTGATATGACTGGCCTTTGCATATAAGCTTTTTTCCCTATTTCTAAATTTTAACCATTTAATCATGTGAGTTAAGATTACTTCATGTATTTGATAAAAACCTTGAAAAATAATCCTTAAAAATCAAAACATGCAGAGAACTTAATTTTATCTTCAATGCTTACTCAATGCCTGAAAGTTGAAGTGGGCTAAGCTATACTTTTTGAAAGAAATCAGAACGCGTGTGAGTTTATAGGGTATTTCATATTTTTCATGTCGAAGATGAAATCTTCAATGAAGATGAATATTTGCCATGGGAAAAATTAATTTTATTTAAGAAAGCTATAATAAGGGACACCTGGGTGGCTCAGTCAAGTTAAGTGTCTGCCTTCATCTCAGGTCATGATCTCCGACCCTGGAATCAGGACTCCCTGATCAGCAGGAAGTCTGTGTCCCTCACCCTCTGCCCCTGCCCCTGCTGGTGCTCTCTCTCTCCCTCTCTTATAAATAAGTAAAAATATTTTTAAAAAAGAGGAAGCTATAAGGAAATGACCAAAATTTGGAATTTATTTTAATTGTTGGAAAATTTGTTCATTGATTTAAAAGAGTTTGTGTCAGAAAATTAAAAGGGACATTTTTTAGTAGACTAGTTTAGGAGAGATGATATGTGAAGTTTATATGTCAACCAGGAAAATGGTATATATACACATATATAAACTATTATATATTAGTGTATACGTATGTGTGTGTATATATATATGTATATATGTATATGTAAACAAATTATGTCTTTCAAAAATAGAAATCGGTATAGGGATTTAGTTACATAGGTATTAGAGGATTATCTATAAGAATTTAATCACTGAGGTAATCCACGTTAAAGAACTTTACAAAGTAGTTACTATTTTTGATGTAAAACCACAAAGGGGGAGAAAATGGGGTCAAGCAATGGAGGAGTGCAAAAGAGGGGAACGGCAATGTATATGGAGGGGTCGGAATGGAGGCTGTGGATAGTGTTTCTGCAGTTCTGTCTAATGGACTACAATGAAGGTGAAGCTTATCTGGGAGTGCTTAGAAGTTGGAAACTGGAATCAACTGTCAATTCCAGAGTCAAATGCTTTTGCTGAGCCAGAGTGTCAACATATAGCAAACTGCCACTGAGCAAGCTAAATTATCCGATAGAAAATGTGACAAAGATAGCACTTGAAATGATTTTCGGTGACACTCTTTTAGTTTATCAATAATCCATTTTCTCTCCCAGCTACTCTGTCTACTTACAGTGGAGATACATGGTTCCCACCATAAAAACACTGTGAACCAAACTATCACTTAAGATGAAATTCAGTAGCTATTTTACCCTTTATTTTTCACTTCTTGTGTGGAATCAAGACTATGACCTGATTGCCTAAAGTCCTGTATTTCTGTACAATTAGCTTTCTGTAAATATACTCTATAAGGCATAGAGATAGATATTTACCTACTATGTAATTATTTATTTATTTATCCATTCATTCATTAAAGTTTTATTTATTTGAGAGTGAGAGAGAGAGCATGTGCAAACAGGGGGAGGGGCAAAGGCAGAGGGAGAGAGAGAATCATGAAGCAGGCTCCCACTGAACACAGAGCCCGAGGTAGGACTTGATCCCAGGACCTTGAGATCATGACCTGAGATGAAACCTAGGGTCAGCTGCTTAACTGACTGAGCCACCCAGGCACCCCAAGTTTTTTTTTTTATTTTAACAACACAATATTTGTTATAATATACTAAGTTATGGATCTGTAGTACACCAGTAATGATCAGATTCCAGAGAATGTCACCTCTATGATATTTCATATAGATGCCTGAGTTATTGAAACCTGTACAAAATACAAGTAAAGAGGGAGCCCACTTTTAATATTTTGATGAGAGGGCTCCTGTGTGTTGTATATTCCAGAAATGACATAAAATACTACATACTCATGAAATGACCTGTGACAATACTCATTTTTCATTCCATAAATAATTTATGTAACATAAAGAAATGTTCTCTTTTAAAGTTTGTTTTTAAATAGTTTGTGGCAGTTTGAAACCTAGGTATATTCATAATTACCCTAAAGTTCTTTAGATGCTACTTGACCTCATTTTTACATGTTATTTCATAGATGTATTTATCAATCACTATATATTCATTACTTTTGTGTAATTGCTTTGCTACAGATTTTGCTTCTTTGATTTGTAACAATATCATATATGCATAAAGTTGGAATGCTTTTCTTTCAAGCAAAATGTGAGTAGCGCTTTGGGTGTTGAGTTTGATAAGGTCTTAATAGACTTGGGATACTAGCCCTTTATCCAATAAGTTATTTGTGAGTATCTTATCCCATTACCTAGGTTGACTTTTAGTTTTATTGATTGTTTCCTTTGATGTGCAAAAACCTTTTATCCGGATGAAGTCTCAGTAGTTCATTTTTGCTTTTGTTTCCCTTGCCTTTGGAGATGTATCTAGCAAGAAGTTGCTGATGCCAAGGTCAAAGAGGTTGCTCCCTGTATTCTCCTCAAGGATTTTCATGGATCCCTGTCTCACAATTGGGTCTTTTATCCATTTTGAGTTTATTTTTCTGCATGGTGTAAGAAAGTGATCCAGTTTCATGCTTCATGTGGATGTCCAATTTCTCAACAGCATTTGTTGAAGCGACTTTTTTCCATTGGATATTCTTTCCTGCTTTCTTGAAGTCTAGTTGACCATACAATTGAGGGTCCATTTCTGGATTTTCTATTCTGTTTCATTGATGTATGTGTCTGTTTTAGTGCCAGTACCATGCTGTCTTGATGATTACAACATTGTTATAGAGTTTGAAGTCTAGAATTGTGATGCCTCCAGCTTCGGTTTTCTTTTTCAATATAACTTTGGCTATCTACGGTCCTTTTTGGTTCCATACAAATTTTAGGATTGTTTGTTCTAGCTCTGTGAAAAATACTGATGGTATTTTGATCAGGATTGCATTAAATGTGTAGATTGCATTGCATAGCGTAGACATTTTAACTAATATTTGTTTTTCCAATCTATGAGTATGGAATGTTTTCCCAATTTTTTAATGTCTTTCTCAGTTCCTTTCATAAGCATTCTGTAGTTTTCAGAGTATAGATCTTTTACCTTTTTGGTTAGATTTATTCCTTGGAATCTAATGGTTTTTGGTTTAATTTTAAATGGGATCAATTCCTTGATTTCTCTTTCTGCTTCATTGTTAGTGTACAGAAATGCAACTGACTTCAGTTTTATATTTTATTTTATATCCAGTGACTTTGTGGAATTCCTCTTTCAGGTCTAGCAATTTTTTGGTGAAGTCTCTGTGAATAATTGCTATTTCTGATGTTTCCTATTTGTACATTATCTTCTTTTTATCTCTCACTAAACTTTTAAGATAATATGTTCTTGATGTTTGGAGTAATCAAATTTTCACCAGGATATGCCTACGTCTAATGACACTAAGACTTCAAAGTGTCTTTCAAACTATAAATACAATTTCTTTTTCAAAATGCTTTTTTCTTTGAAAATTCTAATTACTCTACGTATTATTTACAATTATCACACCAATATTCAATATTTTGCCTTATATACAATTACCAATAGATAGATAAATAGGATTTCAGATTCATAAATTTGATAAATTACTGGAATTCTCCACATAGCTCTTGAGCCAACTTTTATAAATTTGAATACATCACAGACACAGACACACATACACACTAAAAGAAAACATTAAACATAAAACACTAGTATTCCAAAGACACAAAAGATGGAAATTGGGAAGATATTCTCTTTCCTCTACTCTACTGAGAGATGGTTCTTTTCATTCTACTTTCCAAATACATTTCATAGCAAAAACATATAGTATTATACTGGTAATAAGTAAATAAGATTCTTTTGGAATTAAGGTAAAATTCTGAGAAAAAAAATCTCCTGGTAAACTTAAATAAATAAATCGTTCAAAGTATCCTCAAGAGGCAGAACTCAAACCATCCATTTATTTATGAAAATTGCAAAAGAATGCAGTTGACCACTAATCACATTCCGAGATCTATAATAAACATGAGAAAGGACAACCTTATATTATATCCAAGCAAAAGTGTGATATACTTATTAACCCTGCTTTTAAGTTATTTTGTGATGATGAGGCACGCTGCTCACAAAACTAAGTAATGGTTAAGAACTCTCAATTATATATATTTGAAAGCAATACATATTGATCTATGACAGAACAAAATCATTATATTCAGAAGAGATTATATAAGGATAATACAAACAGAAAAAAGAATGATCCTTGTATGCTTAATGAGTACTACATGCCAGAAAGATCAAGTATTTCACATCTATTCCATTGGGAAAATCAGACTAGGAGCATAATCTTAAATAATTCTACATTTCACCTTAACTACCTTAGAGTAGTGGTGTGCAGCAGACAGTTTCTAGTGGCTCATAGTGCTTATTGTTATTATCTCTTCTTCATTTTCATTTAGTGAGGACACATAGGCAGGTTAAAATGAGCTCATCGATGTTTTCATCATGAAAATTGACAAATACTAAAATCATAGCTTCTTTCTACCTTTCCAGAGAAGACTATTTTTGAACTTTTGCCAGCACACCACTATTTAAAATCCAAGTAGAATATTCAGAATTCATAATTTAAAATATTTTCTTATTCAGGAGAATAGATTATTTTGACTTTTTCTCATGACATGAGCAGACAAAAAATACTCAAATCTTTTATGTTTAGTCCAAGAATGACTTTTTTAACTCTGCTGACATTAAATGTATCACATCATTCTTTCTTCCTTAAGAACAAGTACAATGGCAAAGAGTTCAATTTTGTAATGAATTTCCAACCAAATATTTCTTTGTTTACATTTATATATAGTTTCCTGCTTTTTACTTTTCAAGAGGAATGATAAATTGTATCTCCCAGTGAACCAAGTCACTGTTCAGCTAATATAATCTTTGCTAAGATCAAATAGGCACTGATTGTTTTACAGATTTTATTTTATTACTGTCAGTTGGGTCATACATTTTTCTGAAGTAAAAGTAAAAAAAAAAAAAACCCATTGAAATATTTTGAAAGATAATGCTCTAGAAGGTAACAATTCACTGTTCAAAACCACAGTGAGATTGCTGACAAAAGATCAAGTTTGGGTCAATGAAAAACAATTTGCTTTCCTCCTCCCTGCAACCATTCTTTTATATGTGTGTAGATGTAAAAATGGTAAAAAAAAAAAAAAAATTTTAAAAAGAGAGAGAAAGAAAGAAAAGTTTGTTTTTTTCTTTCTATTAAGGAAATAGATCTCTCCAGCATCTTCTCTATATTTTATTTGTAAAAGTAAATTAAAGGTAAATTACAGAGAGGAATTATTTTAAGTAGAAATACATTTAGAAATGCAAATATGTCTCAATTAGTAGTCCTTAAGTAGCTCTGGGTAAAATGTTACAGTTGTTCGTTCCAGTTGAACTGTCAGATATACCAGATGCATATGTACACACACACACACACACACACACACACACACAGATTTCATCATACAATTTACAGATATTTAAAGTATTCCTTTTACATATTAACCAGGGCTTAAAAAAAAAAAATTAGTATCTTACCCTTGGAGGTTTTTCTTAGAAGTTTCCAAATATGTAGAGTTTACAAAAATTTCTCTAAGACAGAACATTTATAGGATTGTATTTTGGGATTATGAAAGTGGAAAAATTGCAGCCCTGATTTTTCTGTAAACATCCTTAGAAGGGGATGGTATTTCATCTGTATGATGACAAAACAAATATGTTAAGTTTAGAGTAGCCAGGGAGGGAAAAGTGGATGACTAGGACAAGAATACCAAAACAAGATGAATCAAGAGCCTGAAAATACACAACTCTACCACTTCTGGATTACTTTATCCTGTCTAGGCAAGTAGCATAAGCCTTTGTGAGGAAATAGAAGTACTCTCTTAATAAATTGAACAAATATCTAAAAAATCTACAAGTATTAGTTTGACTATGTTGTAACAAAGTAAAATCACATAACCTTCAATTTCTTGAGAATTAAATGAGATCGGCAATCAAGAAAAAAATAAGCGTAAAAAATGCTAAAATGAAAAATAACAACAAATCAACCAGAGAACATGCAATTGAGAAACATTAAAAACTTAAAGGTTACAAAATTGTAAAAGCCTGAAACAAGATACTCAGAGAGTGTCAAGAGGATATTTCATTCATCAATTGAGTAAGATAAAATATATTACAAAAATAAAATTTCATTGTTCTACCTCAGAATAAAAATGGGTGCCAGGCAGTACAGTAATAAATATAGTGTTTAATACTGACAAATAAATAGAAATATTAAAAAGAATATTATTAGAATTACAATAGAAGTAGTTAAAAGAGTATCATGGGCAATCATTGTATTTATCAGTTCTTGAGAAATACTATCTTAGTAAAAATAGCTGTATCTGTTTATGATATATAAAATGCTATTCTTCAACTTTACTTAAGAGTCGGTGTAGTCAAAAGTTCAAATTATATTTCATAAAGTTAGTTCAAATTTTAAAATTGGTATGCCTGTGTGGCTTAATTGGTTAAATGTCTGACTCTTGATTTTGGCTTAGGTCATTACTATAACCATTTGAAGTTACATCTTTATAAAATTATCTTCTTTGTTGTTTGTCTTCTACTTTATTTAATAATTTAAAACTGAAAGGCAAAAATCTGTCTTTCTTTATGTGTGTATGTTGGTTTATCATCCTTAAATTATGAGAAAAATACATTTAAAAAGAAAAAAATTAAAAGGATTATATCTAAGAGGACATATATTACAGTAGCCATTCATATTTAAACACCTGTTTTCTCATAAGGAAGTGAAAAATTACTGAATGTGATATATGAATAAATATTAACATAACATACAGAATTGTTTCTAGAAATAAATGTTGGTCTAGAAGAGAAAGTAAGTATCTTGGAGGGCTTAACTTAATATTACAAGCATAGAAAATGGCACATCCTAGTTGAACTAAAATATCATTGAATTAAGACATATTGATGTGAGGTAGAAGTTGACTAGAACAATACAGTTTTATTGTATTCTTATTTAATATTGACTATTGACAATATTATTCACAATATTCGTGAAAAATTTGCATTGAGGAGTTTTCAGCCTATTCTCCATCATAGTTTTTCTTCACTCGGTCTACCCATTATGTTTTTTTTTTTTAAGATTTTATTTATTTATTTGACAGAGATCACAAGTAGGCAGAGAGGCAGGCAGAGAGAGGAGGAAGCAGGCGTCCCTGCTGAGCAGAGAGCCTGATGCAGGACTCGATCCCAGAACCCTGAGATCATGACCTGAGCCAAAGGCAGAGGCTTTAACCCACTGAGCCACCCAGGCGCTCCTACCCAGTATGTTTAGAGTTTGAACTAATTTACTTAAATTCTATCCTGTCAGGTGATTGCTACATAAAATCAAATTTCTCCACCTCCTCTACAGTATTCTGAGACTGAACGTGTCATACCTATAAAATATTATCCCCATTACTCCTGTTGTGTGCTCATTGATCAGTTTGTCTCTAGCTAAAACCACTGGAACATTCCTAAAAATTAAAAAATTATACAACCAGGCTAGAAAGTTGGTGACAAAGCAAATGTTTTGATTCAACAAATAACTGAAATAAAATTACAGTGGCGAGAAATTGATTTGTCAGAAGTATTATTAGAGTTTGAATAATATATATAATGATTTTTTATTTCCTCTTATTTTGAAGATAATTATGTACATGCACTAAGTATCTCAGTCAATGATAATCACAATATATGTGAATCAGATTGAAGTTCTGCATAGATTTGTACATTGTATTTATTTACCATAACCAAAGAATGCCAAATAGGAATGAATAAACAGGCTATCATGAAGGAATCTATCACACTTAACCTCTGTGGCCCTCTTTTCCCAAAATCATAACCCCAAGGGAAACATCAGGAAAAATTGAATTGAAGGATATTCTACAATAAATCTGACCAGAACTCCTCAAAACTGGTAAAGTCATTAAAAAACAAGGAAAGATTGAGAAACTGCCATAGCCAAAAATAGTTTAAGGAGATATGACTACTAAATGTAATAGTACCCATTTTTTATTATGTTCTGTTAGCCAACATATAATACATCATGAGTTTTTGATGTACTATTCAACGATTCATTAGTTGTGTATAATACCAGAGCTTATCACAACACGTCCTCCTTAATACCCATCACCCAGCTACCCCATCCCCCCATCTCCCTCCCTTCTGCAAATATAATAGTATTCTTGATGTGATCCTGAAGCAGAAAGGTGTTATTAGGTAAAGCTGAGGAAATCTGAATAACATATGAAATAGTTAATAACATTGTATCACTAGCTTTCCATTATGTGATAAATGTACTATAGCAATGTAAAATGTTAACAGTAGGTGAAACTGAATATGAAGGATGTAAGAACTCTCTGAACTATCTCTGCCATCTTCTGTTTATCTAAAACTATCCTAAAATGTGAAGCTTATTCAAATATTTTTAAATGTAATTAAACTAAAATGCAGAGTGCAAAAAGTAAAAGCAAGAAAGACCATTTAGATGGGGATAATAGAAAAATCTTCTACTAAAAGCCATTAAAAACTGATTGACTCCTTATGCAGGACAAATGGGATTTCAGGGCTTGGCTCTGGTCTGTTCTCATCATCCATGAACTCTTATAAAAGAAATATTGTATGGCCATGATGGTAAGAACCAAAGGTTCAGGCTAAGGCAAATCGGTTGAGTCCCATGTACAATAGTAAAATAATTCAGATCTATATTTTAACTCTGCCATGGTCTAGCTGAGTCAAATTTTGGCAAATCAACTTACTGTTCCACATGTTATTTTTTTCATAAATAAAATGAGTAATAGTAACATCTGTCATTTAATTTATTATGCTGATTAAAAGAGGTACTTGATGCAAAGCACTAGATTGTGACTAGTGTATTGTAAGTGCTCTGTAAAGATTATATAACATTATTTGATAAAAAAATATAGAATAATGATTCTGGTGAAATTATCTGCTTAGTAGATTAAAATGAATATTTTAAAAACCTTTAACATTTCAAGGTGTAGACAATTCTGTACCTCAAGAATAATATATCTAATATTTCTATTTCCTGATGTTCTGTAGAGAACTAGCCTCTTCAACACAAGAGATGAGATAGAAGAAAAAAAAAGCCGTGTGATCAATTATACAAAATTAAATTCATTACTATTGGTCTTCTTAAAGCGTCTAGTAAGATAAAGGAAGATACATGTAGCTTTTAACCAGGTTCATCATATTTTACAACCCCAGAGATTGCAATTTATGTAAAAATAAATTTGTGACCACAAAAGTCCCTGAATGGTCAAAACAATCTTCATAAAGAAGGACAAGGCTAGAGGTTTAGTATAAGTTTCAAACAATAATGTATATATTACATAATTATATAATATATGGATTTAATTATATATATAAAATACATAATTTTTCATATATATATATAAGTAATACAAAGCTGTGGTAATCTAAACAGCACAGAACTATCATAAAATAGACACATAGGTCAATGGCACAGGATGGAAAACAGAGAAATAAAGCCACACTTATATAATGAATTAATCTACAAAACAAGGGTGGCAAGAATATGCAATAGTGAAAATATGCAGTCTCTTCAATAAATAATGCTGGGGAAATTAGACAGCTACCTCCCAAAGAATGAAACCGGACCACTTTCTTACACCATACAAAAAATAAATTCAAAATGGATTAAAGACTGAAATGTGAGACCTGAAAACTTAAAACTCCTAGATGTAAATATAGACCGTAATCTCTTTGACATTGGTCTTAGCAATATTTTTCTAGATATATGTCTTCTCAGGCAAGAGAAACAAAAGCAAAAATAGGTTGTTGGAACTACACCAAACTAAAAATCCTTTGCACATCAAAGGAAAACATCAACAAAACAAAATCAACCTTTTTGTTTGAAGAAGATATGTGCAAGTGATATATCCAATAAGAGTTAATATCCAAAATGCATAAAGAACTTCCACAACTTAACACCAGGAAATCCAATTGAAAAAAGGGCAGAGGACCTGAATAGTCAGAATGGCTAGACTCAAAAAAAACAAGTAATAACAAGTGTTGATGACAATATGAAGAAAAATAAGTCCTCATGTGCTATTGGTGGGAATATAATTTGTTGCAGCGACTGTGGAAAACAGTGTGGAGATTCTTCAAAAAATTAAAAAATGAGAATACTATATGATCCAGTAATTCCACTACTGGATATTTACCCAAAGAAAATGAAAACACTAATTCAAAAAAATGTGCACCCTATGAAGCATTATTGAAACATTATTGATAATAGCCAAGATTTGGAAGGAACCCAAGTGTCCATTAATACATAAATGGATAAAGAAGATGGGGCTCCTGGATGCTCACTGGATTAAGTCTCTGCCTCCAGCTTAGGTCATGATCTCAGGGTCTTGGGATCAAACCCCACGTCGGGCTCTCTGCTCAGCGGGGCGCCTGCTTCCCCCTCTCTCGCTGCCTGCCTGTCTGCCTACTTGTGATCTCTCTCTCTCTCTCTCTCTCTCTGTCAAAAAAATAAATAAATAAAATAATTTTTACAAAATAGATGTGTGTGTGTGTGCACGCGCGCACGGACCCACATACACAATGGGATATTGTTTAACTATAAAAAGTGATCTTACCATTTTCAACATGGATAGATTTAGAGGGTATTATCTAAGTGTAGTAAGTCAGACAGGGAAAGACAAATACTGTATTATTTTACTTACATGTGTACTCTAAAAATGAACAGGAAGAACAATAACAAAACAGAAATAGATTCAAATAAAGAGAAAAAGTTGGTGATGGCCATAATAAATTTAGTAAATCTGAACAGAGTATTCTTTCTTAATTTATATAAAAAAAGGAAAAGGTCTCATAGTGCTTGATACAATATTCAGTTACATTTTGGTCAGTAAAATGTAAACCCATTGTTTTACCTAGAATGCAGCATATGTAGCTAAATCATTAAAACACAAGTTACTCAATAAAACAAACATAATATGCAAAACTTTATCAGAATTTTGTGTGGCATGATTTTCTACTTTATAAGTTATTTAGGTTAACCTACATGTATTTGCTGCAAAGTTTTAATATTCGGAATATAATATCACCAATGAGTTAATGATATCATTGTAATATTGATCTAAATATACATATCTGAATGTTCACAAAAGAGACCTTTAATGTAAAGAATACATAAGTATTAGCTTAGAAGGCTATAAAATTATCACAGTATATCAGATCTTGAGCCCTAAGTATGAGGATACTATTGTCATTTATTCCCATAAATATTAGTTAAGTAGAAATTCCAATTCACATATAGATATATCAGATATTTTGCACCTAGATAAGCATATGTAAAAATCCAAATTATTTAATATTTATCTAGGATTCCTCAACTAAATTATATGACGTTTTTCTCTTTCATGCACTCAAAGAATTCAGCAGGCTCTACCTACATTATAATTCATCAGTGTGGGGATTTCATACTGTTTCTTATCCTTAGTTAATAAGGCAGGGCAATATTTCTTATTTGAGAAGTTGCCAATATTTTCAAGACTTTCTTGATTAGGCTTCTTTTCTAATCAATTTTGAAATAAAAGCAAAAAGATAAGATTACAAATATAAATGTTTCTATATCATTTCCTTAACAGAAATTCTTTAGTTTGTCATTTCAAATGTACTTTATGTTGACTAACTGAATATACTTTTTTAATTTAAAAAATTAAAAATAAATTTAAAAATTGCAGATTTCCATGGTAGAAATAATAAAGTAAATAAATAAATTATTTAATAATACATAATAAATAGATTGACTGACTTGTGGGACAGATATATGATCTTTCATGAATTTTCATCACTAAAAGGTATAAGTGACTGTGAAAGAGGTGTTCTTAGGGAAGCTAGAAAGCAATTTTTTCTGAAAAAAAACCTCAGTGAGCATCTTGACTTGCCCATGTTTAGGAAAATCTTCTTTACTTTGATCCTGTTCCCATATCCCACAATTCTACTAGCAAAGTAATCTCTACTCTCTAGTTCCTGTGACAGATACTAGCTTTGTTATGCATATTTGTCCTAGTGTGCTGCAGCCTGCAATTAAGAAACCGAATAGAAGAATATGTCAGAGGAAAAAAAAAATCACAAGTAAAACTCTTCTTCTAACAGATAATTAGGGGCAGAACATGACTAGATCCAAGGTTTCCCGACATCCTTTACCGAATTAGAATGTTTTTAAATGTCAGAGGTTCACTCAAATGTTTTCCCAATTACACTGTTTTTCAATACACCTTCACTAATACTCCTTAATGAGATATGACAATTTCTTTGAGGATCAGCATTAAAGCACTAAAATTAAAGGAGGAAAAAAAATTGAAGCTTTGCATATGCCTTTCATCTTTTCTCCTACCTCTCATTGCTTTTTTGAGGTACAGCCCTATCATTATTAGACCTAAGCTTCTGAATGCGAGAAAATATTTCTGTTCATTACCGGCAGGTAATCCTTCAATAAGCACTAAGTATTCTGCTTTGGGACAAATAGAAGATTTTGAAGATATTAGCTTATTGGCATTTGAAATCAATAATAGCAATATTAAGGTACTAATAGTATTTAATGTTTAGCTGAACAAAAAAATGTAAACAAATTTGTGCACCAGTTGTTTTTTCATCAAAATAATCTCAATTTAAAACATGAAGGAAAATTTCAATTCATGTGTATTAAATAACTTCAGGCTATGTAACTTTTAGATATATAATAAGCCTGTTGCTTGCAATGATCTGAATATACCTACCTTTTACTAATTTTTTAAGGATTTTATTTATTTATTTGGCAGAGAGAGAGAGAGAGAGATCACAAGTAGGCAGAGAGGCAGGCAGAGAGAGAGGGAGAAGCTCCCAGCTGAGTGGAGAGCCCAATGCGGGGCTCGATCCCAGGACCCTGAGATCATGACCTGAGGCAAAGGCAGAGCTTAACCCACTGAGCCACCCAGGCACCTCAATATACCTACCTATTATGTCAAGAAGGATAATTAAATGACTAAATGTGTAACGTTCAAACTTTATGTGGGAACTTGTGTTTAAAAATGTTTTGTGGGTTTTTATTTTTCTATGGGTTTTGTGGGTACTGAGAATTATTCTGTTTTTACAGAAATTATTTAAAGAACAAACATTCACCCAAATTATATATAACAGGCTGAGTTAGCAGGATCCTTTTGTAGGCAATAGAGTTGTGTAGGTTATTAATTTTATTATGGTATTTTAAAAATACCACTTTGTTCTTTCTAAATCACCAAAATATTTGCAAAAAACTTAAAATGTAGAATTTTTAAAAAGTTATTTATATATTTAAGTAAAATAAGTATTGTAGGGGAAATACAAATTCTCAAATTTTCACCAAAATTACCTTAAAATAATGCACACATTTTAAATAAAATGGGTTGTGCTTAACAACAGAATATGGTAGATCATAAATATGAAATAAAAGACAGGATGGGGGTGCCTGGGTGGCTAAGTGGGTTAAGCCACTGCCTTCAGCTCCGGTCATGATCCCAGGTCCTGCCCTGGGATCGAGCCCTGCATCCGGCTGTCTGCTCACTGGGGTGCCTGCTTCTCCCCTTCTCGCTCTCTCTGCCTGCCTCTCTGCCTACTTGTGATCTCTGCTGTCAAATAAATAAATAAAATCTTTAAAATAAAGAAATAAAAATAAAATAAAAGACAGGATGATGCAATTAAAACATTCCAAAAGCAAAAAGGCTTAGGGAGTCAATAATAAAAATGTGGATTATAAATTCTCCTAGGTACATGTTACACAATAAAATACATTTGTGATTAAATATTTTATTACAGTCAGATGAAAATAAGGACTATTCAGAAATTCAGTAATTACAGAGAAATAAGATACGAAATGAATAATATATGAAAATATATTTCTACATTAAACATATTAAATGATATATATTTAATACACATATTCCAAATAGACAAAGAAGTTCTTTAAAAGAAAACCAATAGTGTAATGAGGACAGCTGATAGAATTTCTACATACAATCATATTTTACTCATGGTTACATCTTAAAAATAGTTTGAAACTTATAATTATGCATAAAAGCTTCAGTGTTTCATAAAGTTTGTCCAACTACATAACATCCAATCATGTACATGTCAAAAAGTACTGATAATAATTTTAAAAATCTGTCAATTAGTATGTGATAAAAGGTAAACATACAACTCTTCAAATCTGAAAAGAATTAATTAATAATTATTTTTAATTAATAATTATTAAAAGGAGAAAATACCAGTATATATCTTATATAAAATAGAGATATTTGCCTATGATAGACAAATGTATAAATATGTAGTATATGTGTGTATATAAATAATTGCATTTTCTTTGCAAATGCTACCTGTATTTATATCTTTGTAATAATATTCATTACTTAACTTTTGGAAGGCAGTTTACAACATGCTTACGTACAAAATCTGGTTGAATTTCATACCATAAACCTATTCTCATTTCATACAAAAATAAAATAACTCCGTTTCTTAAGGTCATATCATTAAGAACTAGCAGTGACAGAATTTTATATAAGCCTTCTTTGTATCTCTCTTGTACACTTGTACACAGACACAGCAAAATATAAGAGTTCACAAAGCTGTAATTTTTCTGAGTGCTTAATCAAGCCAACAAAACATACTAAGAAAGACTAAATAGTGTCAATTCATATGCTTAAATAAATAATTCATAAGCATAAAAATATATTTAATAATTGAGAAGCACATACAGATACAATAGCTTTTTTCAAGGATATTTCATTCATTGTAGCCCATTTTGCCTTCAATGTCAATTATTAGACTGCATTGTATGTTGTTAATAATAATTTTCTTTACCTGCTGATTAATAAATTGTAATGAAATTCTGCTTTACTTAGTGCTGGTATTGCAAACAACATCAGTAAATAAAAAGACAAAATTTTAATAAATTAAATACTAATGTATATATCCTGAGTATAAAGTACTCCATAAAGAAAAAAACAAAAAAAAAAGAATGCCTGGCAAAGCATTTAAAGTTAAAATTTAAAACAGATAATAAAGAGGTAGGTAGATATATAACAGATGATAGATAAGTAGTTAGATATTAAAGAAATAGACATATATGAAAATATAAATACAAATGTAAGTAAGTGGATGATAGTAAGATACAGAGAGACCCAGATACATATGCACATTCTTACATCTTATAAAACTCACATTTCTTTCCATTGTTTGAAATAATTTTATCAAGAAAGAAATCACTGTACAGTTCACACAAAGGCAGAGGGACCAGTTAGACATTTTCCAAAAGAGACATACAAATGTCTAGCAGTTACATGAAAAAATGCTCAGTATCACCATGTGTGTAAATATTTAGTCCTGAGAAAGAAAGAGACCCTGATAATTGCAGAACAATATAGGTAACTTTTGAGGGCGTTATGCTAAGTTAGATAAATCAGACAGAGAAAGACAAATACCTTATGATTTCACTTTTATGTGGAATCTACAAAAGTCAAATTCATAGAACCAAACAATAGAAGGGTGGTTGCCAAGGTTTAGGATGTGGGACAATTGGGGAGATGATGATCAGAGAATACAAGCTTGCATTTTGTACATTAATAAATTCTGGGGATCAAATGCACAGCATTGTGAACAACAGAATATGGTAGTAAAAAATATGTATTATGTACTTGAAAACTGAAAAGAGACTTGATCTTAAATGCTATCACCACTGAGAAGAAATAATTATGTAAGATAATGGGAGGTATTAATTAACACTGATAGTAACCATATTGCAATATATGTGTGTGTATCAAATCAACATGTTTCACACCTTAAACTTACACGATGTTATGTGTCAGTTTACATCCCAATAAAAAGAGAATATGATTAATGGTTTTTGGCATATTCACAGATGTGTGCAGTTACTACCACAGTCATTTTTAGAATATTTTTATTACCTAAAAAAAAAAAAAGAAAAAAGAAAATCTTTATCACCTTCAGCCATCACGCTTTCTACTCCCTTCCCTGTAATCTTAAGCAACCACTAATCAATTATCTCTATACAGATATTTTCATATAAATGGCATCATATAATATGTGGAATTTTGTGATTTATCTTTTTTCTTTCTTTCTTGTTTTTCTTTACTTAGAACATTTTCAGAGTTATCCATATTCTAAAATATCTCAAAACTTAATTATTTTTTGAACTTTTTCTAGAACATTTTTGAATTATAGAACAATTGAGAGGAAGGTTATGAAGATTTCCTATATATCTCCTTCTCCCATACATGCATAGATCCCTCCATTATCTACATCCCCCAAGAGAGTGGTATATTGGTTACAATTCTTAAATCCAAATTGATACAACATAATCACCCAAAATTCTGTGAGACATGTATTTACACATCTAAAATTTAAAAGAAAATATATAATAAAACATAAAAAGTTCATGTGCTGTCAAGTGCAACTATTTCTTTAAATATCATTTTTTCCTAGGTAACTCTGAACTGTCATGAAGTTTTAAGTAAGGCCTAATTGAGAGAAACCAGGGAAATGAATACCAATAAGCAAAATATTTTGAACAATATTTTTAGAATATTTCCAAAATAATTTTTGAGTTGTGAAAATATTTATATTTTCTACTTCATTATTTATAAATTCAGTGGTTATATTTATCTAATAAAAGTGGAAATGACTTTTATGGAAAAATGTTTTACTCTGTAAATTTTAGAAACCCCTTGAGAAGTTCATTTTAATAGAAAAAAAAGCAAAATAAAACTTTTTTTTCAAAACCTTTTTTGCTTATTATTATTTCCTTTTTAAAAATATATTATTTATTTATTTGAGATAAAGAGAGAGAGAGCATGAGATGGGGTCAGAGGGAGAAGCAAACTTCCCACCCAACAGGGAGCCTAATGCTGTACTTGATACAGAGACTCCAGGATCATGACCTGAGCCAAAGGCAGTTGCTTAACTTTTGAGCCACTCAGGTGTCCACTTACTATTTTTTCAAAGGAAAAATAATATCAAGATTTTTGGGGAGTGTGGGAGTTTGTGAGGGTTTGCTTCTGCCTAAATCTTTATTTTATGAAATTTAGCCTAAAATCTATTTTTTCATGACTCATGGCCCTGAGTATTCCTGTTATTCAGATAAATATTCCATGCATTTTATTGCCTCTCTTTGCAGTGTCTTGAAAATAATAAGCCAGAATTCCTACCACTTTACCTTTATGCAACAAGATCTCTATACTTCCATAACTAGACATCCCATGTTTTTCACAGTGAAGATTCAGAAAGCCATTTTTATGAGACTAAACTAAGGCTGTATACAAAGGTGGAAGCTATTTGAGTTGATATATTTCTAAAGATTAAAGAAACACTTAGTAAATCCAGGCATGGTTTTCTTTTACATAAAATGTTATTTATAACATAGTATCATGAATTATTTACAAGCAGTGGAGTCACTTGCAACAGGAGTAAACAGAATTGATGATGACCTTCAGTTCACTGTACTGCACAGAAAGTGATTCTCTCATTAGGTTTACACTGGAGAATAAAAGAAGCCTTTGCCTCATGAAAAAGTCACTGCTTACTCTCTCAATCCCTTTATTTCACCATAGGGTTGAAAATGCAAGTGCATTACATGTATGTTTCTTCCAAATATAATGAAAAAAACAATTGTAAATGAGTCTAATCCCAGCCCTCTGTTAAATTGATCTGACTACGGTCTCTCTATTAGTACATCACTTAGAAAGATCCAAATGGACTTTTGACCTGAAAGTAAATGTCAGATAAATGTGTAGACATTTTTGCCATTATTAAGGAGTCTTTTGGGGCCATTCATTGACTGGAGCATTAAGATTGTGATAAAACAAATTTTCTGAAGCCATTTCGAACATTATTATAATGAGACATTTTCCTTACAGGGATGAATGATTTTCAGGGTTAACAAAGAGTTTTTTCTTGACCAAACTTTACCCTTCCTCCTCTGAGCCCTCTGTTCCCAGTGGGTCGAATATTGGGCTTCTGTCTCTGTTCTTGCAGAGTCCTGTTTTAGCAAGAATCTTGTTAATAAGGTTAGAGAAAAATCTCCACCCTAGATATCTGATCACCCTAAATATCTGGCCAAATCTCTCATCCCTCATCCATCCCTCGGGTAATAGCTGATCATCCTAGCCTCTTCTTAGCAAGAATCCTATTAGGTCAGCTTATAACAAGAATAGCCCTAGTCTCTTGGTAATTTTCCATCCACTAAGTGCTTCGGTCACCCTTGGCTATAAATCCCCATTCTTTTTTGTATTCAGAATGGAGCCCTATTTTATACTGAGGTATCCTTCCCCCTACCTGCAAGAGTTCCTGATTCAAATCCACTTTTACTGCTTTAACTACTATCAAGGCCGTATTTTGTCTCTTTTCTTAGCAGTAAGTCCTGTTCCTCAACCTGGGTTCTTGAGTTTGACCAAGAAAACATTCAGAGCCAAACTCTTTAGCAAACAAGCATTTAGTAGTAGCCGTCAAAGGGCAAGTGCACTCTTAAGGTGGGAGAACAGACAGGCCCAGAGGTTGCAACTGCACCCAGGATTGAGGTTTTGTTTTCTATACTTGAATGAGTCACGAGTCATAGCCAGCACTGTCTGTGACTGGTGTGGCCTCTAGTCATCTCAAAGATTCCTTCTCAGATGGGGAGGTCTCCTATATGGTTCTTGTCAGAGCTGTCATGGCAGCCCTGACCCCCTGCAAGGAAGCTCACAACCCCAGTGTAAATGTAATTATAATGAAGCTATAGATTACTTTAGGGCAGCAGTTATATGGAAGAGTGCTTGCATGTTTCCTGGGTTTTTTCCCAGCTGGTTGTGTTCTGGAGGTGGGTGGTGGTTTCTGTCTTTCTCAACAGTACTCTAGTTCCGTTTCCTGCTCATATCTAGCTAATTGCTACTCTATCACTTTTTGTTTTGTTTCATTTATTTAATTCCAGTATAGTTAACATACTGTGTTCTATTAGCTTCAGGTGTACAATATAGAAATTCCACAATTCTATATACTTCCCAGTGCTCATCATTTTAAGTATAACTCTTTAATTACCTATTTCACCCATCCCTCACCCACCTCCCCTCTAGTAACCATCTGTTTACTGTAGTTAAGAGTCTGTTTCTTAGTCTGTCTTTCTCTTACTTTTTCATTTTCTTTCTTTCTTTCTTTCTTTCTTTTTTTTTTTTTTTTTTTTGCTTTCTTCATTTGTTTTATTTCTTGAATTCCATGTATGGAGTGAAATCATATGGTATTTGTCTTTCTCTGACTGACGTACTGCACTTAGCTCCATCCATGTTGTTGCAAATATCATTGATTTTTATGGCTGAAAATGTGTGTATATCTATCTATCTGTCTATGTATGAAATATCTTCTTTATCCATCCACCTGTGGATGGACACTTGGGCAGCTTCCACAATTTGGTTATTGTAAATAATGTTGCAATAAACAAAAGGGTGCATGTAGCCCTTTGAATTTGTGTTTTTCTATTTTGGGGGTAAATACCTAGTCACGTGATTACTAATTGTAGAGTACTTCTATTTTTAACATTTCAGAACCCTCCATACTGTTTTACACAGTGGCTCTACCGGCTTGCATTTCCAATAGTGTGAGAGTTCCTCTCTTCCCATATCCTCGCCAAAACTTGTTTTCTTGGATTTTTTATTTTAAATATCTGGCCCTTGTGAGGAGTATCTCATTGTTGCTCTGATTTCCATTTCCCTGATGATGAATGATGTTGACCATAATTTCATGTGCCTGTTGCTCATCTATAAGTCTTCTTTGGAGTAATGTCTGTTTTAATTATTTGTTTTCTTTTATTTTTAACAAGAGACAGGTCTTTCTGTTTATTATTTGTGAAAATATTTATTATTTTTAGTAAACTACACACAACAGCTATTAGCAGCTATTAAATAAATATATCCGTGCATTTCAATTTTCAACAAATATTGTATCTCTCTAAAGGGTTGCTATGAGGTTTAAATGCGATGCTGTACAAAAGACATGTAAAATAGTTATCTGTGTTTAAGAAGTGTAGAGTAAATGTTAAATCTAACGGAATTCCTTTCTGAGTAGCTAGGAATAGGGAACCTAATACAGTCTGAGGATATATAGACAGATTATCTGGGAATGTAACAATTAAGTATATAGTATTAAGCATATAGCACACAGTATTTGTTGAATTGAATCAGACTGATTTTATAACATGTAAATATGATTTTCACACAGGTAAATATGGCTGTTTTTATAATTGGTATTGCATAATAACTGCAAAAATGATTTGATAAATAGTGGGGTAGAAGAGAAATGAAAAAGAGATATAAAAAAAGGAGATGTGAAAGAAAAAAGAGGCTAAAACATGAGGATTTTATGCTTACCTTCTTTTCCCACTGATTGATTACTGTAATCAGGTACTCTACCTGGTTTTTCTAGGTGGGTTTCCTAGAAGAGATGAACATCAGTTTAAGATCAGGGAGAAGGAAGATTCCTGGCATCAATAAATTAAGAGAAAACTGCCCAAATATCACCAAAAAAAATGTTATCTAATAATCAAACCATTGGATAGTTATTTCTAGAAAAAAAAATTGTCTAGAGACCCAGTCATGGTCAACCAGCAAAATTAAAGAGCAAAAATGGTAACTTTTACTATCAAGATTGTCATTTGAGGATGGTTCATGTATATGTAATATTCAAACCACTAATGTATCTGAAAACCAGCACAGTAGCAGAACTCAGCTGAAGAAACAGGGTAAGTCTGGTTTTATAAAGAATGTTCTTTCAGAAGAAAAGGGGTTCGTTGCTTCTAAATTTGTTGTTTTGTTCTTCACTTCAAATCTAATGTTTTTTGTGTATGTTTCATTTTTCTGGCTTTTTTTTAAAGTAGTGCCATACATTCATGTAAATAATAGAAATATATAATTTTTTGTTGAATGAAAGTAAGATAGAAATTTTAATATGTGATTATAATGTCCACAAGAATCTAAAATTGGGTATGTTTCTCTATCAAAAAGTAATAACTTAATTTACTTTGAATTTAAAATAATATTCATTCACTTCCATTTACATATTTTCAAAAAAGAAATGTAAATAGGAATCAACCTTGCACTATTTAAATGATTATAGGGGAAAAAAAAAAATCATGTACCATATGTAATAGTGGTATGAGTCCAGAGTTTATATACCAGTAATCATATCGTTCACTCAACACATTTCAAAGCATATGTATTCTGGCTCTTTAGTCATATATAATCCAGTTGCTAAAGTATATTTAAAATTTTTCTCAGAATAATATGGCCAACTTCAAACATAAGAGTACATTTCTATTTTATGTTATTTTGACTGGGAAAAAATAACCTCAAATACTGTTAAATGAAATATGTATTTTTCAAAACAAAATGATAAAAGTGCCTGCAACAAAATTTTATTAAATTATTGTCAGTTGAATTTTTTTTCTCACCTCTTTCATGACAAGAATTTCTTTGTATGTTGGTTTACCTGAAATTGTGGAAAGCATGATATTTTTCCCTTTAAACACAATAACTATTACTGTTTGCAATGATATTAACTTATTTTACCATTTCTCATAAACTGACAAAAATATGAGCTCTGGTTTAGTTATATTTTAATAAGTGATAATTTTTGATAATTATGTCAAGACTGGTAAGGTTTTGCCTTTGTTTTTTTTGTGTGTGTGTTTGTTTTTCTTATTCTTTTTCTGCTAAATAACAAGTGATTCACACAAAGATTGTAGTAGGTTTTGAACAAATGAAGAAAGTGAGAAAACAAAAATTTCCATTTCAATGGAGGTCACTGCCCTTGGGAGAGATTTGTGTTTGAGCAGGAATGTAGTAGCTGTGAATAAAAATAGGATCAATTTTTAAATTTAATTTGGGTTGAACTTTCTAATCCTTGAAAATAAAAAGTGACTATTCTGTTAGCTGGCAAAGATAAGGTATATCATTGATATAAGGTATAGATCACTGACCAAGTGAGCTTCTGAAAGTAGGAAAAATAACCCATTTAATGATTCTTCCCCACTGAGTTTTTCCTACTTAGTAAACCAACAAAACTTTTTTTCAAGTTAAAGGAAGCAACTTTACCTTCCTAAGTATTATGTGCCATAGAGTTAATATATTTTGATTTTCCTCAAAAATCCATTCTTCTCAAAACACATGAGAAGTGTGGATTTTTTTTCTTATTTTTTTATGCACATTATGACTTTCAAGAAATGTTGATCAAACTAAGTTAAATACATATAATTTCATCAAAGAAAAGCAAATTACTTGTGTTCTACTTGAAATTTATTAGACAAGATATTTATATTTATGGCCACTTCTAAAATTTTAGTGTTTTTGTGTTGTTTTTTTAATTGTTTGACTCAGGCAATGCTTGTAGGGAAAAACAAAAGCTATTTCAAGACAACAATTTAAATCTGAAAGTATTTTGTATAACAGGTCATCACTTTATTTTTTCTGTATGCTACAAAAAAAATTATGAGAGGAAAAATATATCAACTATCCTTTTTCTTGACTCCATACTGTCATAGTGTATTCACTTGCGATTTCAAGTTCCTAGTAATTAGTTTTAATGTGATTTTATAACCTGAGGACCAGGGGCACCTGGGTGGCTCAGTGGGTTAAAGCCTCTGCCTTCGGTCCAGGTCATGATCTCAGGGTCCTGAGATTGAGCCCCGCATTGGGCTCTCTGCTTGGCAGGGAGCTTGCTTCCCTTCTGTCTCTCTGCCTACTTGTGATCTCAGTCTGTTAAATACATGAATAAATAAATTAAAAAAAAAAACAAAAACTGAGGACAAGTCTGAATGTTCCTGTTATTTTTGGCTGGTTTTATTTTCTAGAGGCAAGAGAGGAGGGGAAGCAGGCTCCCTCCTGAGCAGAGAGCCTGATGCAGGGCTGGAAGCCAGGACCCTAAGATCATGACCTGAGCCGAAGGCAGAGGTTTTAACCCACTGAGCCACCCAGGCGCCCCTGTTGTGTCTTAACATTAAAAACAAATTATATCTCAATTGCCATATAAAATGAGATATGACCAGAAGGAATTATCATAGATCATTTTCATATCATGGGATAAGTACTACGCTGGATATTTGCATCTTGAATTTATTCTAATTTTGTAGTGCACAGATATTGATCAGGCTTAGTCTGTGTCAAGTTCTGTGTTAGTCTCTTGGAACTCATTTTAGGTTCAATTTTGATTTTTGCTCTCAAAACACCATTTATATAGAGTTGTAATTTGCTCTAGATTGACCATAATTTACCACACACTTTGTGATTTATTAATACCCATTATAACACTTTAAAAATATAAGCATGGTGTAGAACCTGTAGAGCCAGACAAAAGTTCTTTTACCAGCTTTTCTTCGCCCTCAAGCATTTTTTATCTAAAGAGAGTAATTGCCATTGCAGTACTGAGTTGGTGTTATAAAGTTAAACTTTTTATGTGAAAATCTAGAAAGTTTTCTAAACTCTATAAATTTTGACAATGTTTAGTGTTCTTTTATTTGTATGTACATCCTCTGATATATTAATTTAATATCTCCTTGAAGTATTGATTCACTTTTCTGCCTTTCTATTAATACTTCTATGAGTTATATAGTTATATCAATTAAAATTCATCTCTTCATTCTTTCAAATAATCAAACTCAAAATCAATCTTAATTTCCCACATGGCTCTCATATGCATAAGATATATTAACTAAGACATGGGTAGGCAAATTTTAAAATTCTTTTATATTTGTTTGTGTGTGAGTATTGAGTTGGGAATGTTACTTCCTCTTTAAGTCACAGGGAAATGGAATAGAAGCCAAATAATGTATGCAATAACTTTTTTCTAGATTTCCTCTTATATCCCTGAGCTAATTCCATTGTTTCCATGTTAGATTCTGATTAATAACTATAAGTGTATCGTAATCTTAAGGGGATAGTGAGTATTCTCTATTAAAAGAATCAAGATATCAAGGGAAAAAAAAGGCATGGTTATAAAATGTTTACTTATAAAATATTCAACTTTCAGAAAAAGAAACATGCTCTAAATTATAAACTATTACATGTTTATGTTATTTCACAGATTGTCCTGGCAAAAAACAAACAAAAACTATACACACACCACAACCATACACCAGACACTTCTATTGGGATGACATAATACACATCTCTTCTGCTACTTTGATATTTCCCCAAAGCCTTTATTTTTAGCAACTAGAGATTTCTTTGTTCTTCAAAAAAATCTCAGATTGAGGCTGATTTTTATTTGGATAGAGTGATTGTTTTAAGAAAAAGGTATGTATTATTTTATGAGTTACATGACAAAGGTAATATTTGTAAGTGAGAAAATATATCTTTCTAAAAATTATGAAATAGTTTTGAGGAAAGATCCTGCTAAGTGAAAACAGAAGAAGTAGCTAAGAGTATACCTTTTACATTAAATAAGCCTGGTTTCTAACTACATAAAAGCTGAGTAATATTAGTTATTCTATTTAATAAACTTAATGTTATAGAAATGTATTTAATAGGTTTTAGATACTTAAAGTGTAAAATTGAGATAATAATAACACATGGATTTATTTGAGAGTCAAATGATACTCCACACTCAAAATCCCTACCACACTTATGGGCATATTGTAAACTGATATTTTTAAACAATATATTTTTATTGTTATCATCATTATTGTAAGCATCTTTTTGCATCACCAAGTGGTGACTTATGAATAGTTCAGAAGATAAAACATAGATAATTAAAACATAATCTCTTGCCTATTAATCACTCTGATAAGGATATAGTTATTCATAAATTGCGTGATGTGGTATAAACTGCAGTAGAAAGTATATGTGCTTCAACTGTAATTTCTTACAAAAAAGAAGATATGAAATTATACAAATTCAAATGTAAAGATGTAATAGTAGTTTCCTTTGGTGATGTCATGCTGGCCTGATTCTTCATGATATGTGTAGTCTTGTGTTGTTATCTGTGCATTTGAGGAAGCAGATACTTCTAGTCCTTAAGCACCTTTTATTTTGGCAAATAAAGACCTTCCTCCACCAGATTCTCAGACTGATGGGACAGCCTTGGGACCAGAGTGCAGCAGGGCTGGAGCTCGGTTATGGTGCTGCTTGGAAGTGTAGAGGTAGATCTGTTATCACAGTATGTTGGCAGCTGAGGCTCCTCCCACATCCCTTGCTGGATTGGGCTGGTCAAAGGACCATGAACAAGTGGGACCATAGCAAAGTCAACAGAAAGAAGAGGTTGGTTTAAGTTCAAACTCGGACAGCACCAGAGTCAGCAGGTCTGCCTTCCAAATTGACCCTCCTTAATCTTGGGCACTTCCAGGGTTTTGTAGTTTCTTACCTGGGTTCCAAGGCTCTCACAAAGGTACTTTTTAAAATTTTTTTTTTCCTGTGGATGGCCAGCAAGTTATGTTTCCTATGGTGGGGAATGAGGAATATGGACTTCTTATTACACCATCTTGCTGATATCATCTTAACATTAATTTTAAAGTGTAAACTTACAAGATTTATACTTTAAAATTAATGTTCATATCATCTTAATATATTTATTTCTTTTTTAATCACCTGAATAATTGAGAAGAAAAACATTCACATAACATAACCTAGACTACCTATAAATTTATAAGTAGGAAATTAAGCAGATAAAATATATTGTTGTAACCGATATCATTTTCTCCATCCTCATTTAAGATCCATCAAACTGAGAGGTATAATTATTTGATGAGACACATCTCCATTACCTAGTTCTATCCTCTAATTATGATATGTTTGCATTGCCACTGGTAATGGAGAAATTAGTTTACCCAAGCAAAAAATCAATAATTCAAACTTATAATTAAATTTTATTATAATGAGAAAATTCATACATTAGCGTGGACTCAATCTACTATTTCTTCTCTATAGTTATTTTCTAACCCTTGCATAATTAAATATGCAAATTAAAAGACCTAGTATCAATGTTGTTATATTTATGTTAAAATCAATAATAGAAGACACATAGAACAGCTCTATAATTTTATGGATATGCAATAAATATGAAATTAATAAACACCAAAGAATAATTTTCAAATGTGTCATTTATTACAAATCAATGCCAATTAAGAAATGAGGTATCCATTTTTTTTTTTTTCTGGAAGTCTTAGCTATTTTAATATGAGTCAGTTATTTCTTCATCAGTAATCATGCTTATCCATCACAAATAGGACTGGCTACAAAATTTGTGGGGCTCCCATGCAAAATGAATATCCTTGAATGCTTGTCCCAAATGTATTGCTAATTTCCAGAAGGTGACAGCCAGAGCATTAAACTTAGTATGGGGCTTTTCTGAATGTTGGGCCCAGTGGTAACTGCAAACACTTAAAAAAAACTTAACATTACATCTACATAATCTCTTCCAGAAAATAGAAAAGGAGGAAAGATTTCCCACTTATTATATGAAGCTGCTATTACTCTGATATAAAACCACACAGAATAAAAGAAGAAAAATAGAGAACAGTATCTTCATGGATGTAGATATAACAATTCCTATCAAAATGTTGCTAGGAGAACTCAGTAATATATAAAAACATTATATACAATGACCAAGTAAGATTTTTTGCAGAGATACAGGTTGGTTAATATTAAAAAGTCACTGTATTTTGCCATATTAGCTAAAGAAAAAAAATGACATGATCATATCAAATAATATAAAAAAAACTGATAAAACTCAACACCTCAAGAAGAAAACTCAGAAGATGGGAATAAAGGACAACTTCCTCAACTTTGTAAAGAACACTTACAAAAAGTATGGTTACTATCACATTTAAGAAGGGATTAGATGTTTTATTCCATTAGAATTGAAACAAACCAATAGAAAATGGGAACAAGCCAATGATGTTCACCATCAACACTCTTATTTAATGTAATGCTGGAAGTTTTAGCTAAAGCAAGAAGACCAAGAGAAAAAGGGAGGGGCATAAAAGTTTTCTGTATCCAAAAGTAAAAATTAAACTGTTCTTATCTGTAGATTCATAATTATTTATGTGGAAAATCCAAAGGAATCTATAAAACTAATATTTCTAACTATTATAGATAATAACTGAGTTTAGCAACTTAACAGGATATATTATAAATATATAATTATATTCATATATACTAACAATGAGTTTGTGATACCAAAATTAATATATGTTAATTAAAATATAATAGAATATTTTGTATATAGAAATATATTTAATATAATTAACAGTTAATGTGTTTATAATAACATAAATGAAACTTTAGAAATGAAGAAGACAGAGTAATCAGTAGTCTACTTGATTTCAAGAATTATTATCTAGAGTTATCAAGATTGTGTGGATTTTTTTTTAAGATTTTATTTATTTATTTGACTGAAGGAGACATTGCGATAGAGGGAGCATAAGCAGGGGGAGTGGCAGAAGGAGAAGCAGGCTTCCCACGGAGCAGGTAGCCCAATGCCAGGCTTGATGCAGGGCTCAACGTAGGGTTTGATGTGGGGCTCCATGACCTGAGCCCAAGGCAGATTTTTAACTAAGCCACCCAGGCATCCCAAGATTGTGTGATATTGATGGTACTACATCTATGGAAAAATGGTACAGAATAAATAAACCACAAATAGACAAACACTATAAGTCTCACAGCTTGTACAAAACTACTTCAAAATGTATCATGTACTTCAATGGCAAATTTAAAACCATAAAATATTTAATAAGAAAAAGGAAAGTAGGAGAAAATCTTTTGTATTTATGACTACATAAAGAATCATTAAATTTGATAACAAAAACACAGTCCACAATAGGAAAATTTGATGACTTGGACTGCAATGAAATTAAAAAAAAAAACTTTTGCTCTATGGAAGACTCTGTTAAAAGTTGAAATGGCAAGCTACAGTAAGAGAGAAAATCTTTTCAAACCACATAACTAACAAAACATTAATATCTGGAAGATGTAAAGAACTTTTATTATTCAACTATAGAAATTTCTGATTATTTTATAAGCAAAATATGTGAAGAGACATTTTGTAAAAGAGGATATGTACATGATAAATGAACACATAAAAAGATCTTCAATATCATTAGACATTAGGAAAATACAAATTTTTACCCACCTAACAGAATATCTAAAATAAGAAATAGAGACAACACCAAGTGGTTACAAGGATGCAGAAAATGTGGATCACTTAAACAGCATATGTAGAAATATTAAGATGGTCAGCCAGAAGACTAAACATGAACCTAACAGATGAACCAAAATTGGATTCTTTAACATTTGTCCTAAAACAAGGAGAATTTAGGTATACACAAAAACTTGTATGAAGATGTTTAGCAGCTTTATTCTTAATAGCCTAAAAGGGGAAACAACCCAGATATCCTTCAAAGGTGATTAAACAAATTGTCTTACAATGGAATACTAACTAGCAATAAAAAGGAATAAACTTTTGATAAAAGATTAATAAACATTGTTGAATACCCAAAGAGTTTTGTTGAATGACAAAAAAAACTACATACTGTACTATTCCATTTGATAAGATTCTTGAAGTGACAAAATTTTATAAATGGAAAACAGATTATTGGTTTCTGGGATTGGAGGTTGGGGACAAGCAGATATGGTTATCCTAGAGCAATATAGAGGATCTATCTGGTGATAAAAATGTTCTGTATCTTGACTTTATCAATAGCAATATCCTGATAGTGATATCGTAGTATAGGTTTGTAAGATGTTACCAGTAGGAGAAATAGTAAAGGCTACAAAAAAACCTCTTTGTTATTACCTCTTACAATATGATTCTACAATTATCTCAGCTTATTAGTTTAAGAAAATGAAGTTAAAAGGTAATTTTGTTGATAAAATAGAAGTGAAAAAAGAAATTAGTCAATAATATTTCTAAAATGTATAAATTTATATATCTGAGTCAGAATTAAAAAAATTTGTTCAAAGGAAGAAAGACTCAATATTAAATAATCTGTCAATGTGATGTAATTTATTAATGAATAAATTAAATATTGGGTGATTATTTCAGTATATACAGGAAAGATAAAGTTCCCTTTTGTTTCTATTTCAAAAAGTTCAAAACATACATATATGTATGTATGTGTGTATATTTATATATACATTTATTTAAAAAACTCATTATTAATAATTTTCTCTATTTGTTAAGGACGATAAAAAAAGTCTACAGAAATTGTTGTATGAACAAGAGAAAAACAAAAGATAAGCAGACCAGATATTATTAACTGTTATTGCTGCTTTTTACTATTTGCTCTAGAGGATCTAGTGTAATCTACAATAATGTAAAATGAAATAAGAACAGAAATATTTTAAAAGAAGAAATAAACCTGCAATTATCAGTAATATAATCCTCTATATAGAAAAAAATTAAGAATTTACAGAAACTTATTAGAAAGTTTAGCAGCATTTCTACATAGAAAAACATCATATAATCTATACTAGCAATAATCAACTATTATTAAAAATAAAACAGCATTCACAATGGTAACACTACATATAACTTGAACAAATTAATTTAGCAAATAATACAGAGAAGCTCTCTCTATATAAATATTTAGCTCTATAATATAGACTAAAATTTTATGTTAAGAATAGAACATTACATATTTGGGGGGTATGAAATAATATAATATAATGCTGGATTTATAAACAAATGAGTGACTCAATGAAAAATCAATTTAAAAATCTCACTATTTTGTGAACTCAGTACATTTCTTATGAAATGTATATATATCTGGTGTTTGAGTCTCTCTCTTTTTTTTTAAGATTTTATTTATTTATTTCACAGAGATCACAAGTAGGCAGAGAGGCAGGCAGAGAGGGGTAAGCAGGCTCCCCGCTGAGCAGAGAGCCTGATGCGGGGCTCCATCTGAGGACCCTGGGATCACGACCAAAGCCAAAGGCAAAGGCTTTAACCCGCTGAGCCACCCAGGGGCCCCTGATATTTGAGTCTCCTGACAAACTCCCACCATGTGAAGAGGTTAGAGTGGAAAAGTGTGTGATACAACATGTAAGAGAGAACAGTCAGGTTGTAAACAATCAGATTATTTACTAAGGAAGCAAAATTACGTATGAGCCAAGAGCATTCCTATCAGTTTAACGCAGGGACAGAGGAAAGAGAGTTCCTGAGCAATGTGATAATGTGCGTGAAAATTGCCTGCTAGCCTCTTATTGATGACTAAATTCCTTTCTCACCTGAGTGATGACCCCTATGCAGCTCATGTTTTTTGTTACCAAATTTAACTCTTAAAATAAGGAGAATGTATGATCTAAAGAAACAAAATTAGAGCTACAAAGCCCTTCTAATGCAAATTCCTCATATTGTATGTGAAGAAACAGACATGCAGGAAATCTAGATTTCCACAAGGTCACTGACCTAAAATGTGACGAATTTCCAGATTTGGGATTAGAACTTTTTTCTGCTGATAACAGTTTCTTTCTACTTTCCACCAAATCAAATGATGTCGTTTTACCTGTGTCTACATTCCTATTTTTGCATACAATCCAAATGACTTATTCTCGGCTCAAGGGGCTGAGTGCGGTGAGTCTTTTTCTAACTATGGGCTTACTAGCCCCCACTCTAATCTTTCGCCATTACCACCAAATGACCAGATTCAAACATACATCAAAATCACTGGATGATGTTGATAGACAATTTTATTGCCATCAAAACCAAAAGAGGCAATAATTGAGGAGACGTTTACTGAGGAGTAATTTTTCAACTCTAATAATTTATGTTAACGTTTGAAGTATAGTTAGTTACAAAATCAAATGCATATCATAAATGCCTTCATTGATTATTTCACTCAGCTTTTGGTGATTTCTTCTTGCTATGCTCCATGCTAGGCCTACAAATACAATTTGTAAATTTGGGGAAGAGAAAAACATTGAAAAGACCTAAAAATCAATCATAAGACTATTTTCAAAGCTTCATTCACTAAGAATTAAGTGATTACTTTATAACAACTTTTCTTGATACCAAGTCTCCTTTTGCTATTTTAACAAATTTACCAGAAATTTAGTAGCTTTTATCTTTTGTAACATTTTTATTTTAGAAGTCTGTCATGGACCCCATTGAACTAAAATCAGCTTATTAGTAGGGCTGCATTCCTTTCTGGAGACTGTAGGGGAGAATACAATCCATTTTCTTCCCTTTCCTAACTTCTAGAAGTTATTCATATTTCTTTGCTCATCTTCTCATTCATCTGTCATCTTCCTCTAGCAACCTTTTATCTCTAATGTATTTAAAAAAAACCCAGGCACCCTGTACAACTGTTTTTAATGTCATATATTTTGATTTAAATTTTTGTAACTCTAGACAATTAATTTGAGGGAAAAAAATTACCACTAATATGCAAATTAGCCCTATCACCTCCCACCCTTCTGTTTTGTAATTGTCATGTATATGGCTTAATTTAGAATGATATTTTTGTTTCTGAAAATTCAGGTGCCTTTTTTTTATTTATTAAGCAGGTCTTCTGCTCTGGACCTCAGTAGTTTGATTACTCTCCTGAGGTGAAAGCATTTAAAATGATACAGTATCACAAATTTTCTAGACAACCATACAGCAGAAACTTGGTTTTGCATTTAAGTAACTGCAATTCATGTCAATAGGGAAATTTGTTTCCATTGACATTGTATGAAAGATTTGACAATAATTTCTGTATTGAGAACTGATCTGCTTAAAGCTAACTACTTCTAATATATCACAAATATTACACAATGAAATGAAGACAACTTGGGTGAGACAATATGAAAAAGTAGATTAACATAATATGCCCCCATTCAAACAGACATTTAAAAAATATATTTGACTTAAAATTTATGAGTTAAAAACTGAATTAAGTTATTGATGCTTTCTGGAAGCAGAATTTAAGGCAAAAAATATATCAAAGTAGTATGGACTTAAAACTACAAAAAACTTTACATGTAGAAATCATTTCTAGACTTGGAGAAACGTCAATTCTACCAGTTACATAAATATACTTTATTAAATGGTACAGAGAAGAAAACACTTTATTTTTTGACACTGTTGCTAATTTTGCTCTGAAATTAGATTGTAGGATTAATTGCAAACTTTTATCATTATTTTCATTTTTGCCATAAAAAGAATCATATTAAAATCCTGCCTTCCATTATTATTCCTGTCCTACCATGCCTCTCTGTCTCTGTCTCCATGCCCCCCAAAACACGCACATAAACACACACACACATACCTACACACACAACCACATACCCCTAAGTTCTATTTTTGTAAAGAAATGGAGTAGGCATCAAATGTAATAGCAGTACATTTGATAATTTTCTTTTTCTTTTCTATGGAGAAATGAAACCTAAAGAAAAATACTACCTTAGGTCACCACATTTAAAGAGCTTTCCATGGAATTTTAAAGTTTCCACTCAAACCTCTGAATGAAAGATCCTTAGACTATTGAAGAAAATTTCCCAAACTGAGGGATTAATAATCCATATGAATTAAAAAATAAAACTCTAGGGAATGTAGGAAAAATAAAACATTGAGAACACTTGAAAAAAGTTTGGATGGACTAAAGGTAAGCATTTGGAAAGAAATTTTATTAATTAAACTATATCAGAATATTATATAAAATGGAGAGAATAAAATTAGGTCTTAACATCACAGATAATTTTGGAGGAAAATTATTTAATAGCTAGGTTGTAGTATAAAGTTGAATAAATATAGCAAAAGCTAGAACAAAAAGATTGCTGTTAGAGAAAAATAATATACTTTAAAATTGGTCCAGAAGTTCTGAAAATTGTATGTATCGCAGGATGTGATAGCAACCACACAAGTGTAGAAAATTATTTTTCCTAAGAAATGATACAAAAGTTTTTGCAGCTAAAGGACCTATGCTGCTAGATTGAAGGTACAAAAAATATCAAGATACGTGAAAGGAAATGAAATCCACCAAATAATATCAATGAAGAATATCAGAAGCCAGTTGTAAACAGAAATACTAAACCTTCCAGAGAAAATAAAATCTTGTCACTTACAAGTGAGAATTAAAATGGTATTTCACGGGCGCCTGGGTGGCTCAGTGGGTTAAGCCGCTGCCTTCGGCTCAGGTCATGATCTCAGGGTCCTGGGATCTAGGCCCGCATCGGGCTCTCTGCTCAGCAGGGAGCCTGCTTCCTCCTCTCTCTCTGCCTGCCTCTCTGCCTGCTTGTGATCTCTCTCTGTCAAATAAATAAATAAAATCTTAAATATAAATAAATAAATAAATAAAATGGTATTTCACTGTTCACTGATACAGTGAATGATCAAAAACAATGAAGCAACTCTCACAAAATAAGGAAACACATTTGCTTTAATGAATTCTGTAACTGATACTTGAGTAAAATAAATGCATATGGCAAGAATAAAATAACTGAGAGGAGTGTCTTCTCATCATTGTAGTGAAAATAAGTAAATAAATAAATAAATGGCAGTAGCATATTTAGAAACCTTATAATAATTATAAATTCAGTATGACCCAAATTAAGAGTAGTTACCCTTGAAAAACTTTACAGAGAGGAAGGAGACATAAAGGTTATAAACAAACACTAGGAATCTAAATGAAAAGGTAATCATATTACATATGTTTTCATACAGAAATATTGAATAATATCCAAGTGAAGTGACTAAGATCTGAAGTAAGTGAATAGTCTTATGAAACAATTGACTTCATGCACAGAATGTGTTTGTGTGGATTTGTGTGTGGTGAGTGATGTGGTCCTGGTATTGCTGTTGGTGATGTAAGAGGGAAGAATCAGTAATCAGGCTAGTCTCACAATGTCAAAAGAAAAGGAACAAATTTAATACTCAAGGCAAAAAGAAAGTGTAAGTGAAGAAATTTATATCCAAGCAATTTTTATTAAATACAGAGGCAAAGAGGTGAAACTCTCATGTACTCAAGAACCTAGCTAATAGAGTGCCATTGAAGGTTTCTTTAAGAACAAAGAGATCTCCCTGATAATAAAATCTAGCTAATAAGTATCTCCCTGGATAACCCAGGATAAGCCCCTGGTGCTGAGCATCAGGCACCATAACATAGAGAACCAAGAGAGAAACATTTATCATAGGAAAATGTCATAAATGACAAAAAATAATGTCATAATAAAAAAAATGAAAGCAAAAATAAGAAAAAAAGGTAGGGAGATGCTGGAGAGCTGAAACAGGGCTATGAATTGCAGTGCTACTAATAAGAATTTACATTGAAAAAAATAATAGTAAATTAAGAAAATGTTTTTAAAAATTTGTTTTGATTTTCTATGAATGTTTGTCAGTTACCATCCTAGAATTAATGATCAGAAAAATCAAAAACAAAATTAAATCAAGATGTAAAAGGAAAAGAACAAGTTTATCAATTTTTGTATCATTTGTAACAAAAGCCAATAGTTCCAATCCCAATTTGGGAATCAAAAATATACATGGATGTATGTTACACAAATATGGATATGTTGTACAAACTTTGAAGGTTATTAAATACGAAGTACGAATACTACACAAAGAGGAAAAAGTAATTTATAAACCTTGAAGTAGAAAACCCCAGAGCATTAAAATAGAAATTCACATAAAAATATGCTAAAAGTTTTAAACTAAATATATTTGCTATTCCAACCAATATAAATGGGATAGATTTAAATTTGCAAAGAATAAAAATGACTTTAAGATTAGCTAAATAACACAGCTCATCCATACATATTCATGCCAGAGATGCATCTAAGGAAAGTGTTTCAGAAGTGTTTAAATTAAGAGCATGATCCAAAGAGTAAAAGAGCTCTTGTGTCACATAATTTATACACTTAAAAGTGGAAATGTATATATAAAGAAACTAAATGGAGATATTGAAAGAAATAAATTCTTAGTCAATCTGACCCATTTTTTTGAACCCATGGTAAATCAAATGACTGAAACTAAATAAGTAAATATAAATCAAATCTCTCTTTAATAATAAGAAATGCAATTTTATTTTTTTTGTTGTTGTTGTTTTTTTTTGTTTTTTGTTTTTTGTTTTTTTTTTAATTTTTTTATTTTTAAAGCTCGTGAAATATGCTCTTTCTCCCCGGTTAAGCCGCAAGGTCAAAATCAAATAAATTTTATTTTTTTTTTCAAAGATTTTATTTATTTATTTGACAGAGAGAGATCACAAGTAGGCAAAGAGGCAGGCAGAGAGAGAGGAAGGGAAGCAGGCTCTCCGCTGAGCAGAGAGCCCGATGAGGGACTTGATCCCAGGACCCTGAGATCATGACCTGAGCCGAAGGCAGCGGCTTAACCCACTGAGCCACCCAGGTGCCCTCAAATAAATTTTAAAATAAGTTTCCAGTCGAATTCTGACAAAAGAAGAGATAACTAGCTGCAATTAAAGTTTTTATATAGGTTATAACTAGCAAATCAGATATAGTTAGTACTCTTAAATTTATCAAGAAAAATATAGTATCCAGGAAAAAACTTAGTGAAAATATAAAAATGCTTTATGAAATGTTTAAACCTTTACTGTAAGACAGTTACAAAATTTAAAGTCACTCATGTACTTGGCTTGGAAAACACAGTATTTCAGAGAACGGTATCTGTGATGAGCACCAGACAATGTATGGAAAGGTTGAATTACTATATTGCATACCTGAAACTAACATAACACTATATGTTCACTAATTGGAATTAAAATAAAAATTTAAAGAAAAAAAGAAGAAGAACACCCTTTATAGATGTCTTTAGTACAGATTTCTTGATGGCATATACTCTTTGTTTTTGTTAGCCTATAAATGTTCTTTTTGCACCATTTTTCCTTGAAAAAAATGTTTCGATGGCACACAATTCTGGGTTGAATTATTTCCTCTCAGTTCTCTCTTTTCCTGTCTTCTGGGTGTACCCTCAATCTCATTGTTTCTTTATAAAAGAGATTCTTTCTCTCTGGCCCTTTTTAATACCATCTTGTTTCTGATGTACTATGACTAACATTAAAGTGAGTTGAAGTACGAAAAAAAGGAAGAGAGAACAATATCTGAATATAACTCACATACTGCACAAATATGATAATCTGTATGTGACTTGCTGAGAAGTTAGATGAAGTTAACGTTTTGTTTTTTTCTTTTCTCCACTTTGAATCCATTATTCACTTCCAGTCAGTATGTAAAAAATGCCAATCAAGGATGAGAGTAAGGCAGTGTTTTTGAAGGAATGATGGGTGTTTTAGTCAGTTCAGGCTCCTATAACAAAATGCCATAAACTGGATGACTTGAAAGCAGCAAAAATTTATATCTTATAGTTCTGGAAGCTGAAAGTGCAAGAATCAGTGCAAGCATACTTAGGTTCTGTTGAGAACTGTCTTTTGAGCTGCAGACTGGTTTCTTTTGTATCCATCTTCATATGGCAGAGAGCAGAAAGAGGAACCAAGCTCTTTCCTGACTTAATCCTATTTATGAGAGGACCCTGAATCTCATCTTAATTACATCCCAAAAGTCTCATCTTCTAACACTATCAGGTTGTGGGGGTGGTGAGTGGGTATGGTTAGTCAAATTGAGTGAAATGGTAAGGTGCTCTTGGTCAATGTAAACTGTGAGTGGTCACCACTAGCGTGCAATGACAGAGTTCGTGCTGGCAGTGAAAGAGTGCAGATGTGTGGGTATCATCCACAGAGAAGACGTCATTGCAAATTCCAACAGCACCAGTCAAGAGAAACTTTGTTTCCTTTTATCATAGTTCAGAAATTCAGCCCTGGAAAAGTTAGAAACAACATCTAGCATGCAACAGGTGGGGGGGTCTGTGGAATAAGAAAGGTGAAGGATAAGTCTTATTTCCCTTTACTTTTCTTCAACAAACAAGTGGACATGGGTCTTGTCTGAACTGTGGGTAGAGCTGCGTGTAGAAAAATAAATTGAATGCAATTGAAAAAGTTAATTTTGATTAGATTGTATTTAGTAATCACTTCAAGTGAGGTTTTCAAATGCCTGTATATATTTGGAAACCATCTCTGGTCTACTTGAGAATTCAGAAGATATTGAAGGCTGCATGTTGGGCTACAACATAGTGGTTGGGAATTATATAGATGTTTCCTGATGTACCTACCAACTCCAGACATTCAATAAAGCATATATAGGACTTATGCTTCAAGAATAAATAAATGAATAGCTAAGGGTCAGTATGTCATAATAATACTACAAATTTAGACAAAAGAAAGGTAAACTGGATAATGTTGATAATGTTAACCAAAAAGCAAAGTTCTTAATATGCAAATAAAAATTTAGATTAAAAACATATCTTGATATGTAAAATATAAGAACAAACAGATCAAAGAAAAGTAGATATCGAAGCCAGTGAATACATGCAGTAATGCTTACCTCACCTACTGAATCATAAAATACAGTTTCCATTTGTATTATTGGAAAGTATTTTTAAAATTTTCTTTTTAAAAAGAGAATATCAAGGATTGATTAGTATATGAAGAAAGGGTACTCATATATTCATTCTGTCTGTGGACAGATTATTGAAAACTTTATGGATAGTGACTTGGCAACATCTAAAATGTCTAGTTCCAAATAGTGGCCAATATAAGTGAATATTTATATTAATAATCATAGTGAATTTGCCTTGTACCAAATTACCTTTCTTCTAAAACTTATGCATTTGGAAATCTCCTAATTTAAATTATAATCAGGTGCCTTTGAATATTATATTGCTATATAGTGGGTGTTCTGTATTTCACTTTTACAAAGATCAGAAAAAGAACATGACTTGATGAATGCAACTTTCTCTCTTTTAAAGATTTATTTATTTATTTTGAGAGAGAAAGAGTGTGCACAGGCACAGGGGGATGCGTGCTCAGAAGTTGGGGGAGGGGCAGAGGGAGGGAATCTTCCAGCAAACTCCCTGCTGAGCACGGAGCCCAGGCAGAGGTGGGGCTCCATCTCACAACCCATGAGATCATGACCCAAGCAGGAACCAAGCTCAACCAACTACCCACCCAGGCACTCAATGGACACGACTTTTGTTCTGCAGCTTATAATGATCAAAATATAGTGGATATGTTTGACAGTCAACCATGCTAATATCATTTACAATTTCTAATTGTTATCTTCTCTGATTTTTCATATAGATTATTTCAATACTCTTTATGTTCCCTGGATTTATAGGCAATAGTAAAAAATATTTTATGGGAAAAATTACTATTCTCTCATTCTAATCTAGCAGCTGGAGCTCTAGTGTGTGTGTGTGTGTGTGTGTGTGTGTATAAAAGAAATAACCTGTATAGTCACCTTTAGAAATTATAATCAAATATGCAGTGGCTAAAGACTTGCATTCTAATTAATTCCAATGTTTTTACATTTGAGATATTGTTTGCAAATGTTTGAATATTCATAGTGTTTTTTTAACCTGCTTTAAATAAGAATAACAATAATGCAGACTGAATAGAATTAATTAATAATGAACATTTCACTTTGTTAAATGTAGATACTTGAAGAACTAGTCCAGTACATTGAGAGGGATGACATGACATAGAATAGAACATTTTATGTTGTATTAGAGGGGACTTCTGTCTCCTTTTCCTGCATCATGTATTTGGTTAACCTTCTATACAGTAATTCCCTTCTCCAGTTGGGCCAGACCTAACACTCTTCCTGGGAACCTTACATGCTTTTTGGAACCTATAATTCACATCTTCACAGGTGGAGATTTAAGGTTTTAGGGTAGTTTCAGGAAAGAAGAGTTTTCTCTTCCCTTTAAGGGCCTTCCAGCTGGACTAAGAATTGAAGTGGCATGAGTCGGATTAACAGGAGAAAGTTGGGGAATCCATATAGACTTGAAATTCCAAATACAGTGAGGTAACATGATACTTTTATATGAGATAAGGAAAGAGGTAGAAGTCTGAGGATACAAAGTGGAGAAAGACGGGAGCATCTGGATGTCATTCAGTTAAGCCTTAGACTTGATTTTGGCTCAAGTCATTATCTCAGGGTTGTAAGATGGAGCCCCACCTCAGACTCCGTGCACAGACTGATTGATATCCTCTCTCTCCCCTTCCTGCTCCCAGAACTTGCTGTCTAAATAAATAAATAAGTAAGTAAATAAGCAAGTAAATAAATAAATAAAATCTTAAAAATAAATGGAGAAAGACCATTAGCAAGAAGGTGAAAGGAGGTGTTTGGAAAACAAAGGTTGACCTATTATGTTAATTAGTTTCTAAGGTAAAGAAGACCTCTGTTAATGGCTCCCTTTCTGGTACAGCAGGCAGCTTAGGGGGAAGTAAAGAACTTGAATCCCTTTGTTGCTTTTAACTCAAAACTATATTCATGCCAAAGTGTCCCATCTTAGGGCTGCCAGCCCTTGGCTCATATAGTATTGAAGTTTGATCATGGTATTAGGAGACCATCCAAAGTGAACGGAATACAGTAGGCACTAAGAGGTAGAAGAAATCAGGTAAAACTGACAGTAGAATGTCTATGTACAGCCAAAAGTTTACAGGTTTTCAAGTTAGATCATAGGTAGTGGGGCCATTTAGGTAATGCCTGGATTTTGCATTCTCCAAGCATGGATCTTTTATTTTTTTAAGATCTTATTTATTTATTAGAGAGGGAGAATGAGATGGGGGGAGCTCAGAGGGAGAAACAGACTCCCTGCCAAGCAGGGAGCCCAATATGGGACTCGATCCAGTACTCCAGGATCATGACCTAAGCCGAAGGCAGTTGCTTCAGCAACTGAGGCCACCCAGGCGCCCCATCCAAGCACTGATTCTTGAGACATAAAGAATCCTAATTTGCAAATCCATTAACCAGGATTGGGGAAATGATCAGAATGGAATATTCTAACATTTAATAATTATAAATCAAATAAAAAGATTCCCTCTACTGGTCTGAATAATCCTTTAGAAGCCACATACTATAAAGTTAATAAAGTGGATGTACTCCCATTTTACCACGTAAAATAATCTGGAAACATTATAGAAATATTACTTTGAAATTTCTAATAATCAATCCTATGTTACTTAGAGATTTTCAGTCCAAGCATGCTCTACTCCATCTTCAATCTGAAACTGATAATGTATTGCTTGTGTTGTTAACTAGTTTAATATGTAGTGTTCTGTCTCCCAAGTTCCTAGTGATAATTAAAATATTCCTAAAATTTAAAGACTTTTCTTCACATGCATGTATAAAGATTAATGTTCTCTATCTCAAGATAGTTTCAGTAGTTTTTAAGAGAATTTAACATAAGGAATGAAAATCAAATGTGATTATTAAATGTTAAATACAGGTGCTAAAATTAAATATTTTCTTAAAAATTAGAGTATATATTATATAAGCTTTAGAAAGTGGCAAGTTATACAAATTGTTTGATTTCCTTTGAAAGAAAAAAAAACCTTAAAACTATAATAAGGTAAAATTAATTCTGTGATAATCCAAAAGGGCCTAGATTTTAATAGGATTCAACTTGTGTGCCATAAAATAAAATGGATAAGACAAGAGAAAGAATGATAACATATATCTAACCTAATAAATCTGAGAAAAAGTCAAGAGAAGAGCCTTTCTCAAGGGAATAAAGATAGCTTGTTACACTTTACCTGCCAAGAAGAAGGAGAATGAGAAAGGCAGTGAAAGTATATAGCAAAAAATGTACTGTGTCTCTGAATAAAACTCATGATATTTCCAGAATTCAGAATTCTGCCAGCAAGTACATTCTCTTAACTAATTAGAATCAAAGGAAGTGTTTTGGGCCAGATTTAGCTGATGTTAAAATCTCATCATTTCCATCCTTGGTATTTTCCTATCTTGAGAAAATACTATTTTTAACAGAAAAAAAAATAATGAAAATATATTCCACTTTATTTACTATCTTAAGAATATTAAACATTCACATAATTTTTATATGATATTTCACTTAGAAAAAAGACTAGAAAACTTTCATCAAAAATATTGACACCATGATTCTATAGTTATTGGGATTAACTATATATTTGCTTTTCCTAAAGAACTTACCCTGTTTCTTGTTTCGAGTTAAGTGGTTCAGTAAATCCCCTCACCTGGTTCTAAATAATATCAATAATAATAATACTAATAAAGCAATTCCAACCTAAATACAGATTTTAATATATTTCAAATTGTTACTGCTTCTCCTTCCTCTAGCTATCAATCAATTAAAAAGTTAATAAATTCAGGTATTTCTGGGGCGGCGCCTGGGTAGCTCAGTCGGTTAGGCCTCTACCTTCAGCTCAGGTCATGGTCTCAGGGTCCTGGGATCGAGCTCTCTGCTCAGCGGGGAGCTCGATCAAACACTGATTGTTGATGATATAATATTAACTATATCTCATAAATTATTTTAATGAATACACAAGAAATAATTCAAGAATTAACAGATTTATATATGGAAATGAGGCTTAAAAAGATAAAATCTGGAGGGCACCTGGGTGGCTCAGTGGGTTAAGCATCTGCCTTCAGCTCACGTCATGATCTCAGGGTCCTGGGATCAAGCCCCTCATTGGGCTCTCGGCTCAGCAGGGAGCCTGCTTCCCCCTCTCTCTCTCTCTGCCTGACTTTCTGCTTACTTGTGATCTCTCTCTCTCTGTCAAATACATAAATAAGTACCCCTGGGGTTAAAAATATATGTTTATAAAAAATAAAAAATTTAAAAAATTTAAAAAAATCTTAAAAAAAATTAAAAAAAAATAAATTCAGGTACTTCTTAAATATTTTCCTTTACTTAGCATAAGCATACTTTTACATAGCATCCTTTCTCCATTGCGAAAGCTGAGGTTTAAAAAAAATTCTAAACATGACCAAATGATATCCAATTGACTCCTTCTTTCACAATTTTATGTCACAAATTTGTGATGTTGTGTCAACATGATGAAATCTTTGGGAATATAGGCATTGTCAGTAATCCATGAAATAAACTAATACTCCACATAGACAGCATTCTCAGAATTATCAACAAAGCTTCACAAATGTCCACAGATATAATTCACAGAGTGAACCCTAGAGAAACTGAACATAAAACTGAGTTGAAAGTTTCATATTATTATAGAATTTCAAAATGAAAAAAAAAAAGGCCTTTAAATCAATGTGACAATCTTCAAGAAATGTAGAGCATTATTTCTTCAGTTATATTCCCCCAAGATTTGTCCAACCTACTTTTAAATGACTAAAGCAATGAAGCTTCCTCTAAGTATCCTTTGGGATACTATCCCATAGCCTAATTCTAAGTACTATTAGGAATTTTGCTAAGTGTGTGAATTCTCAGGACATTTTTATGCCTTGTTTCAGCAAATTGCTGTTCACAGATGACTTCATCAAAAAAGGTGTCTTTGTATAGAATCAGATGATTGAAAACTCATGCTGCATTTTGCATAATATTTGATAGCTGCTACCATCCTGAATAACATGTACTTATTTCTATGACTCATTTTCTTCTATTATGATTTTATATAGTTTGTAAATAGAGTTACTGTGAATGGTCTCATGATGTCTAAAAATGGAAGGTGTGGAAGTTAAATGCAATCAAGCAAGAAAGATTAATTAAAAAAACTTGCACCCTCAGATAGTTTTCAAAGATTGTGAGCATTTTATTGTTTCTGTGATATGACTACTAATTGTTAAAAATAACCAATATGACATTCTTTAACATGTCATTTCAGGAAATAGTAACCGTAGGCCAGAGAGCAAATATGTATTTGTGTGTACTTTACGGACATACACAGGTATATAGGTACACACACATCTAAATATAAAATAAATATACATAACCACATTACCCATATATATGTGTGTGTGTGTATTTCTGTATATTTATCTTTCTGTATCAGCAACACTATAATAATCACTGCTATGAGACACAGGAAGGAGAGGATCTAGGTTAAGATATAAGTTGGAACCACCTCCACATTAAAATGCCTGGAGTCATTTAAAATAGGTGAAAATCTTTCAGGACTAACTATAGGATTGCTGGTAAGCGGGGGGTGGGGGGGATTTGTGGTTGTATCAACATTGAAAGAAACTAAATAAAACAAGGAGAGTCTGCAAGGAAACCAAAATAGACCAGAGAGGTAATAAAGAATTTAGAAGAATGAGACATGAATATCAAATGACAGTTTGGTGCTGATAGTACATAAATTTCAAGTGAATGAATCTGAGCTTGCACCTCACCAGCTGTATGGCATTACCTAGGCTTCCAAATGTCTCAATGCCTCATTTTCATCTCCTGCTTAAAAAAAAAAAAAATGGAAGGAATGCTTAAGTACATTGCAGATTTGAAATGTAGAATAAATATAATATTTAAAGTCCTATGAGATATAAAGACTCATTTGATATTATTTTATTGTGCATCTCATTAACCCTATAATTAACATTTGTGTTAGAAATATCAATTTGCAATGATCCAAATGAAGAATAAATTATTGTGGGAAAAACAGAATAATGTGTTCAACTGACTATAGAAGAAAGAAGCTTCCATTTACATAGATTTTTGTCACATACATTATATGTGGTGCATTATGCTTACTGTAGAATATTTCTTTTTTTTTTACTCTTTTGGTATTTAGGTCCACAAATGAACTCAGTAAAAAAGTCACATATAACAGGAAAGAGCAACAGAAGCTAAATTTGATCAAAACATTTCACTACCTTACTTTTTGTGGATATCTGAAAATTGTTCTTAAATAGTAATGGTTTGTCCACTAAACATTATTTTATTATTTTCCATATATACAAGTTTGAAAATGGCATAAATTTTGGTGAATGAATTATCCCATTCACTACATCACTTTTGTAAGTATGATTCCTGCAGTTTTGTGTCTCTACCATTATAACTTTGTCTTTCTCTATGTCCCCAAAAGATTGAACCTTTAAACTGGGTTAGCTTTGACCTTTGAAGTGAGGTTAGGAAAAAAAAGAAGAAGAAGAAGTAGAATAGTCCAGTTAAACTGTTACTACTCAGCCTTTTGGTTAACGAAATGTGGTATTTATCATTTTATCATTATTATCTACACTGAGTTTTTCTTATATAAGATTACTTTAGAATAAAATCTCATGGTGTTTGTTTATATGTAAAGCTTAGAAAGGTCAAGCTTTTTGAAGACCTTCCAAGTTATATTTCAGAATCCTATTATTTACATTTTTTCGTAACATTAAATGTCATTTTGTTTGCAGGCAAAGAACCAACTTCATTCCTCCATTATATTAATGGAATGAATAAAATTAAAAATGCATCATCAGATTAGTGATCCAGAGAAGGAGAATGCCTATTATGCAGTCAGACTGCACAATACTATAGACTGGGAAGGTCAAATGTTTGCTACTGCTGGGTTGTATTACCACATGGAATGTAGAATAATGAGTTAAGACAAATTACACATAGTCAATGAGATAATGGTTTACGTTCTACATTGAGTTTATAGATTAAAGGAAAAACATACATAGTATGAGGAGTTAGCCACAGTTACCTAACCAAAAATCTTGTAAAGCTCATTTATCTCTACTCGTTTAATTCACTATGTAAATATTATATTTCCTGATGTTTTGTATTTTACCATAAGAGTAGCATATATTCTCAATTCAATTTCATAATTTACTCATATACAGGCATTGCCAGTTGAATTATTTATATTAATCATATTGAAAATAAGATCTGTCAGGAACATATTGAAAGTGAAATCAGAACGTGAATTTCAAACTCATATTTTTGTGCTGTGCATATTGAAAATATAGAGAATCATGAAAATTTATGGGAAGCATAAATTTTGGGGAGGGGATACATTTGGTGTATCACCATTGGGCCTTATTTAGACTTCAGACATCTTTGATCATATCATGATATGTTCATTTTGACCAGCGATATCAAACAAAAGTGTCTCTAAATAGCTTTATATATGTTGATCAATTTCCAGTTTTTCCAGTTTTCTACAATCTGCAATGATTGGTCTTCTTTATATGAATACATTATAGCTGCTTATAGGCATTGAGTTTAGCAATCTCATTTTTCCCTCAGAAGACTTGAAAGTATAGGTATTGTATATATGCAATCAGATCAAAAACTCATACATTGTGACATAAAACATTGATGTGTTTGCAGTAAATTAAAGATGGTTAGGTTATTTGAACAACAACTTAAAAAGTAGTTTAAAAAATTAAGTTGTGGTCTAGAAAATTGATAAGAACTATCTAAAACTCTTCCAGGGAACTAGATACTCACTGATTTCCTATAGGTCCCATAGATGATTAATATGGTTTATTTATTTTATATCTACACATAACAAGATATTAACAGTTAATAACATTCAAATACAATAAATGAAAGCATAAGATCTATAATATTGCTTTAAAATAGGTACATCCTCAGTGGACTTCTTGGGAAATAGAAATCAATTGCTGCCAAAAATTTCACTTGTCAACTTGGTAAAGTGCCAAAATTTTAACTTAACTAAAATTAAGTTAATTTTATGTAAAATTAAGTTAATTTATCTCCAAGTATAGTCACCTTATGAGGTACTAGAGGTTATGATTTTAACATACACATTTTGGGGAGGGGATGCACTTCAGCTCATAATAACCCATTTTCCCAAATAATTAAATACATAAAAGAGAATGGAATAATGATATTTATAACACTGGGCCATAATCACATGTCAACACCAGGTTATAACACTTCAATTTATATAATTTAGTTATAATACCTTTGTACTTTGTAGGCACATTGGTTGTGTGTGTGTGTGTGTGTGTGTGTGTGTGTAGTATCAGAGAGACCATGCCAGAATTTCAACTTACTATGTTATCTTTCAAAATTTTTTTGTGAAAAGTAGGTTATTATAAAGTTAAAATCTAATATTATATGTGATAGTTTATTTTTAGAGCCCAATAAAGTTGGTTTCCTAATAAAAATTTACTTCCTTTTTTTCAGTTCCAAGGTTGTGTATTTTCCATTAGGTTATTTAAACCAATGAAAACCAAATAAACAACTCCCTAAAACATAAATGAATTTTATTATTTTTTATATATAAAGAGAAAAAAACCCTGAAATTTACATGTCATTACTGCACACTAATACATTTTCAAATTGATGATTCAAGTTAAGTTTACTTCATAAATTGGGACAGATGCTGAAGACATTAGAACTGAATGTAGTGGGACACCTGGGTGGCTCAATCCTTAAGCGTCTGCCTTTGGCTCAGGTCATGATCCCAGGGTCCTGAGATTGAGCCCCACATAGGGCTCTCTACCAGTGGGAAAATTGTTTCTCCCTCTCCTATCCCCGCCCCTCCTTGTGTTCCCTTTCTTGCTGTCTTTGTCTCTGTCAAATAAATAAATAAAATCTTAAAAAAAAAAAAAGAACTGAATATAGTGAACGTATATAGGAGTGTGTGTGTGTGCATGTGCCGTATGTATGCTTCATCGTGTATATGTGTGCATTTATAATATGTCTTCCTTAAGTAAGAAAACAAAGAAGTCAGCTCCCATATTAAAAATCAAATATCATTGTGGTTTTGATTTGTATTTCCCTGATGCCGAGTGATATGGGAGAAGGGGGCTGGGGTTATGGACATTGGGGAGGGTATGTGCTTTGGTGAGTGCTGTGAAGTGTGTAAACCTGGTGATTCACAGACCTGTACCCCTGGGGATAAAAATATATATTTATAAAAAATAAAAAATTTAAAAAAAAATAAAAAAAAAACCAAATATCAGTCTTTTACTGGCCCAATCAATACATAGCTTTCTAGGGTTTTTAAATAAGATTCAATAAAATTCAATGACATATTTAATGTAAGCACCTCAAGCTTTTGGACATATTCTCAAAAAGAAAAAAAATTAAGCTTAGTAAGAGCCCTGCACATATTTAAGTATTTGGTAAATGTTTGTTAAATATAAAGATCTTCAAGAGTTACTGTGTTGCTGGTAGTCAGTTTCCCAGGAATCTACCCTCTCTAATTAGCTTACAACAGAGCCTGCTCTTTTTTGTCTTCTGGGGTCAGCCCTTTGGTGAGGAGGGAAAAAGGGTGCACAACAGGAAGCAGCATAAGTGGAATACTGACAAGAGGAAAAAGAAGCCAATAAACCAAACCAAGAATCTAATTTATCTTATGCTACCCAAGTCCCCTCCAGATCTAAAAGGGCAACTGCTCTCTGGCACTCAGAAATAAGAGGAAAGGATTATTACTTGGGCAGAGAGAGATGACTGGAACAAGTCCTAAAATATGTTTTAGAACATTCTGGGCTACTGTTTTTCTGATTCAGGTGGTATATTGAAAAATAATGTTCATTTGCCTATTCTTTTTTCCTTTTTTATTTTTTTTTAAGATTTATTTATTTATTTGACAAGGGGAGAGAGAGAATGTGAGAAAGGAAACACAAGCAGGGGGAGTGGGAGAGGAAGAAGCATGCTTCCCACTGCGCAGGGAGCCAGATGTGGGACTCACGCAGGACTCGATCCCAGCGTCCTGGGATCATGAGCTGAGTGGAAGGCAGATGCTTAATGACTGAGCCACCCAGGCTCCCCTGCCTATTCTTTTTTCTTATTTGATGGCGTAAACAAAGCAGCCAGTCTAGCAATGAGACTGAAGTTATCTTTGGAATGGGGAGAGGAGAAAGGACAAGAGGAACATCTTCAAACCTTTGAATTAATTTTACTAATTATGTAACACGAATCAGGGGTGTTTGCTGTAGTCCGGACTGAGAACTTATCAGTAATCAGACACTGTTTTAGTAAAAGTGTAAAGGTCATTTGTTGTTGTTATTTGTATGCAAAAATAATGACTTTATCTTTAAAACTGTAGATGGTACTTTGAGCAGATTGCCATCAGAGAATTGCCAAGATATCGATCAGTTTGGGAGTTGGTGGCAGGAAATTAGAATGAGATACACAGCAAAGTGTCAATGACAACAAATGTGCATATCTCTGCCTTTTTATCAGTTGTTATTTATTTATTTATTTATTTATTTATTTTTTAAACAACAAAGAGAGACCTGGATAAATAGATCTTTAGCAAAGAAAGGAAAATCCTACATAGGATATACAAATGGAGAAATCGTCTGATGGAGTAAAGTGAAGTCTTTCCAATTTTAAACACAGGGAGAACCTTAGTCCTATGTCAGATTTTTCTTAAATGTATGTAATGTTCAAATTAACTGTATTAGACTATTTTAGTGATTCTCATTTATATTTTTTATATATAAAAATGATGAATGTGTTCAGCAAACATTCAAGTAGTTTATACACTCCAATTCCTTAAACAGATGAAGGGAATTGAAGGTTAGTCAACACTTGGAAAATTATGTCTCCCTGTGTAAAACATCAGTTCCATAGAAAACAATATCATAGAGGACAGCTGTGTTTCAGTTACTGTGTAATAACCAAGATCTTTGAGAAGGTACAGTTAACAAATCAAAATTAAGGGTAAAACCATGGAATAGAGTGACTAACACCAAACAGAGGAAAAGATCTTTGAAACTGAGTGAGTGTGACCTTGGATGGATTATGTGTTTACATGGTTGTCAAAGGAAAGGATGATGGTTAGAAAAATAAGAAAAGATGAGTAACTGGTGGTCCCAGGTTGTTGGGGGGGCGGATGGTGGTGCTGCTGGGCTATATGCTGTGAGGGAGTGTGGAAGCCTCCTGCTGCCAGAGGAGCCCGTTGGCCACAGTAAGCATTAATAATGTATTTCTCCTTTGAGTGGATCAACAGTGTCCTCCAGTTCCTAGGACTCTATAAGAAATACGGAAAACTTGTATTCTTGGGTTTGGACGATGTAGACAAAACCACTCTTCTACACATGCTCAACAGTGACTGATTGGGCCAATATGTTTCAACATTAGATCCAATATCAGACAGGTGACAGTTGCTGGAAAGACTTTTATAACTTTTGATCTTGGCAGTCATGAGCAAGCAAGTCAGGTTTGGAAAAATTACCTCCCAGCAATCAGTAGGATTGTCTTTCCGGTGGATTGTACAGATCATCCTCACCTCATGGAAACCACACTTGAGCTAAATGCTTTAATGACTAATGAAACAATACCAATGTGCCAATCCTTATCTTGGATAACAAAAGCAACAGAACAGGTGTAATCAGTGAAGAAAAGCTCCATGAGATATTTAGGCTTTTTGGATAGACCACAGGAAGGGTATTGTGACCTGGAAGGAGCTGACTCCCTGCCCCATGGAAGTGTTACTTGCAGAGTGCTCAAGAGGCAAGGCTATGGCAAGGGCTTCCACTGGCTTTCCCAGTATATTGATTGATGTTTGGACAGTGAAAGCAAAAGAGTTTTACTTCTCTGAACTGACCCTAAAAAAAAAAAAAAAAAATTAAAAAAAGCAAAGAAAAAGAAAAAAGAAGAGGACAAAATAAGAAAAGAAAGGACGACTATGAAAAATAAGTTAAAACTCTGAAATAATGAGGGGAATTACCTGGGATTAATAAGTGACAGAGGAATGCAGATTTTAACCTCTGTTGTACAACCACAATTTCCAAAGATTTTATTGTTATTATTAGATATTGTTATTGAAACAAAACTTATGCATACTAGAATTATTTTACAACAGCTTTTTCATTCTCAGGTTCTCTGACTCATTTCTGGTTGGTTAATTTTACCTTCTCTTAGATTTTTTAGATTTTGTCTATTTTTCAAAAGTATCTATAAAAAATTGAATTATAGATAGGCAGTTATTTTCTTTCAGATCATTAGAAATATTTTTTTTGATCTAAATTCTTGTTACCATGGTTGCTGTGGAAAGTTAATAGTCAATTTAATTCTTCCTTCTACAAAAAGTAATCAACTTTTGTTCCCCACACCCACCTATTTCCATTCCACTAGCTGTTGTATTCTGGAGTTTTATTATGATGTGTCTAAGAATGAATTTATTTTTATTTATTCCACTTTGGATTTGCTGGCTTCTTAGAATTCAGAGCTTGTGTCTTCCATCAATTTTGGAAAATCCTCAGACATTGTCTTTATAAAAGACATTCTGGCTCCAACCTACCTCTTGACTTATAGAGTTCCAATTAAATATTTGTTAGATCATTGCTCTACCCTCTATAACTCTTTTTCTTTTTTTTAAGATTTTTTTATTCATTTGAGAGAGAGAGAGAGAGCACGTGCGTGAGAGCACAATCAGGGTGGAGGGTAGATGAAGAAGAAGAAGCAGCGCAGAGCAGGGAGCCTGATTCAGGGCTTGATCCCAGGACCCTGGAATCATGACTTGAGCTGAGGGCAGAAACTTAACCGCCTGAGCCACCCAGGCCCCCCAACTCTATAACTCTTATTTAGCTTTTTGTACTTTAGGTTTTTATGTTCTTCCATACTGCAATGTGACAATATTTACTTTTCAAATTTTTTCTCTCTAGCTGAATTTAATTTGCTGTTAAAATCGTTTTTTAAATTAGGTTATTATTTCATTTGTAGATCTTAATTTTTTTAATATAATTTTTTATTTTTTATAAACATATATTTTTATCCCCAGGGGTACAGGTCTGTGAATCACCAGGTTTACACACTTCACAGCACTCACCAAAGCACATACCCTCCCCAATGTCCATAATACCACCCCCTTCTCCCAAACCCCCTCCCCCCAGCAACCCTCAGTTTGTTTTGTGAGATTAAGAGTCACTTATGGTTTGTCTCCCTCCCAATCCCATCTTCTTTCATTTATTCTTCTCGTACCCACTTAAGCCCCCATGTTGCAACACCACTTCCTCATATCAGGGAGATCATATGATAGTTGTCTTTCTCCACCTGACTTATTTCGCTAAGCATGATACGCTCTAGTTCCATCCATGTTGTCGCAAATGGCAAGATTTCATTTCTTTTGATGGCTGCATAGTATTCCATTGTGTATATATACCACATCTTCTTGATCCATTCATCTGTTGATGGACATCTAGGTTCTTTCCATAGTTTGGCTATTGTGGACATTGCTGCTATAAACATTCGAGTACACGTGCCCCTTTGGATCACTACGTTTGTATCTTTAGGGTAAATACCCAATAGTGCAATTGCTGGGTCATAGGGCAGTTCTATTTTCAACATTTTGAGGAACCTCCATGCTGTTTTCCAGAGAGGTTGCACCAGCTTGCATTCCCACCAACAGTGTAGGAGGGTTCCCCTTTCTCCGCATCCTCGCCAGCATCTGTCATTTCCTGACTTGTTGATTTTAGCCATTCTGACTGGTGTGAGGTGATATCGCATTGTGGTTTTGATTTGTATTTCCCTGATGCCGAGTGATATGGAGCACTTTTTCATGTGTCTGTTGGCCATCTGGATGTCTTCTTTGCAGAAATGTCTGTTCATGTCCTCTGCCCATTTCTTGATTGGATTATTTGTTCTTTGGGTGTTGAATTTGCTAAGTTCTTTATAGATTCTGGACACTAGTCCTTTATCTGATATGTCGTTTGCAAATATCTTCTCCCATTCTGTCATTTGTAGATCTTATTTTATGTTTTAAAGATTATTTATTTATTTGTCAGAGAGAGAGAGAAAGAGCACAAAAGCAGAGAGAGAAGCAGGCTACCTGCTGAAGAAGGAGCCCAGTTAGGTGACAGGATCCCAGGACCCTGAGATTGTGACCTGAGCCAAAGACAGACCATTAACTGATTGAGCTACCCAGGTGTCCCTATAGATCTTACTTTAATTTAGGTTTTCTAGGTTTAGTCTTTTTCCTTCTGTTTTATATTTTTGTTCTTTAGTGAATCTCTTTCCCTGGCTATAGTTTTAAGGCACTTAAAAAAATTGTAATTCCAGGGCACCTGGGTAGGTCAGTCAGTTAAGCTTCCCACTCTTGGTTTTGGCTCAGGTCATGATCTGAGGGTCCTGAGTTGGAGCCCCCTGGGGGCTCCCTATTCAGTGCAGAGTCTGCTTGTCCCTGTCCCTCTGCTCCTCCCTCCTTTTTCGCTCTCTCTCTCTAACATAGATACATGCATACATAAAATCTTCAAAAAAAAAATCCCAGTAAACATCATGTTTTATTGCCATTCCCATTCATGACACTTAGTTTCCATAGGAGTTAGATTAATATTAATTGTATCCTGGTTATACAATTACTAAAATTAAACGATCTTTTTTGCATTAATCTTAGAGTTAAGGTAAATGTGATTTCTTCCAGTGAGTCTCTGATAGGTTCTGTGAGGCACTATTGTTCTTATAAGTTATACAAAAAGTGACCTCAGAATAGATTATAGACCTAAATAAAAAATGTAAAACTATAAAACTTACAGAAATAAAAATAGGAGATATTGCTTTGGCTTTAAGTTTGATGATGAGTTTTACATACAACACAAAAGTACAGTATATTAAAAATTAATAAATTATACTTTGTTAACATTCTCATGAAACAAATAAGATTTGAACCATGGTTGGGGAGAAAATATTTACAAATCATGTATTTGATTAAAGACATTTTTCCTGGATATAAAAATAACATTTAAAAACCAATAATAAGAAAATAAACTACCCAGTACAAAAGTGGATGAATGATATCAATAGATACTTCATCAAAGATGATAGATCGCAAATATGCATATATAAATTTCCTCAAACATCATTTGTCACTAGGGAGATATAAATTCAAACAGCAGTAAGATATATTTGTGCACTATAGAATGGTTCCAAAATCCAAAACAAACAAACAAACAAACAAAAGCCCCACAAAACTTGTTAATATAAAATCCTGGCAAGTATTATTCATGACTGGTTGAAATTAAAAATTGTACAGTCACTTTGAAAGGATCATTTGACAGTTTATTATAAAGTTAAACATAGATTTACAAGACAATGTAGCATTCATGCTCCTAGATAGTTAAGTGAAAACTTACTTTTGTACAAAAACCTGTATGTTCATGCTTAGGGAAACTTTATTGATTTATAATCACAAAGAACTGAAAGCAACCAAGATTTCTTTCCATAGATGAATGGATATGCAAACTATATTGCATATGTACAATGGACTATTTAGGGATAAAAATGGAACAGCTTATTCATTTATGCAATACCAATGATCTTGGTAGAGACAAGCAGTTTAAAGGGCTTCCACTCTGCCTTTTTGTCATTCTTTTATAAAATATCAGGAAAGCCATGTGAAGATTCTTCTGGATTCTAAGAATCTTCATTATTATGAACTCAAGAACCAAGGTAGTGACCGCATGTTATGTCTGTACTTTCATTGATAAGCTTGAAACAGACTGAATTAATTATGGTTTTCCATATACCCCTGCTCTACTAGAGCAGGGCATGATGGTGGTCTAGATCACCTCATATCATTCTTAGCTCAGGTGATGTTCCTATAGCTCTTGTAAGATGTAGAAATGCTCCTCTGTGTAGAAAAAATCTCAGTCTTCCTCCTGTGGTCCTCCTTTACTCCCACACTACAAGCGTAGTACAGCCATCCTCAACAACACTTCCAACACCAGATATGTGTTTGTTTTGTTTTTCCTATAACAGGCAACTCTCTGTGACACCTATAATTTAACTCATTTCTGACATCATCTATCTGGAGATTGCATCAAATCCCACAAATCCCATCATTAAGGGTTCAGTCCCACAAGACTGCCAATCTCCCCGCTTCAGATGTCAGTCACAAGTCCAGGCTGTGATTTGTGCTTCTGACCAACCAGAGGTTCCCACAACCCCACCTTGGGCTTGATTAATTTGCTAGAGCATCTCATAAAATTCAGGAAGAGTTTACTTACTGTTTACTTTTTTTTAATGAAAATATATGATAAAAGATACATGTGAACATCAGATGGAAGAGATGCATAAGGAAAGGTCTGTGGGATGGGACACAGAACTTCCATGCCCTCTCCAGGTGCTACATTCTTTCTGAACCTCCCTGTGTTCACCAGCCTTGAAGTTCTCCAAGCCCCATAGTGGGGCTGCAAATGGAGTTAAGATTTGATCATGCTTACATGATGATCCCTACGTAAAGACCCCAATACTATGCGTAACAATCCATCCCAGTGGATGAATCTTAGTAATTATAACACTGTAGCATGCCAGAGGTTATTAGAGCCAGTTACTACCACTGGTGGGATCCTTACTGCTACCTGATGAAATTCCTGACTCTTAAACCAGGATTGTGCTTTCTGGGGTCACTTCTAATAGTAATGTCCTAGTCAAAATTTATTGAAAGGAGACTCTCAGTCAAAGATTATGTTACAAGAAGTTTATGTAAAAGGTTGTTTCCAGGACTACCATGAGGTAGGAGAAGTGGAAAAGAAATAACAGAAAATTATTAATATTAGTCATGTAATTCTAGCTGGCTAATAACACAGATCTTACTTCCTAGGGACTTTCTGATATAGTGTATCAAATACACATCAGATTTGTTTCATAAATGGTGGGAAGGGAGAGTATTTACTCACCACCTCCAATCCCACACTGTTTGAGGGTCTATCCTTGGGTCTTAACTCTCTGGCATTTTATTGTAACAATAACATTTATATAAGAGAGCAAGTGTGAATATTAAATAAGGCATTTTTGCAAATAACTTATCAAAGTACTTATATAATAAGCTTCAGTAATATTAATTTTGCTGGCCACCTGGGTGGCTTAGTCATTATGCATCTGCCTTCTGCTCAGATCATGATCCCAGGGTCCTGGATGGAGCCTCACTGGGCTCCCTGCTTGGGCAGAAGCCTGCTTCTCCCTCTCCCACTCTCTCTGCTTGTGTTCCCTCTCTCACTGTCACTCTCTCACTCTCTGTCAAATAAATAAAATCTTTTAAAAAGTTATAATTTTACTCTTATTAAAATCATTTTCAAATATCAGACATTTGATAATGGTCTGTGTCAGAATATAAGCACTATGCATAACACTTTGTTCTTCAAATTATCTTATACAACATCAGAGAAGTGCTACTTGGTGGTATGTATTTATTTTCAAAGTTTATCACCAATGAATATTTAAAAATTAGAGTTCATTTTTCAAGTCCAAACTTATAAAACATACATGCTATGACTACATCTTTTAAAATTTAGTGTAGGTTTCAAACAACAAGAGGAGTACAGTATCTTTGAATCCTAAAACAGCAAATGACCTTTGTTTAACATCTCGTGTAAGGTTTTTTGCCTCTAGGCTTTATGACCCATTGAGAATAAGGTGGCCTTTTTAAAAATTTATTTACACAGATTTTGAGGAAAGCATTTTTAAAGTTTGTCTGAGTTAACATTCTTTATCTCAAAGCTATATCACATAAGCACTTCAAAACCTGGCCTTTTTGACCTCAGCCCTCCTTTTCTCAGAGCAGTCAAAATAGAACAATATCCACCTGTTTGAAACCCAACATTTCTAATCAGTCCATTATCCATTCTGAGTTGTCTCTTGGTCTGTGTATGTTCACATTTTTTCAGAGGCGTGGGGACAAAGTGGAGAAAAACAACTAATACAAAATAAATTAATATTTGAAGAGACTCTAGAAATTTCCAACTCCTTCTCTTTATGAATGAATAGATAAAAATGGAGACTAAGTACATATATAACAAAAATTCTCATCTTAGTGTAGATTAAATTATAGTTTTTAATGTGCATTCATTTTAATTGCTTTGTAGTATTTAAATCTAATATTTTAGAAATTCAAAGGATTTTAAAGCTAGGAAGTTTAGAATAATGTTACTGGTAACAATTGAAAGGTGTGTCTATATTGATTCAGGTAATTCTAAAATCACTATTTTGTATTATTTCAGTTTACAATTTTGTGAGAAAATTACCTCTTCCAATTTTCATATTTTACATATACATATTTATTTTGATGAGGATGGAATAATAAAGATTTACAGAAACAAATATTGTGGGGAAAATATAAAAGACTCGAATTCTTGGTGTAAATATTTCTGTTGTATTATGTCCTGTTCTTTGAAATGCATTTGCTAACATGCTAAATCTGATGTTCATTCTCAATAATGTCTGCAAAGTGAAATATTTTTTAAAAAAGAAAACAACATTTATCTTGTATTTGCGTGTGTTTTATTCACTTCTATAAAGTGCGGGGCTGGGGAAGGCAAGATGAAAAGGTATGATAGTGCTGAGTGGTGGAATTTGGCACAATAGCTCTCGAGTGTATAATACAGCCAACAGGGAGACTAAATGCATCAGGACGTATTTATATTGACAAAGGAGTCATTCTTTGTAGTGTTTAGAAGAAGGATTCTGCCATGACCCACATAACAAATTGCTGTTGTCTGACCTCATTGAAACAAGACCTTGGTGAAGTACATTCAGTGGAGCTGATGTAGTAGAGGTTCTCTTACCACAGCACTGCTGGAGGGCCACGATTATTCTGCCCCTCATTTCCTGGACTACTAAACACTTGATAAAGAGTCTTATCACCTTGATCCCAGAGCTCTTTTACTACGAGACTGAAAAGGAGAGGCTGTGTTACCACAGAGTGGCATGTTATTTTCTGAAGAGTTAAGACTACTGAATGAAAGAAAGAACTACAGAGTGAAGTAAAACCTTGTTTTTGTTGTAGCACATTCAGTCAGCAGTTTGCATTAAGAGTTGTTGTTGGTTTTTTTTTGTTGTTGTTTTTTTTCCTCCTCACTTTGTATTCTGTTATCTTGTGCACTGGAGCAGCCAAAAGCAACCAGCTTCTAAAAGGCCTCCCCCTTCAATCATCTCACTTCCACTTCAGATGTACAGTTTATTAAAAAGAGAAGAGAAGAAGAAACGGAGGGTTATGGAGCAGATGAAGGTGGGGGGTTGGGTGGAACACTGGGTTCCATGCAACCATGGGGTTGCATGGAACACTGGGTGTGGTGCTAAAACAATGAATCTTGAACACCGGAAGAAAAATTAAATTAAGATGTTTAAAAGCAAAGGGAAGACATATATAGTTTGTTTTATAACACATTGCTATTTCTTATAGGTTATGTTTGTCTTAAAACCGCAATGTTTTTCTTACAGTATACTTATGTATGGATTTTTGCCTATTAATATTCATTAAGGACTTATTAAGTAGACACTGTCATGTGATTGACTGCCCTGGAGCAGACACATTAGTAATGACTTTTCAGACATTTCCAGGGTTAAGAACAATATGATTGTAAAGATTTATTTTATATATATAATATTGACGTTTTTAAAATTTTTTCAAACTAAATAAACACAAGTCTGAAAAATTACAAAACAATTTTTCCAAAATGAAAATGTGAGAACGTTTAGTCCTCATTAAGTACTTCCTGTCACTACTGCTGAGCAGGCGGTTCTATATTCACTTAGAATAACTAAAGTAATCTTTGGTAATTTTTCTAATAGCCAATAAAGAACTGAATCTTACACACCACCAGACAGCTTAAAAGCTAAGCTCTTTAATTGTTGTTCTTAATGTTCCATTTAATATTTTATTGCTGAAAGCAGTCAGGAGGAAAGCACTGGTTTATAATTTTCATTTTGAAGTGTGTTTCGTGGATTTCATTCTTACTGAATTGATTTTGCGAGAAAGTTGTTTCAAGCACTTTGTCCAGAATACCTTAAATTAAATAACAATGTCGGGAAAAAATCCAGGCCGATTAGTCATGGGAGTTATCAAGACTAAAACACTGGTATCTGAAAAGCTCTTTCTCACCATTTTAACACCTTTAATGAAAGTGTGGAGAATATTGCAGTTTGGCTGTATTAGGGACTTTTGATAGGTGAGAAAAATTTATAAAACTGTATTTATGTTTTCTAAATATTTTTGAAAAAAATTTTTTGGTTTAGATTAAGGAAATATATGTATATGGTCTCCCACCCACCTTTGAGTTTACAGCATGTTGTAGATTAATAAAATGTGGAAACAAGGAATGTGGAAACAAGGCACAAAAATAACTTAGAGATGAGTAGCAACTTCAGTCAACCTAGAGAAATAGAAATCAACCTGTGATTGACTGAATCATGTTCCCCTCAATATGCTGAGGCCTTAACCTCTAATGTGACTATATTTGGAAATAGGGCCTTTAAAGAGGTAGTTAAGGTTAAATAAGGTAATAAAGGGGGGGCCCAAGTCCAATCTGACTGATGTCTTTATAGGAAGAGGAAGAAACACCAGAGAGATACATGTACAAAGAAAGGGACATCTGAGGACACAGCAAGAAAGTGGCCATCTACAAGCCAAGGAGATAAGATTTAAGAGAAACCCAATCTTCTGGAACTTTGATCTTAGACTTTCAGCCTCCAGAACTTTAAGAAAATAATTTCTGTTGTTTAAGTTACATAGTCTCTTGTATATTGTCATGGCAGGCTGAGTATACCAACACAATACCATGCCAGGGCAGAAAAATAGCTATTTTCCATAAAGATAATTTTTAATTTACTAAAGTATATGCATTTCAAAACACATTTATCCTAATTGTCTCTGATTGTGCTATTCAGAACTCTTTCATTAAATTTTAATAAAGATGTATCATTATAACAAGACATACTTACCTTACATAATTTTCACGGCATTTTAATTATGAGTAAGCTAGGTTGAAAAATATAAAAAGCATTGGAACTTAGAAAAATGTTGGGAAAAATATACTTCTGCCACTTTTTTGTGTGTGTTTCTAAATGAAAGATTCTATTACTTGCTATGTATTTAGCTTTTAGCTTAAAAAAAAAATGTGACTACCAACTTGCCTGCCAGTTTGCCATCTTCAAACTTGATTTTAGTTACCATCCAATAAACCAAGCGAACTAAGGAAGAGCTGAGTCTAATACCTTTCAAGAAAATTGCAATTTTTTTGTCCATTTGGTTTAGGAATAGCCATGCAAACTAGTTCTGAGTAGTGCTTCATGGATTAAAAACTGCTGAGATTCCTTGAGGGGTATTTTTTCATTGCAAAGAACAAATGCACAGGAAAAGTTACTCTTTCTCCCGCCACTCAGTGTGGTTGGGTAAGAGCATGATTAATGAAACTATGACACCCATGTGTGAACATGAATGGACAAACTTAAATGTGAACTCCACATGTAGTGAGGGACAGTGAAAATATAGAAAGAGACTGGCCCTAGATGGCATTATTGAGTTGCTGAAATAACTAACTGTGGAGCTGCCTGACCTCCGGATTTGGTATGATAGGAGAAAAACACAATCCTGAAATTAAACAATTTTTACTTATTTTTTTTTCTGCCACTCATACCCAAAATGCACTAATAATTAACATGAATATATTCAAAATTTACTCTATAACAAGACTAGAATAATTTATTTGTATGTACTACCTTAATTAGTCAATCCAAAGTGCCTATAAAATATAAATTATTTTAGTCTTTCTCTTACAAATAAAGAGCATGGAAACCAAAGTTTAGAAAGTTAAGAAATAAAATACAGGCAAAAATCTAGTATAAACTCAAATGGTTCAAGCCATAGAGCTCTACTTTTTTTGTTATCAAAGTTATTCTTTGTATTCCTTTATTATTTAGATATTGTCATATAAGCCATTAGTTTGGTTTCTATACTTCTTAACTACTGATGATGAATGATTACAGGTAATTTAATCTGACAACATATTTGTATAATTTACTGCATAAATAGGCAATAAAATAAATAAATAAAACCCGTCCTCATATCAGAAGATATTTAAAACTAAAATCAGACACAAGACAAATAAAATATATGGGCGCCTGGGTGGCTCAGTGGGTTAAAGCCTCTGCCTTCAGCTCAGGTCATGATCCCAGGGTCCTGGGATCGAACCCCGCATCGGGCTCTCTGCTCCTTGGAGAGCCTGCTTCCTCCTGTCTCTCTGCCTGTCTCTCTGCCTGCCTCTCTGCCTACTTGTCATCTCTATCAAATAAATAAATAAAATCTTTAAAAAAAAAAAGACAAAATATAGAGTAGTATAAGTTAGTGAATATTATTATAAAATTGTCCAATTATATGCAAAATGTGACATGTGCCTGGAGGTGGGAAGAATTAATTCTAACCTTGATGGATAAAATGGTTAGATGTAGACGGAAACATTGAATGGTACTTTTGAAAAACATGTTTAAAGGCAAATTAGAATTTCACTTGCTGGTGAAAATAGAGTGAGTTCCATAAAGATTTACCCTCGCACCAGAAACAACTAAAAGAATGGGGAAAAAATATATGAAACATATCAAAAGTCAGGGAATGAAGCACAGCTAGCTATCCCTGTAAAACCAGAAACGAATGAGCTTTAGAAATGTCCCAGCTTACGGACTAGAAAAATTTTCTAGGATGCTGAACAATGGAGCCCAGAAATGTCCATCAGGTGATGGGATAGGACTTGAAGTCCATGCAAGCCAAGGCAGCTAAAGTAAACAAGACCAACGCCACAGAAGAGAGAGATGCACAGGCATCAGGGGTCTGCAGAGGGTTATTTTAATAGTCCTCAGGTATTCAGGGGAATGCGATCATTATGTGTATTTGAAGAAACTCTCTAAGGCAGAGAAAAGAACCAACTAAAATAATTACAGAAAACAGAATACACAGGGGACTAGGAATAATGCCAACAGCTAGAATATAAAACTTCATAATTCAGGTAATATCAGTCAGAGTACTAAAAAGGGCCTTGCCAAAGTAGTGCAGAAATACAGTTCTAGACAAATGACATTCTGGGTCTGACTAATAAATCTTAAAATCAAGAATTGGAAAGAACCAGTTGTTCTCAATAAGTCTATCCAAGTCCTAGGAAAAAAAATAATCGCAAGAATATTTATAGAAATGTAAAACTATCAATACAAAATAAAGTTAAAATTCAGTGTCTGCATCCAATTACAACTAACAGGATGCAAAGAAGCAGGGAAATAAAATCCATAACGAGGAGAAAAATCAATGAACTCAAACTGTTCAGCAATAACACAGGTGACAAAATTAGTAGAGACATTCAAAGAGGCATTAGAACTTTATTTTATATATTTAGGAAGCTAAAGATGGGAGATATTTAGTAAATATATGGAAGATATAAAAATACTTACTGTTGTACACTGCCTGAGATTAAAACAGATGAACACTGAAGAAAAACAGATTAGTGAATTTTAAGACATACTAATTTTGGAAGGTGATTCTTCATGGTTTCTCACATTATTGAATGTCCTTTGAGGTGAAGGCCTGATTGTCCTTTGTTCTGGACTATCTCTTCAAGGAAAATTCAGTGGTGAACGGATTTTGGAGATAGAGATAATGTTTCCCACTGGAGCAAATAATAAGTACAGTTGACACTTTAACAAATACAGGTTTGAACTTGGGTGACAATGGCTCACACCTTCTTTTAAATAATAGCATTATTAAGATAAATATACCCATTTAAAGTGTATCATTCAATGGTATTTAGTATATTCAGTATTTTTAGTATTTGGATCACTCTTAAAAGAAAACCCCCAACCATTAGGGCTCCCTCCCTGTTGCCTCCATACCAGCTCTAAGGCACTAATCCACTTTCTGTCTGTATAGATTTGCCTATCTGGACAGTTAGATTAAATGGAATTATATATGTGCCGTCCTTTGTGATTGGCTTCTTTCACTTAGCATAATCCTTTCAGAATTCATCCTTGTTGTAGTATGACTAAGTAGTTCATTTCTCCTTATGTCTGAATAATATTCCATTTTATAGATAGATATTTTGCTTATCCATTCATCAGCTGATGGACTTTTGAGTTGTTTGTACTTTTTGACTATTAAGAATACTGCTGCTATAAACATTAGTGCACAAGGTTTAAGACAGTACAGTCATATGGAGGCTATCTCTGTATTTATGCTGGGACATTTGCAACCTCTTTAAGATGCATGTTTTCTAATATTTGCTGTGGGAATCTAACATGTCACACATGGTTTTCTCTCTATAGATTTAATAAACAAATTTTGTCCTTCAACTACTCTATTTAAATAAAAGCATACTGTCATTAATGATCTCTCTGTTAAGTAACTTAATCTAGTTAAAATATTTTTAAAATACACTTTAAAAAGAGCAAGCTGCATAAATTAAGAACTCCATTCACCACATATGTTGGCCAGAGAGGTACTGTAAGTTTTCATCCTAACCATTGTCTGGAGTGCTTCTATTAATGACATGGGACAGGTGATGAGAAGAAATATTGGTATAGGTATTCCACATTTTTTAGCAAAATAGAAGATACTGAATTTGGCATTTTCAGAATCCACTTTAAATCTAACATATATTTAATGATTGCTGAATATAAAACGTAATTTCATGGGCTGGAGTATGAGTAAGATAAATGAAATATGGTCCCTGACCTCATACAGTATCATGATACAGTGCAGCAAATAAGCAGGCATAAAGTGAGATAGCCAGTTGATTGAAGGGAGAAAGGAAGAAGTATGAGTATAGGTTGAATATGATAGTATTCAAATCTGTAATTATAAGCCTGATATTAAACCTAAAAAAATACTTAGTATTCTGTATTTCCTAAACTCATTTGTCCATAAACCTTTATGGGGAAGGGTAATCTTTCATTATCAGTGTTTTTCAGAAATAAATGAAAATGCTAACAAGATATATACATTTATACATATATGCATATATACATACATATATAAATTTATATGTATGTTATTTCCCCTTATCCTTCTTTGATGATAACTCCTCTTCCTTCTCCCTTTCTTCTCTTTCTTCTTCTTTTTCTCTTGCTTCTCCTTTTCCTTCTTATTTAGTTTTTCCCAAGCAGTGTATTTCAAAGTAGAGTATATTCTTGTGTGAGAAGATAGAAGAGCACGTTGGATGAATGAAGCTATTTTAAATTCCATCCTGGAGACATGACCAATGCAGAAGAGTCCTTAGTGGCTTGGAAAAATCTTATAGGCTTTGAACACTTCGGTGGCCAGATAATTATTCAATACAATATATGGACAATTACCACATATAGTAAAGGCTGTGGATATTCACTTTAGAAAATACTGATGCATAAACAAACGTCTTCACCAATAATGGATAACACAGACAGGGTGGAATATAAAAACATGACTTACCAGAATGATCACTCTCTTTAAAAAATTTCCAATTACTCTTTTTTCTAAGCATGTTGGCCAGAATCTCTATGAATTGCAAGGATTGTGTGTTCTTTTGGAACAACAGCATGAGGTGGGACAACTCCCTCTACCTAAAGAATATTTTAGAATTTTCTGAGCTGTTTTAGATTACTATCATTTGGAGAGTGCAGTATTGCTAGACACATTGCAATGATCATGGCTGACTATCTTAAAAAGGATCATTAATCATGTGTGTGAAATGTTGCTTACTAAGACTCGAAAATAACAATAATTAATATGTAAAAGTCAAGTATTTTTGCACAATTTGAATTTTCCAAGAATGAAAATAAAATCAAGGGTAGCTTATACAGTTGATCCTTGAACAATATGAGTTGGGACTGTGCACATCCACTGTGAATGGATTTTTTAATAAATACAGTATAGTGTACAGATAAGGGCTTTCTTAATAGGATTTTCTTAGTAACATTTTCTTTTCTCTAGCTTACTTTATTGTAAGAATATAGTATATAATACATATAACTTAAAATAGTGTTAATTAACTATTTATGCTATCAGTAAAGCTTCCAGTCAGTACTAGGCTATTAGTTAAGTTTTCGAGGATTTAAGTTGTATGTGGATTTTTGACTGCTCAGGGAGTTGGCCCCCTAATCCCCACATTGTTTAAAAATCAATTATATATGTTCTTTGGGTGTTGAGTTTGCTAAGTTCTTTATAGATTCTGGACACAAGTCCTTTATCTGATATGTCGTTTGCAAATATCTTCTCCCATTCTGTCAGTTGAGAAATGGGCAGAGGACATGAACAGACATTTCTGCAAAGAAGACATCCAGATGGCCAACAGACACATGAAAAAGTGCTCCATATCACTTGGCATCAG
>NC_081568.1:20106894-20152993 GCF_022355385.1 Mustela nigripes
TTTTTTTTTTTTTTTTTTAAGATTTTATTTGTCTATTTGACAGAGAGAGAGAGAGCACACACAAGCAGGGAGTATGGCAGGTAGAGGGAGAAGCAGGCTCTCCACTAAGCAGGGAGCCCCATGTGGGGTTCCATCCCAGGACCCTTGGGATCATGATGTGAGCTGAAAGCAGAGGCTTAACCCACTGAGCCACCCCCAATATAAAGGTTTTTTGTTTGTTTGTTTTTAGATTTTATTTATTTATTTGACAGAGATCACAAGTAGGCCGGGCGGCAGGGAGAGATAGAAAGGAAGGGAAGCAGGCTCCCCACTGAGTAGAGAGCCTGATGTGGGGCTTGATCCCAGGACCCTGGGATCATGATCTGAGCCAAAGGCAGAGGCTTTAACCCACTGAGCTACCCAGGCACCCCTCAATATAAAGGTTTTAAAATTTAATATTTTTAAGAAACAATAAACTAATTAAATAAAAGTGATAATGTTGCATATATATTGGTTAAATATGTTAAAAAAAGAAAGGAGAAATAATTGTGTAGTATTTTAAGTTTCTTATATATGCACAGTTGTATATATCACTTAAAATTAGACTGAGATAAAATAGTGATAATTCTATAAATACCCACAAAATAATATGAAATAATAATAGTTAACAATCCTCCAAGAAAAAAATAAATTGAGATCACGCAAAATATCTATTTCTTCCAAAACAGAAAAGAAAAAAGTACAAAAACATATTGGACAAATAGAAATCAAAGAGCAAGGTAGTAGATTTAAAACCAATTCTTTCAATTGTCATTAAATATAAATGGTATATACATGCTATTAAAAGGAAGAGATTGTCAGATTGGATAAGAATGTAATATCAACTGTACATTATCTACATAAGCTTATCATATAAAGATTCAAAAATTAAAATAAAAGATGGAAGAAAAATTTACCTTGCTAATACTAACAGAAAAAGATGGAGTGGCTTTAATAATATCAGAGAAAGTATATTTAGGAGCAGAATATTACAAACTATGATGAAAGTCATTTAATAATGACCAGGGGTCAATTCATTTGAGACCATTGAAGAGCAAGTTTAATACTTCAAGGGCAAATATCAGCTTCTTTACTTTAGTAAAACATGATTAAATAGGCTCTATATGTCCTTCCCAAACCTATGAAGACTATAGGTGTGTGATCAATATTTAGAAATTCAAAGACCTATACATAGATCCTATAAAATAATAAGAAAGTCTGAGCTTGTAAGGGTAAGAAAAGCAAAGTTAGCCATTAAAAGAAAAAAAAATAGTTGCTAGATTTAATCCTTCTGTAAATACCTGTATCACTAATATTACTATTCATTATTTGTGGTCAACTATCATCTGATCATATTAAAAGTAAAAGAAGGCTTTTATTTGACATGAGCTATAGAGAGGAAATCATGTTATTGGAAGTCTGATCAAATCATTTAAGTGATTATTTTGTCCAGGTCAAGTTAATGAGTTCCTTTCTACTAAAAATAAGTTAGCATAGTCGTGTTCTTGGAAATCAGTTTTCTTCCTAACACTGGCTCTCAAATTACTGAATTTGTCACAAGGGCAAATATGTGGATTAAACCTTGAGAATTTAATCTATACTAGTTATTGGAAAAATAAGATAGCCACATTCTTCATAGGATTTGTCTTTACAGAGACCAGAAACAATGCTTTAAAATATGTATAATAAACATTATGAATTACTTGATTAGCAATAAAGTAATTGATTATGGCTTAGAGTTGTTTTTGTCAATTGTTTTCTAATTTGTAATATATAACCATGATATATAAGGAAGGGAAAATTCTAGAATATTGAAATAACAGTAAAAGATGCTCTTGGGGTTTAGCTAGCTTATGGTAGTAGAAAAACAATCTTAAAACTCCAGTGCTTTCATCACTAAATAATTCTTGCACATTTCACAAGAGGGTTTCTGCTTAATTAATTATGCCTCTTCTAGACTCTGCTGGGCTTTGTGAGCTCACCTGAGTTAAGCTTGCTCTGGCACAATATTATCTTATCTTTTCATGATATGAGATATAAGAAATGTCACAACTTCATAAATGTTATATCAGATCAGGGTATCTATAAATAAGTTCTGAGAATTCTTAGTCTCAAAGTTGTTGCTCAAATATCACTAATTATAATTATTCTCAATTGCAGAAAACATTGAAACATTCATTTCTTCTATTACTGTGGTTCTCAGCTGGGAAGAGAATGATTTTGCCAAGCCCCCGAGGGGACACTTGACAATATCTGGAAAAAATTTTGGTTGCCATAACATGTGGGTGGTGAGGGGTACTGTCATGGAAGGATGTAGCTAAATATCCTACAGTGCAACAGGGAAACCCCCAACAAAAAAGAATTATCTGGACTTGAGTGACACTGTTGTCCAGGTTGAGAAACCCTGACAGATTGACACCCCTTATGTGACTTCTGCTATTTAACCATATTATTTCCTTGTTTGTGTTCAACTAGGCATTGATGTTTTTTCTATGTCCTTCTAGCCATTTCATTCCTTAGTCTTTGATCCACATCATACATTTCTTCAGCACGTTGATGGGTTCTGCTATTTAATTTTAACATAACTCCCTTTGCCAGATGACTCTATATAGCTAAAATATTATGTGATTAAAAACACTTTATGATTATTGAATAATTTTATCACTGAATAATATATGCCCATTGCAAAAAGATAAAGAAAAAATAAAATACTTTACTAATTATAGAAAGGCAGATGTATTCCAGACACTGTTCTAAGGGATTTGTATATATATATATTTTTTTTAAGATTTTATTTATTTATTTGACAGAGAGAAATCACAAGTAGATGGAGAGGCAGGCAGAGAGAGAGAGAGGGAAGCAGGCTCCCTGCTGAGCAGAGAGCCCGATGCGGGACTCGATCCCAGGACCTTGAGATCATGACCTGAGCCAAAGGCAGCGGCTTAACCCACTGAGCCACCCAGGCGCCCTGTATATATATTTTTTTTAACTTCACTATGAAATGTGTCCTGGTGTTCTCATTGGAAATTTTGATAGTGAAGAAACTAAGGCATACTATTGAATAATCAGCAGTTGTGTATTTAAGCCCAAGTAATTTGCCGTTAGACTAAATAATTTTATTGATTGAAGATAATCACTGTTAATCTCTCTCTCTCTCTCTCTCCCTTTCTCATATGCTGTCTCTCAGGTTGAACAATGTGAAGGTCATGCCATTTGAGCACAGGAACTATTTCATGTAGTTCAATATAATGTACTCTTTTATCCTTCAAAAGTGGTATATCAGACACATTTTTGTAATTTTTTATCATGTATTTTGGCATGAGTGTTTTCATTGTTGACAACACATTTCTAACTAACTGTAATGGCAATATAATATTTTAAATATATAGAATCATCACTATAGCGTAATTAACCCACAAATCCTCAACTGTATGACATTTAAGTCCAATTTTTTCTAGTGTAATTTTTTTTTTTTTTTTTTTTTTTTTTTTTTTTTTTTTTTGTCTTTTAATTTTTTAATTTTTTATAAACATATATTTTAATCCCCAGGGGTACAGGTCTGTGAATCACCAGGTTTAATTTTTAATAGTAAAATTGCAATGGGGATAGTTTAACATAAAGTTTTTTAGGACCGCCATAAATATAGTCCAGGGAACGGAGTTATTGACATTCTTTGATTGTTTAACTTCCTTAAAGGCATGAATAGTAAAAACACTTAACTGAAGGGTAGTGTGGGGATATGTTTCTTGTCAATTCTGGATAGTATCCTTTTTTACTCCTTATAATTTTTTCATCAAAAATAGTATGTTGATTTTCAAACCCTTTTAAATAAGATACAAAATAAAGTATGTTTTATATGCTAAATATTGAAACTAATTATAAAGCTAAAATATTTATGGAATTAAACATTTAGATACATTGTCAGAAAGTTCAAAATCATAGAACATAACATTTTAAAACTGGAATTTTATATTGAACTTTAATAGAAGCTAAATGTGGAGTATAAAACCAGTGTTGGGGGTGCCTGGGTGGCTCAGTGGGTTGAGCCTCTGCCTTCGGCTTGGGTCATGATCCCACAGTCCTGGGATTGAGCCCCGTATCGGGCTCTCTGCTGGGCAGGGAGCCTGCTTCCCTCTCTCTCTGCCTGCCTCTCTGCCTCTCTCCCTTGTGATCGCTGTCTGTTAAATAAAAAAAAAAAAAAAAAAAAAAAAAAACAGTGTTGATTGAACAGAATTATTAAGTGCTAAACTTTTGGGAATACAAAACCTGGATTTACATCTTTTAATATTAAAAAATGTTTAGTGTGGTAAAATATGTATTCATATATTATTTACACAAAAGTAAATGTCCATTAATATCTCTATTAATATCTCTGCTTTTTTTCCACTAAATTTTGTTTTATATTTTTTGGTTTGATTACTCAAATTTCTGGCCTCTTCAATTAGCTGAATCTTCTTAGAAATTAAACTATTATTTTTCAACTCCCAACACGTGAAAGTCATTTCATATATTCTACAATTTGATGCTATGCAGAAATGTTAACAAACCATATTTATTTTTGCCAGTTGAGTCCCTCTTGGTTTCCACTAATAGAAAGCACTAAATGCTGGGGTGGGTGGAGAGATGGGAGGGAGATGTAAAATTTAGTGTTATTCCTATCTGCATTATCTCATCAAAATCACTATACCATTTGTATGTTTTCTTTGCAGAAATCTCTATTCAAACCTTTAGCCCATTTTCTAATTGGGTTATTTGTTTTTTGCTATTGAAGTTTCGTAGTTGGTTATGCATTTTGGAAATTAACCCCTTATCTGATATGTGGTTTGCAAATACTTTTCTCCCATTCTGTAGGTTTCCCAGTCACTGTTGATTATTTGAATTTGCTAATCAATGAATGTAAGGTTTCAATTATGCAAGATAGATAAGCTCTATAGATCTGCTGTACAACATTGTGCTTATAGTTAACAGTACTGTACTAACTATTGTTAGGACACAGATCTCATGTTAAGTGCTTTTACTGCAATAAAATAAATAAATTTTAAAAATCATCATACCCAGAAATGAAAATTGATTTGAATGCCAAACTCCCCCACAAGAATGTACATGATATAGCCTCATAACACATTACCACTCCTTCCTGAGGATGGATTCTCAACCCCAGGGGGTTTCCAGTTTCAAAGCCCAAAGGGGCTTTGAATTCCAATTAGATCATGCTCCCTCTCCAGAGATGAATCCCCATTCCACAAATATTAATTGATCTACAACTTTGTTTTACTTATTGTTTTAAATTCCTGGTATAGATATATCAGTAAAACAAACAAACAGAAAACAACAAAGATCACTATCTTGATCTTATTTAAATTTTTGGAGAGGGCAGACAACAGATCATAGATATGGAAAATAAGTGAATTATATGGAATTTTAGAAAGCAATACATTCTATGAAAAAACCATAAAGCATGGAATGAAGCATTGAGAAAACCAAATGTTTGGGGCAGCTGGAACAGTTGACACTTGCAATTTTAAATAACATGGAGGATTAGGCTTTGTTATAATGCCAATTCTTTAGGAAAGGCTTGAAAGAAATGAAGCTGTTACCAGCATTATATCTGTGAAGAGATCTCTGCAGGCAGAGAAGGCAACTAGTATAAAAGTCTTAAGGTGAGAGTGTGTTTTGTGTGGCAAAAGAATAAGGAAAACAATGTGGCTGGAACCGAGAAAGTAGTGAGTCCAGAAGGGTATGAAATGGGGATGGAGACTGAAGCCAGATTATGTGGTACTCTAAATAACTTGAATTTGAATAGAATTGTTTTTATTGCTCTGTTGAAAGTAGATTATAGAAAATCAGTGACAGAATAGATTAGTACTGTGACAGGAAGCACAGTACATTCTACAGCCCAACCCTACCTATGGCTTGTAATGCAGAGAGAACCGAATTAAAGCGATTTCGCAACTCCTATACAACCAAAGAAGGTATTGAAATAATTCAAGTTAGACTTGATGTCTTGACTCATAGTGGCAGTAGTGCTGACTGAATGTTATCATTCATTGAGATAGGAATGGATACTTAAAAGCCAGTTTGGATGGAAAACTAAATGTTAAGTTTTGGGTGTGTAGTGTTTTAGAATGTTTACTTTTTATCCAATTAGAAGTATCAAGCAGAGAGTTGTATCTGTGAGTATGGTGTTCAGGAGAAAAAAAAATTCTAAACTGGAAATATAAATCTGGAAGATACTGATACACAAATGATACCTAAGATCACAAAATGTAATGGGGGTGCCTGAGTGGCACAGTCAGTTAAGCATCGTACTCTTTCAGCTCAGGTTGTGATCTCAGGGTTGTGAGACTGAGCCCCAAGTCTGGCTTAAGATTCTCATTTCCTCTCCACATGTCCCTCCCCAACCTCTGTGCTTTCTCTCCCTCTCTCAGATAAATAAATAAATCCTTAAAAAAGGAAAGAAAGAAAAATTTAACAGCGTAAGTGTGGACGGAGGAAAAAAAGGGCATCTCCAAGATTAAAAGTTGAGGGGAGAAAGAGTCAGACTAAGAAAAGTTTTAAATATATATTTAACTTGAATAAGTACGGATAACAGCATAAAATAAGGTTGAAAGTTTATAAGATCAATGGATTGAAAGTCCATTGATGTGGGAAATAGATACAATTGACTTATGAAAACAAAAACAGTTGGAAAACATAAGAAATTTTGACCAGAGACTAGGACATATAAAATTGACACAGACATAGGCATCCTATGTATTTTTGAAAGTATAGGAAAAATCTTCTTAAACTCAAATAGTCTAATAGATAAAATCTTCTAAATATGACTCGCATTCCTGTTTTTTTCCTTAAAATAATGAGAAAGTAGATTGATAGCATGATGTTCTAATATAACAAAAGATAGGTTATATATCAGCTGTGTAATTTATATATTTCTCAAATGTTATTCTAAGGGTGGAGTAGCCTATTTGAAGTTGCAAATTGGCAACTGAAGGATAGCCTTCCACAATAGCATTATTATGTTTTTGAAGAACTGGGGTGAAAAAACTTCATGAAAATGAACAAAATAATATGTTCATTTTCTTCAAACTCTTTATTCTCTAGCATAATAGACTGCTCAAATTCAGTCCTCATATTATCTAATAAAATGCACTGAAAATAGAACAAATTAAAAATAGGCACGGCATTAGAATTTTGAATGTTAACTGTGGAGGGCTCACATTATAAGTTACATGTGCATACATAAAATGTGAAAATGATATCTTTCATACAGAATGTATAAATATAATGTATTTATAATATATTTATCTACAATATAATGCATATTTAGAATATATTTATCAGTAACATATAAAAATGGTATAAATGTCTATATAAGAGTCCATTCAAATAGACATGAAATGAAATACCTCTATAAAAACATAACTTCTTATTTTACCCCACAAAATAAGAAGTTAAGGAAAAGTTAAGAAGAGATAGAATAAATTGGAATCATAATCTTTAAAATAATGTAGATATTTTATTATTCAGTACTGTTAATCCTAAATAGCCCTAACCACAGAACATAAAAATAAAACAAACAGTGAACTGCTTATCATAACACTTTAAAAAATCCTGGTAATAAACTGGAAAAGAGTAGTGAAAAAAAGTTCAGGACAATATTATTTATTAGTTTTTTTTTTTAATTCAAAGTCATGTATTAGCAAAATACTAAAAGATGATTTATCGTTATTGTAGGTTAATAGAAATTCTATACTTCTATTCATCTATTCAAGCTTTGATTTCAAAGATTATTTTCCTCAAAGTGTAGAGTTCTCTCATCTCATGAATCTGAGCTATCTTTGTGACTTACTTTGACTAATGCAATATGGTAGGCAAGATGTAATATTTTTGAACCCAGGCCTCAAGAGGACTATGCACTTCAATCTTTGTTTTAGACTCTTTCTCCACCATGAGCAGAAGCCCAGACTTACTTACTAGAAAATAGGAGATAACATAAAATGAACTAATTGACTCTGGTTGTCCCAGCCAAACTCCACACAGGTGAAAAGGTACAACTTATATTAGCAAAATTAAATTTTTGACCCACAGGTTTCATGAATCAGCTTAACTGAGCCCAGCTCAGATCAAAATAAGAGTCCAACTAATTCATAGATTCGTGGCAATACACATAAAAGGTTAGAATAGCTAATTTGTGTTAAGTTTTTTCTGTTGTTTGTTGTAGTAAAATATACATAAAATAAAATTAAGCATTTTAAACATTTAATTGTATAATTTTGTGGCATCAAATACATTCACATTATTATGTGATTTTCACCACTATCCATTTCCAGAACATTTTTATCATCCAAGTGACTAAACAATACTTTCCCAAACCTTCTCCCAGCTCTAAGTAACCTATATTCTGCTGCCTAAGTATTTGACTATTTTGGATACCTCATGTAAATTGAATTATACACTTGTCCTTTTATGGATGGCTTATTTCATAGAGCATAATACTTCAAAGTTCATCCATGTTTCAGCATGTATAAGAATTTATTTCTTCTTAAAGTCTGGATAATATTTCATAGTATGTATATATATCACACTTTGATTATTTGTTCATCTACCAATGGATATTTGGGGTATTTTCACCTTTTGGCTGCTGTAAATAATGCTACTATAAACACCAGTATACAAATATCTGCTTGAGTCACTACTGTCTTTTCAGTATATACTTGCTGGATCATTTAGTAATTCTATATTTATTATTTTAAGGAAATGCCATACTAGTTACATTTCTACCAGTTATATTCCCACAAGAATTCCAATTTCTCCACTTCCTTGATAAACTCATTTTTATGTTTTGTTTTTGTTCTTGTGATAGTAGCCAGCTGAATTGGTATTTTGAAAATTATTAACACTTGTCTTTTACCTATCTTATGGTCTATACTAAGGAATGTTCCATATGTACTGGAGAAAACGTGTACTCTACTCTTGTTGTGTGGGCTGTTCTGTATGTCTATTAGGCATGATCATCTTACAGTGTTATTCAAGTCCTCTATTTCCTTATTGCTTTTCTGTCTGTTCTATCCGTATTGAAAATCAGATATTGAAGTGTCCAACTATTAGTGTGAAAACTTTGCTACCCTGAATTATGTCAAAGTTTGGTCCATGCATTTTAGAGTTCTGATGTTAGATGCGTATGTTTACAATTGTCATATATTCTGTTCACTTAATGAACAAAGATAAATTAATAGAAGTACCTTTTTCCAGGTATCTTTATTTTAGGACAATAACTGTAATGAGATTATGTGTAGAGAATATTTAAAATAATTGTATATTACTATTTATGAGAATACTTCTCCATCCTTTAATTTCATTTCCATTAATTTAATATGTCTTGTGATTTATATCACAGTGTTAATCATGATTAGCTGTTGAATTAATGAGTGAGTCAAACGTATAATATAGACAATATGTAAGTCTACAATGATGTTTAGTAATGATGCAAATATTTGTCCAATGAGTGAATTTTAAAGAAAAACATTTATTTTGACACGATGAAAATGATTTTGGTAGAATATTTGGTAAGTAATAGAGACTTATCTTGAAATTCATTTCCTTCCCTATTATTAAAATGTGATTTACCACAAGGAAACATCTGTTTAGAAAATCAAAATAATATAAGTAATCAAGTTCTTTTTATGTTCAACTTCCATCCAGCTGTATCACATTATGAAAGCATTTCATAAAGAACATGATGATATCATGAATTTGTCTACCTAAACCTTTAGGGCAGACTTGTCTCCTTTTACTTTTCTTTCTTTCTTTCTTTCTTTTTTTTTTTTTTTTTTTTTTTTGCTTTTTCAAAAGATTTTCAAACTAGGAATATTATTTGGAAAAGATTCACAATATTAGCTAAGAATTCTAGTTTTATATAGCCTATATAAGGCTATAAAGAAGACATTTCTAGTTTAGAGTAAATAACAGGATTGTCAAAGTTTAGGCTTAAAAATTTTCTAAAACCTCAAGGAAAAAACTTCAGAAGGAAAAAATATTGATAGATCTATTTCACTAAAAATTAATGTAATTGTATTCCCAGATCTTTATTTACTCCCATAGACCTGAGCTTGATTAACTACTTCCTATGCATTTCCTTGCATCAGGAATTCATAAAAGATACTTTATCATCTATAGTAAATAGGATAATTTGTCTCTGTGGAATACTGATTGAAAAGAATTACCTAGGGGCTCCATAATCAGTTAGGAGTCTGCTTGAGAGTCTCTCCTCCCTCTGCTTCTGCCCCTCCTTCTCTTTCTTTCTCTTTCTTTCAAATAAATAAATAATTTTTTAAAAAAGAAAAGAATTTACCTAATTTTAATTTTCCTTTGCAGTTTTTACAGCAGTATAGTATATGATTAAATTGGTCTTATTATTGTAAATTGAGATCTTCCTATACAGTTTGATTTGATTATTAACACTTGTCAAGTAGACTGTTTCCATTCATTTCATAAGTGGAACCTGACACTGATTACAAACTTATTTCATTTACATTACATTTTATGTCTATTTTATTATATATTAAAATATATTTCTAAATATATCTATTATAATTATCTCAAGGTTCTGAATGTTGTACCACTATTAAAAATAATGGCAGAGAAATCTATTAAGGAAATATAAGGTTAAAATATTTTACTTAACCATATTTCAACCTACAATTATAACTTTTAATTCTTGTTGATGTATATCTTTTTTAAGTTGCTTTCTTTTCATAAATAAAAGCAATATTTGGATGACAAAGAATTATGTCAACGGTAGAAAAGGAATTACCAAACTGCTTTTCAAAAAGATTTTTAGCAATTTATAGCCCAATCATAAACTTTGAAAATAGCTTTTACCTTCATACTGGCCTATACTGAATGTTTTCAATATATTAGCCCATTGAATAGCTAATAAAACTCATTTTTTTTTCACTAAGAATCTGTTATTTTTTTGTGAATTGACAGTTCCTAAGCTACTATCATTTGAAAATTATTTAGGATTTTTCTCCTAATCAGGAGCAATTCAAAAAATATTGTTCATTTATATTTTATCATGTAAAACATTTTATTATTAGTTTTATTTGTTTGTTGTAATGCTGTCAAAAGGGTTTTCATTTGGGGGCACCTGGGTGGCTCAGTGGGTTAAAGCCTCTGCCTTCGGCTCAGGTCATGATCTCGGTCCTGGGATCCAGCCCCACATTGGGCTCTCTGCTCAGCAGGGAGCCTGCTTCCTCCTCTCTCTGCCTTCCTCTCTGCCTTCTTGTGATCTGTCTGACAAATAAAAGTCTTTAACCAACATCTGATAGAAGAAATACAGAAAGCAAGTAAGTATATTAAATGATGTTCCATACATATGTCATTGGGGAAATTAAAGTCAAAATAATATACCACTATACCCTTGTTAGAATGATCAAAGTGCAGAACTCTGACCAAACACCAAATGCTAATGAGAATGTGTAGCAACAAGAACTCATACATTGCCACTGGGAGTGCAAAATGGATATTTATAGATTTTATTCGGAATTGCCAGACTTGGAATATTATTCAGCACTAAAAAGAAATGAGCTATTAAGTCATGCATGACTTAATGCATGGAGGAACTTTAAATGCATATTACTAAGAGAAAGAAATCAATCTGAAGAGGCTACATACTGTATGATTCCAAGTATATGACATTCTGGAAAAGACAAAACTAAAGATGTATTAAAAATATCAAAAGTTTCCTTGGAAGAAGACAAAGATAGTAGAGAACAGGATTATCAGGACAGTGAAAATACTCTATATGATACTATAGTGATGGGTATATGTTACACATTTGTTCATACCTATATAATATACAGTACCAAAAGTGAACCTAACGTAGCCCTAGACTTTGAGTGATTATGATGTATCAAAGTAGGTCATACTTGGTAAAATAATGTACCATTCTGGTGAGTGATGTTGATAATGGGGAGGCTATGCACGTGTAGGGAAGACTATGTATGGGAACTCTGTACCTTCTACTCAATTGTATTGTATATCTAAAATTTCTCCAAAAATTTGAAGTTAAAAAAACAAACAAAAACAGAGAAATGCTAACATTATTAACAGCCACTACCTCCCAGACCTCTGTCATGACTTTTACTATCTTAGATGCATTTGCCTGTTTTACTTGCTGTCATAGCACCTTATTTATAAGATTATTTTTGCATGCAGTTGCAAATTATTCATTCACATTGACATATATGAGAATAGTAAAATATTTCACTGTTGATGGACTTTGGATTATTTCCAAATTTTGTCTGTTACACCTACTGATTCTTTAAAAATTCTGATACATGTATTTTGGTGAATATATGCTCACATTAAAATTAGCTATATAAGTAGGAGCAAAATTACTGGTTGATATGTTCAGATAAATAGATATGCCAAGTTATCAAAAATGAACATATCAATTTATAGTTCCAGGATCAAGGTATGCAAGTAGCAGCTGCTCCATATTCTTACCAATACTTGTTAATATTAGTTATAAGATAATTTTTGCCACCCACTGTAATGGTTATAGTGATATCTAATTATGCATCTAATTTGATTTTTCTCAATTTGAAATATGTTAAGCATCTCTCATTTGTTATTTAATATTCTTTAAAATACTATATGGGAAAAATATAGGCATTTCCCTTTTCTGCTACAGTTACAATTATGATATATGACTGTGAATTTTTAAATGTTCTTTTTTTTTTTTTTTTTTGCTAAGTGTCGAAGTGAGATGACCAATGTCTATAGTATTGTATTGAGTGAAATGAAAGGTTAATTCTACTGAGCAAGGCACTACTCATAATTATTATATCTGCAAGTAAACATACCACTATAATGATAGGGGCTTACTCAGGCTTAGGGTACTGTAGTTAATTATTTATTAACTCAGTATAGAAATATCCAGACAGAAGTGCCCCTACTTATGTTCTTCCTTCCCTATCATGTTAATCCCAAACCTTCTACCTATCAAAATTCTATAACCTATTAATGCAAAAGCATTAAACAGGATGTATCACAACTTCCTTTTTCAGTTATATTGCTATTTCATTTTGTGTGTGTATAAAACATACTAAAAATATTCACGTCTCCTATTAAACATAATGTTGAGACTTGAAACCAACATTACTTATTTGCTTTTTTTTTTCTGATAATGAGGAATCCCTCATTAATTACATTTATTTAAAATATATTCATTAACTCAAGTAATCGAAAACATGCTCTAGGAGTATACATTATTATATGATTAGATTACAAACAATGGAGAGGATGTGGTCACTACCCAGAGCAATTAATAATTTTATTGCAGACATGCAAACACATACAAATAATTGCAATAAAATGTAGAGACTATTAGGTTAAGAAAAAAATATCAGAGGCTCAGTAGGTTAAGAGAGGACTAAATATTGTTATACAGTAGTCCTGTAATACCTCTGGTGAGATAGAGAGCTCATTCTTCTGCATCTGTGTCTGTGTGTTGGTAAAAGAGTTATTTGGTTTGATTCCATAGACTTTATCAAAAGTCTTGTCCTTACCCTAAATATAGTAAAGCTGAAGCAAGTTCTTGTTGTTTAAAAAGCTCACATAGGAGCTTTTCTAAATGTGCTCAAAAGTTCAGTCTCACACTCATTAATCACTTGTCAACCCAAATTAGACCAGATTCAAAATCATTACTGTAGATAGATGAATACATAGTTAATTTAATAAGTGCAGTATCTTTCTGGTATAAGTATTGGCTTTCCTGATAAACTCACAGAATGAAACTCAAAATAGAAGATTTATAGGAATGTCTCATTTAAATAATAAGTTAAATAAGTAATAAATGCTTTCTTTTTGTTTATCTTGGAAATGCTAATATCCTTTATCTGTTGTTAATGTCACCAAATCTAAGTGCAGTTTCCATGGCAAGAAGGATTATTTTCGACTGAAACAAGTATTACTCTAATAATTGATTAAATATCAAGGCTAATGACTCTAATAACAAAACCAACATAAAAATAATGGCCTGAATAATATTATTATTTTTTTTCAATTTCTAAAAGGTCATAGAAAAGAAAAGAGGAAGAAAAAAAAAAGACTTAAGTATCCAAACTCCTCTTTTGAAAACTTTGACAAATTTTCACACTATATATTTTTGAGAGGGCTTCAAGTAAAAATTGTGAAAATGACCTTTACTTTTATGCTTTTATTTTCTTGATGTGCTAGCTTGGATCATCATTTTATGCACTATTTATACTCCTTTTTATGGGAAAGCTGACCTTTACTGGAATTTAGATATGAACAGAATACAAATGTGCAAGCACACTTCTTATGAGTTGGAAAAAAATCAAAGGAATGATAAACAGATGAGGAAAGTATCTGTGAAAGATGCCATATAAAGTATATCTTTCATGCTATGGTTTATGAAAACCAATTACAGTTTCATAGCTCTATAGATTATTTTATCATTACTTAAAAATGAAAGAAGATGAAACAAGCACCAACTTGAAATATGCTTGATCAAATAACTCTCTAAATTGAGTTGTGTGTGTGAACATAATATGTTAATTATAAGTGTTTTCTTTAAAATTATGCTAAATTAAGACATATTTGAAATGTAAAAACAAGTTTCAACTTTCCTTTTTTTGAAATGTATCATCATACTTTAAATTTAATATTATCTCTGAATTAGCTTTTGTACTAGTAACATAAAAGTTAGAAAACTTTAACTCTGATTGAAGTAAAATGAAATACAACAATGACAAAGTAAAGTTGATTTGTTTGCATATTAAAAATTATTTAATTAAATATTATTCTGAGAGATGTTTAAATTAGCAGAGATCTTAGATTGGCCCCAGAATAAAATAGTTATGATACTGATGATCTGTAATAAGTAGGAAAAGTATATTATTTTCCTTGAAAGTGGAAGGTTTATTTGATTGATAATAAAATTTGAGTATACTAGGCTGATTATTAAGTGATGACTGAAAATCCTATTTAGGACCATCTTTGTTAAAAAATATATACTATGTAAATATAAACAAGTAGATTAAATGAAATTGTCACTTTCCTTACTTGAATTTTTCAGTGTGGCAAAAAATGTTATTTTTCTATCAAAATCCTTTCTGCTTCTCTATTTGTAATAGAAAGCATTCCACAGCTCAAGTTAGACATGACCACGTGAATAAATGCACACCAGTGGAATATGTGGGAATAATATATGCCTATTTTAGGCTGGTAGACCAGGAAAACAATGACCAAAAAGACCTTGAGAGGGACATAATTGGAGCTGGCTGAAAAACCAGCATAGGGCATTGCTCCCTTGGATTTATGAACCTGGATCTGCTATGGGAGATACACATAAACATTTATTGTGTCTAGTGATTACATTTCTTGGTCCATTTGTTACAGATTCAGGTTATCCTAATCTATAAGTAGTTAATAAGTCCCTAACACAATCATGAAGAAGGAAAATAATTTTTATTTAGTTAATTTCAAGAATTTCTCAAGGAAAAGTACAATTTAAATACTTGGTTTCACCTCTTTTTTTTTAAATCACAGAATTATACATTTACATTCATTAAGAGAAAGATGATGTTGTATTGCTAAACAAAAGATGTGAGATCTTGGTGAAACCTAATGCCTTGAAAATGGCTAATTGTGTTTGGTGATAGTAACCAAGAAGTAAATTTGAATTAATGTCATCATTAAATCATGTCTTTCATTTTGGAGTAACTAATGTTTCTTTAAGAAAATTATCTTCTCTTATATTAAATAAGTAATAAATGGAGAATTACAGTGAGTGAAACATGAATGATCTCTTTTAGCCCCTTTTTAATCCCATTTTACTTTATACAAGTGATTGTCATTAATTTTGTTGGCATTTATCCAGTAAATTTGATTGATAGACAAAATAGTCATAATAGTTACTTATGATTAGAATGGTAACATAGTATTCACAGACTTAATTCATATATACTACTTCTCCTTTTAAGAATCCTCATTATTTTGAACATTTGACTATTCCCATCAGTGAATACCCTATGCATTTATTAGTGCAAATGGAAGTCATAAATCCTTTGCTTTTTAATTTAGTTCATTTGGCTCTTCAATCCTCTCTCTATACATGTATAAATATGTGTGTATGTGTGTGTATACACACACACAATATACAAATATAAACATATGTAAATATAAATATTTAAATATTCATGTTTATATTTTATATTGTTATATAATATAAATATAAAATGATATATTTATATATAACTGTATATATTTATTGATACACAATTATGTGTATTATATCATGTAGTATATACATACAGGCATAGCACCTAAATATATGTACACATGTAGTATGTGCCTACATGTACAGAATACATATATATGTACTTAATTTCATGATATACATTTTATCATCTTATTAATGTGTTCAGTATGTACCTCTCTATAAATGGTGCTGGGAAAATTGGACAGCTATGTGTAGAAGAATGAAACTCGACCTTTCTCTTACACCATACATAAAGATAAACTCGAAATGGATAAAAGACCTCAACATGAGTCAGAAATCTATCAAAATCCTAGAGGAGAACATAGACAGTAACCTCTTCAACATTGGCCACAGCAACTTCTTTCAAGTTATTTCTCCAAAGGCAAAGGAAATAAAAGTGAAAATGAACTTTTGGGACTTCATCAAGATTAAAAGCTGCTGCACAGCAAAGGAAACAGTCAACAAAACAGAGGCAACCCACAGAATAGAAGATATTCGCAAATGACACTACAGACAAGGAGCTGCTATCCAAGATCTATAAAGAACTCAAACCAACACACACAGAACAGATAATCACATCAAAAAATGGGCAGAAGACATGAACAGACACTTCTCCATAAAAGACATACAAGTGGCTAACAGACACATGAAAAAATGTTCATCATCATTGGCCATCAGGGAGATTCAAATCAAAACCACATTGAGATACCACCTTACACCAGTTAGAATGGCCAAAATTAACAAGACAGTAAACATGTGTTGGAGAGGATGTGGAGAAAGGGGAACCCTCTTACACTGTTGGTGGGAATGCAAGTTGCTGCAACCACTTTGGAAAACAGTGTGGAGATTCCTTAAGAAATTAAAAATAGAGCTTTCCTATGACCCTGCAATTGCACTACTGGATATTTACCCCAAAGACACAGATGTAGTGAAAAGAAGGGCCACCTGTACCCCAATGGCCAGAATCACCAAACTGCAATTGCACTACTGTATTTACCCCAAAGATACAGATGTAGTGAAAAGAAGGATCACCTGTACTCTAATGGCCAGAGTCCCAAACTGTGGAAAGAACCAAGATGTCCTTCAACGGATGAATGGATGGTGAAGATGTGGTTGATATATACAATGGAGTATCATGCCTCCATCAGAAAGGATGAATAACCAACTTTTGTATCAACATGGATGGGAATGGAAGAGATTATGCTGAGTGAATAAATCAAGCAGAGAGAGTCAATTATCACATGGTTTCATTCACTTGTGGAGCATAAGGAAGAACATGGAAGACATTGGGAGATGGAGAGAAGTTGAGTGAGGGAAAAGTCAGAGGGGGAGACAAACCATGAGAGACTGTGGACTCAGAAACAAACAGGGTTTTGGAGGTGAGGGGGTTGGTGAGTTGGGTGAGCCTAGTGGTGGGTAATGTGGTGGGCACGTATTGCATGGAGCACTGGGTGTGGTGCATAAAGAATGAATTTTGGGGGGCACCTGGGAGGCTCAGTGGGTTAAGCCTCTGCCTTCAGCTCGGATCATGATCCCAGGGTCCTGGGATCAAGCCCCACATTGGGCTCTCTGCTCAGCGGGGAGCCTGCTTCCCCCTCTCTCTCTGCCTGCCTCTCTGCTTACTTGTGGGTTCTCTGTCAAATAAATAAATAAATAAAATCTTAAAAGAAAAAAAAAAGAATGAATTTTGGAACACTGAAAAAAAATAAAATTTTAAAAAATTTAAAAAATGGTTCTCGGGCTTAAGTGGGTAGGAGAAGAATAAATGAAACAAGATGGGATTGGGAGGGAGACAAACCATAAGTGACTCTTAATCTCACAAAACAAACTGAGGGTTGCTGGGGGAAGGGGGTTTGGGAGAAGGGGGTGGGATTATGGACATTGGGGAGGGTATGTGCTTTGGTGAGTGCTGTGAAGTGTGTAAACCTGGTGATTCACAGACCTGTACCCCGGGGGATAAAAATATATGTTTATAAAAAAAAATGGTTCTCATTCTAAATTCTGGTTTTGTTTGATTCAGTATGTCAGGTTTTTCTACTTTCTACTATCTGATGAATTTTTGTGTTTCTTTACAATGATTGTAGTCTTACTTGATTATTTGTTATATGCACTACTTCCCATTTGACTACTATTTCCAAGTATTATTGACTGATTAACGAGGAAAATAGTTACTATTTATAAAGATAGGGAAGATTATCAGAAAAGCTGATACAGAGGGAAATGATCAGCAGATTCTGTTCTTTACACAGGAACCAAAACTGTCCTTTTTCAGTAGCATTCAGATTGTGTTACTCTTCTGTTTAAAACTCCATGCCTTATGATGTCACTTTAAAATTAAAAGATTCTTTAAGAGGCACCTGGGTGGCTCAGTGGGTTAAGCTAGGTCATGATCCCAGGGTCCCAGAATCAAGCCCTGCATCTGGCTCTCTGCTCTGTAAGGAGCCTACTTCTCCTTTTCCCTCTGGCCCTCCCATGCTTGTGCTCTCTCACTCCCTCTCTCTCAAACAAGTAAAAATAAACTAAAATTTAAAAATATAAAAAAATAATAAAATAAATATCTATAAATAAATACATAAAAATAAACAATATAAAAATTAAAATTTAAAAAAATATTAATTTAATCATGTATCCTAGAATTAAAGTTTCTGTTAATAATGTATCAGCCACTATATGATCTTGCACCACACTTACCTTTGCTCCATTTACTCTCTCTCTTTCCAGTAGGCTTCAGCATTAATCACATGCTTTCCCATTTCAGATATTTGCTAATTATGTTCCTACTGGTGAAAGCTTCATGGTCCAGCATTACAGGAAGTCCATTCTTCATCCATTAAATGTTTCTTTCCACCTTACCATGCTTTATTTTTTCTCCATTGCATTGATCACCACCAAATATTTCCCATTACTTGTATATGTGTTTCCCACTTCTTGCATATCTGTTTCATTTTTTAAAAATATTTATTTATTTATTTTAGAGAGAAAGCTCACAAGCAGTGGGGTACAGAGGGAGAGAGAGATGCAGATTCCCTGCTGAGCGGGGAGCCTGACACAACATGGGACTTGATCTTAGGACCCTGAGCTTATAACCTGAGCCCATATCAAGAATCGGACACTCAACTGACTGAGATACCCAAGTGTCCCTATTTCATTTTAAAACAGACTGTTTTATTTAGTGATGTATCCCAACTCCTAAAGCCGCATAATAGTGCATAGACCAATAAATATTTTGCTGAAATTGCAAAGGAAGTAGGAGATATATAAAGAACATATTTGCATGTCTCTAGAAATACAGTGAAAAATCCAGGTTTGAAATGAGAATTGTAAGCACACAGAACTCTGAAACTACCTGCTATTTTGGTGACATTGCCACTGTGAAGGAGAGAAAAAAGGAGGCCTGCAAGTTTATTAAATACGCCATGCTAAAGATATGCTGTTACAGATAAATTTATGGTACATTTTTAGCAGTCAGACATTTGCAAGTTGATATCTTATGAAGATTACCACTACTTATAGCAGCTTAAAATTTAAATGTGTATTTGCAATGCTTATCACAGTTACATGGACAGTGATAAATGAAGCTCATTGTGCAATTTATTACTTAATTTAATTGTGATGTGAATTCAACTAAGTTCTGGAAAATTTAATGGTAAATCCAGCCTAATGAAGCTTAGCCAGCCAGAAGTGTTGTGACATCATCTGTTAATAGGGCCAGTGTTTAGGCACAGTAGTTGAAGATTAAGTTTAAAAATCTGAAAGACCACCAGTCAGTTTCTTCCCCTTTTTTTTTACTAGTGTTGTGACTTGGGGGAAATATATCTTTAAGCCATCTAAGCTTTATTTTCTTACAACAATATTGTCTTTACCAAGTGTAAATCAACCAAACATATTTTTTTAGCACTGGCTTAAGTATCATAACACAGAGGTAGTATCATTGAATACTCTTCTATCTAAATGATTATATAATCTGGTTTATTTAATGTGATTACTAGTCTAAAACCTTACAATCTATCCAAGCTTAATATTTCATCTTTATAGCACAGATATATTATTTGATTCCAATATACTCTGATTGGTAACTGTTAGATATAGGAAAGATAAAATTAAATGTTATAAGACAAATAATAAAATACAACAGAAACAAAGTTGAATTCTTATTCATTGAAAGTTAAATTATCGTTACTGTTATAAACCTGCATAATAGACACAAACACCATTCATTTTGAACATAAGCTCCATACATAATTTCAAGGCTTTATTTAGATTTATTCAATGTAAACTATGTGGCATTTTTGAGAAGCAGCTTAAGCTTTCAAGTAGTTTTTTTTTTTTTAATTAAAAGGGGTTTGGAAAATTCAATTTGTAGTTATATGGAGAGTCTTCTTTCAATTTTAGTAAACATTACTATGGTGCCATATGACAACATTTTAGTTCTTAGTCTGGTTGACAGTTTAATGAAAACTCTCATTTAGGAGAGGAAATCATCTTTACTTTTCAGTTTGTTTTTATGTTCAAGTTCTCCTTGAACTGTGGTTATATACATTTTTTTATTACCTGCACAATATTTTTTTTTTCTTTTTAACTATTCTTCTGAAAATTACTTACTAAAGTCCATTACTTTGAGGGGCTGGGTAGCTCAGTTGGTTGAGTGTTGGCTCTTAGTTTCAGCTCCCTCTTTGGATCTCAGTGTCCTGAATTCAAGCCCCATATTGGGCTGTATGCTGGGTGTGGAGTCTGCTTAAAAAACAAAACAAAACAAAGTCCATTGCTCTCTTTAAACCTAAAGACAATTAAGGAATTGTTGACATTGATCCCTCACTGCCTGAATGTAGTTCTTTCACATTGGGCTAATTCAACAAACCTCGACCGGAATCCTCTTTAAAGCATGCTGAGTATAGCCCATGTGTGGATCGCTATTGCTATTGCCTTAACTGCAATAGGTTTTAAACAGGTTTTAAGGTTGGATTAATTAAGTCTTCAAGAATTATATTTGTGATAAATACATTTTCCATCATCTTACATGTACAATTTTAAGACAACCAAAGAATGGATATTCGTATAAAGGAAGCCATATAATAATGACAATAGAAAGAAAAGGAAATATGTAGAGGAGGAAGATGGAGTGGAGTAGATCATAGAGCTAAATTTTTTCAAAAAATGTAAATTGTAAATTACCATTAAGAGTCGACAATTCTTCTTATGTGTAACTAACAACAAAACCTAATGTCTAGGGGTATCTGGGTGGCTCAGTTCATTAAGATGTGCCTTCAGTTCATGTCATGATCCCAGAGTCCTGGGATCAAGTCCCATGTTGGGATCCCTTCTCAGTGGGGAGTTGGCATTATTAAAAAAAAAAAAAAGAAACCTAATAACTGAAACCATGCTTTACGAAACTATCCTGATTGCCATTAAAATAAACAATGTTAAAAGAAATTTTGGTTTGAATGTTCAACACTATCCTTTCAAACTCTGTTTCTTTTTTGTCCTAATAAAATTTCATATAATGTACAAAATTTTCTAGCAGTATCTTTTGGGTTTTTTTGCAAGGTATCTCAGAGACAGTGCTCAACATTTTTTAACATTATGTTCCTTGACCACAAGAAGAACATATTTCATATGTTATTCAATCTTTGACTAGGCTAAATTGTTTTTTATGCAAAGATTTTTAGGCTTGACACCACACCTTAATATTTTGAGTGATTAAGGTTAATATATGTTGGTTTGTTTTAAAAAAATGCCAATATTTGACAGTCAATTCACTTCTTGCTGAAAATATATGGTAAGAGTTAAGGATTTGTATCGAGTGCAAAAGATGTTGATTTAGTGTGAACATTAATTCATCCAAAATAAATACTTAAATCTAAATGTGTGTACGTAGTTAGCCATGTATACATTGGATGGACATCAGTTTAAAGTGAAACAAAAGGAAATGAATAAATGAATTATAAAGACCAAAATATAATTTGGACATTTTTGGAAAAATACTATTAAAATATGCTTTAGGTTTTATTGAAATATTGTAGAAGGTTATACTTATTCAGTCAGAAAAAATATTTGATTAAAAACTGTAGTGCTCATTCCTTGGGCTATGATTAAATTGTGAAGCATGCTGGCATAATTTAAAATGAAGGTCTTGGTACTCAGCAGCAGCAGCAGAGAGTTATTAATTGCAAAGTCTTTGCATTTCTGCCCCATCAATCAGCACAAGTCAAAGGTCAATCAGTTGGTTAGCAAAAGAATCAAGGTCAGAGAGAAAAATAATTTCTGTTTAGCTATAATAAAGTATATTTTCTTTTTTTTAGTGGAAAATAATTATTGAATAGTTCTTATTATGACTGAAATCCAATTTGAATATACATGCTTACCACCAATTTAGCAATCCAGTACTTTGTTAGTTTTCAGCTCTTTATTCCATGAATATGGTTACTTTTAATCATGTTCAACAATTCTGTATTATAGCATCCTACCATGTCAGACATCTTTCTAGTTTTCCTAAGTGGCAAAGATAAAAATAACACATATGCATTGCCTAAATTAAAAAGTTGGAGAAATTGTTGTTCTTTATAACAAAATATAGTTCAGAATCTATACAAAATTTTCCCGTGAATATTTGTCTTTTTGTCATAGTTATTTTTGTTGAAAAAATAAATACATTCACAATATTATTCAAAGTGAAATCACTGAATTTTACTAGATATACTCTGTGTGATTTAAATTTTACCAAAATTTTTTCATGCTCTGTAAAGAATACATCATCGGATTTTGAGATCAATATATACTGACCCTAATACCTTAAGCCTATGTGTATTTTAACAGACTTTAAAATCATTTTATATAAAATATGCAAGGTATATTTAATTATACAACTTAGAAAACAATTTTTAAGTCTCATTTTCACTTTGCATTAATTTAATAAATATGATCTTAGGAGAAATGAACACATTGCTACTAAAATCTTTAAGTTGAATTTTAAAAATATAGAAAAGGGAAATATTTCATATAAAATTGATATTTATTTTACTCATTTTTATTATTTATCATTTTAAAAGCTGAAAATAATAGAATAAAATATTTCAAAATTCTACTACCCTTTAATGACCTTTGTCTTCTGATAATTTTTCTGTGCATATATTAGATCTACTTCTTAAAAAGTTTCAAAGAAGACATGTTGAAAATAAGAAATTAAGATGCTCAAGACAGTATTCAAAATTCTGTACCTATTTAATATAATTCATGGGTATTTAAAAGTATAAGAAAATAGATCAAATGTAGGTAGATTAATTACACAGTATAGACAAAAAAGGTGTTTAACATTGATATGCAGTTCCATTAGTAGTCATAGGTAAATAACTTATCTTGATTTTACTTGAGAGCTGAACATGGATGTACCCTTTTAACTAACAGTTCTGATATGAGACTCTACCATGAAATTCTGTGTTTTTTCTTTTTCCACTTTCAACAAGATATATAAATTTTAATGAATTACTGTGTATCTCTCTAAATGCAGTATATGAAATGCTTTTCTAATATGTTTGGGATCTATCAATACCTCATATATGTGATATTATACCAATACCTGCTAATGTCGAAGACAATGTACATATGTCAAACTATTTTAAACAAGCTAAACAAATATGTACAAACCTTATGGTGCACTTTAAGATAAACATCACAGAAGAATGTAGATCATTTAGTGAGCTGAGTGCCTGACTTTAAACTACTTTTGCATTAAAACTAAGTTATGGTAAAAATAATTCCTTGGGGGCGCCTGGGTGGCTCAGTGGGTTAAAGCCTCTGCCTTCGGCTCAGGTCGTGATCCTGGGGTCCTGGAATCGAGCCCCGCTTTGGGCTCTCTGGTCAGCAGGAAGCCTGCTTCCCTTTCTCTCTGCCTACCTCTCTGCTTACTTGTGATCTCTGTCTGTCAAATAAATAAATTAAATCTTTAATAAAAAAAAATAATTAACTTGATTGCTTTACTTTTTTCCCACAATAGAAAAACAAATTTTTTAAAAAAAGGAACTATAGGAGACATTTATACTTTCAATAAACCCTCTAAATGGAATATGTTAGATGATATGATTGGTCATAATTGGAAAGATCCTAATGAGCAAGTCAAGAAGAGAAAAGAGTTATTACTGAAGTTAATAAGTATATATGTTACATTTAATAGCAACTTTTTAGCTATTTCTAAGTCCCAGTGGAAAATAAAGGTTATGGAACCAGGTGATTTTTTTCTTTTATTATCTTTTTTTTTTTTTTCAGTTCTTAAGTCATGTAAGTAATAATAGGAACAAAAGAGAGAAACAAGTCAACAATTTACTAGAGGTGTTCGTTGTTTTTTTCTCTAATTGTCCAGATAATAACTAGGTTTTGCTAACCATAAAGTCTGTCACAATTATTCAATTCTACAATTTCATAACACATAGGAAGCACCTAAACAAACAGATGTTGATAAGGAAAATCTGTGTTCTGAGGTGGTTGACCAATCCAGCAGGGGAAATCCCTGTTCTGGCCCCAGGGCCATTCCAGGCTTGCCCCTAACCTTAATCAGCCACACCTGCAAAAGTGGTACAGATACCGAAGTAAAAGTGTATAAAATATCCCCAAGGCTCAGACCTTGAGAGATTACTCTCCTCTGGGCCCGCTGGCCTGAAATAAACCTCTGATCCTCGAAGGTCTCCCAGTGCTGCTTGGTTGTTTTGGCCAGGATCCATAACAATATGAGTGTTTTCCAATAAAATCTCATTTACAAAAAGAGATGTTAGACAATAATTTGCTGACACTTAATATAATAGAAAGAACTGATGACAAAAACAACAACAATTATGACATGAAAATGACAAAAACAGAAATCAGTTCATTTTCTCTTATTCACTGAAGCTTTCTGGCTATCTTAGAATCACTTAAATAATTTATGTTAAATAGGGTTTACTTTTTCTTGTCTTCTTCCTTGAACATTCAATGACATGTCTCATATATTTTGAAAACCTGTACACCAAATTACAAATATAGGTCTGTATTATGGACTGAATGGTAACCTCCACCCCCTTCCCATATTTGAGGTTCTAACACCTAGGACCTCAGAAGGCAACTATGGAAATAGGGCCTTTAAAGCCTGGTGATTCACAGACCTGTACCCCTGGGGATAAAATATAAGTTTATCAAAAATAAAAAATTAAAATAAAAAAAAAATGGCATCATTAGTCTGCGTCCTAACTTAGCAGATTTTCTTATAAGAAAAGGGAATTTGGATATAGACACATACAAAGAAAAAGACATGAGAAGACACAGAACATACTGCTTCCTATTACTCAAGAAGATAGAAGCCTCAAAAGAAAGCAACCCTGTCAACATTTCAGAGCAGTGAGAAAATAAATTTCTATTGTTGAAGCCACCTAGTCTGTAGTACTTTGTTATGGCATCCCTAACAAACTTAACATGATCTTACTTCAATTTTATTTGAAGCAATAACATAAAAAGTTTATTTTGTATTTTGTTTAGACTGTATGCTATCTCATAATTCAAATACAAATGTGTCTGGCTTAATAACTGATTTGAGAGCCTTTATGTTAAAAAAATATTTTTTGTTAATTTTGATGGGAGAAATGAGTGTTTTAATCTCTCTTGAGATATTCAAACAATTTTCACTTTAGAAACATATATCATATATCAGTTACACAGTGTACACATATTTTATGTTATCAATAATGATATAAGCAAATAAATAGTTTGTATATAAGATACAGTGTTATAAAGAATTGTCCCACTTTCTATGATAGAACCAGAAGACAGAATGGCTGATGGTTTATGGAGAGGGCTGTGGGAATATAATTCTTTCAAAGGTGCACCCTCCTTTTTGTTCAATTTTACTCAACAGTTTTCAAACTTCTGAGGGCTCATGAGTAACTTACACTCCACTTACATGTAAGTATATGACACAGAAAATAATGTAGGATATAATAAAGAATGAATATAAAGGCCTTCAAAACAAGGTAATAACATTCTAACATACGTAAGAACCTGCAAACATTAACCCTTCTTATTTGTCAAATACATGCAAAGCAAAAAAAAAAAAAAAAAATTAAATACCATTTTATTTTCTCTGATTAGAAACTGCTGTGTTGAATGAATTGTTGAGTGCTTTTTCTAAATCAATGACAAATAAAATGTCCCTTTTGTTAGTTACTGGGTTTTGAGGTGATAAAGTAATTAAAATAACCCTATATTGCCGAGAGACATAGTAACTTTAGTGACTTATAAAATAAAGGTTCCTCTCTTTTGACTCTAACCTGTGTCAACTTATTATCTATATCAAAATAGCATGAGCAAGAAATTAAAGTTCCTTCTCCAGAATAAATATATCAAGAATGCCAAAGACATTATAGTTCTGGCTAATATGTGCTGGCAGGAAAAGAAAGAATATGAATACAAATAGATTGTAGGGGACTTAGGGAAGAGGTCACAGTGGCTCCTGGGGCTGAATACTAGGCTAGAAAAGAAAAAAAATTATAACATGGGGATGCTGACTCATGAGTCAGAGCTCTGAATTTTAGCAAGAAAACCTGGAATGAGTTTTTCTGTGGAGATGAAAATGACCAATTTGATATATTATTCAGGAAGGGGAAGATTTTGGTAGGTGAAACTGTTAGAATAACTTGGCTAAGTAAAATCTAAGACTCCATTCCTGCTTATATTTTCTGGATGAAACCAAAGGACACTCCTTAAGCAAAGATCATTTAAAGAATGTGCTAATAAGGCAGGACTCTGGTATCTACCAGAGTCTACCACCAGGCTGTCTGTGAAGGCTGGGGCTGGAGGTAAGAAATATATTCATGGACTTGAGATCATTAGCGTGACTATAGAAGATGGAACTTGGCAGTCAAAGTGTCCAGAAGATAGAATTAAGTATTAGAGAAGCAAAGTGAATGTAATTCTAATAACGGGTAACAAAGCCAGGGTTAATAATCAGGGTGTCTTTATCAGCACATATTTGTGGGAAAGGCTAAAATGTCATGATGTTTCATGATGTTTTAAATAACACATATCTAAGTAACCATCAGGTTGAAGTAGACATCAAAAAGGAATAGAGAAAAAAACTTTAAGATAAATCAAAATGAAGGCACACCATGCCAAAATTAAAGGATACACTAAAACAGTACTTATAGGGAAATTTATGACAGTAAATGTCTACAATAAAAATAAAGATCCCAGGATGCCTGGGTGGCTCAGTTGGTTAAGCGGCTGCCTTTGGCTCAGGTCATGATCCCAGCGTCCTGGTATCAAGTCCCACATCGGGCTCCTTGCTCAGCAGAGAGCCTGCTTCTCTCTGTCTTTTCCTTGCCACTCTGTCTGCATGTGCTCACTCTCTCTCTCTCTGACAAATAAATAAATAAATAATCTTTTTAAAAAATAATAAAATAATAAAGATCCCAAATCTTATAATCTAAACATTCTCTATTTTATATATTTTAATTAACCAGTATGCTAGTTCACATGCAGCATTACTTATTCTATGCATTTAAAATTTAAATCCAATAAATAAAAACAAAAAAGCAACTTCAGGTAATCTAAATTTATTTTCTTTTATAGATGCAGTTAAGAAAATCTTCCTACTCCAGTTTATTGTATATCAAAATAATTACAGATACACTTGTCTTATTTACAATGCTGTTTATTCCTATAATTCAAGATGGAATATAATAAAATGTATTTTCACCCAATGTTCCTGTAATTTAACTAATGATTATGAATTTATATTTGCAATTTTTGTATAGCTTGTCATATTATATATCAAGTTTATTTTTATAACTGGCTGACTTTATTGAAAGTAATTTAAAGGGTATAAAGATAAATATGATGTTCACTGAACAAGTAGGCTGATTTAAATGTGCCTGACTAGTGCCCCCCCAAAATTCACAAATTAGGTGTGTATTGCCTACACATATCATTACACATTTATGTAGGCACTAGATTGCATTTTGAAGGATAATATAACCAACATATATTAAGTAGAAATTGGATTTTGCTGGATGTACTATGAAAATTTTAGGGTGGAGAACTTTATGAGCAGAGTTGACTATCTCAAGCTCTTAAGTTGATGTCAACATACCATCATTAGTATATACAAGTTCCTTCACTTGCTTTTCTCATTTTTTATCGGTTTTTTTCTTATATTCCATATCCATTATTCAATCTACTGTTAGATAACAATTCTAATGTATCTATTTTCATGTAATGTTTTTTAATATTCATTTAGAATAAAATCCATCTATTGCTCCTAACTTCTGATTTATATTCTTTGATCATTTTTTTATTCAGTATGCCACATTTTACCCATCTAGTCTCCCAGCTATGAGCACACAGAATGCTTCCAGCTTCCTACTACAATGAATAGTACTTGAGTATATGTATATATCTAAATATATTCTTAACAGGTTTTGCAAGAACTTCTTTGAAATATACACATATAAGACATTCTCTAGTTAAAAGAATATGGGAGGATACTTATTCTCCTTTTTGCTCCAAGAATGCTAATTTATAGTCTAGAATGACCACATGGTCTACATCTCATGAGCATTGCATGAGAATGCCTTTGTATTTTAATATATTCCATTGAAGAGCACAGGTGTTTTTAGATTTGATGAAGCCCAATTGATAATTTCTTTATATTTCTTATTATTTTGACTTCTTAAGTGCATCTTTATCTAATATCTTGAAAATTATATTTCTGGTTCTTCAAAACATCTTATACTTTTAGCTTCTGTACTTTATACTTCACTGTAACTGAACGTGTGGATGGTGTGACATTATGATCAATGTTTACTTTTTCATTTCCATATGAATATCTAGTTGTTTCATTACTATTTGTAGAAAATGCTGCTTTTACTCCATTGACATACACTGTTAACTTTGCTGTAATCCAGTTTAACACGTGTGTGAATTATTTTTATTTACTGTCTTTTTCATTGACCTATATACCCATCCTTAGAATAATTAAACCATGCTGAGATAACTAGATCTGCAGTAAGTTTTGATACCACTATCTTATTTTTGTTATTCTTTTTAGTCATAATTCATATTCATTACACCACCTCCAAAAGGTAAATATTGCAATGTACTTTAAATGTGATCTTTACAGTACATTCACATACATACAATATATGCTTGCATCTTAATTTACATAATTTGGATTATATATTCCAATCTGCCTTTTTTATGTGTGCACATTCAGCATTATATTGTTTTGATGCCCATATGCTATTATAGCTGTCTTCAACCTACAACTCTTAACTGCAGATTATTACTTGATGCCTTATTAGTTTCCTAGGGGTTCCATGAAAAAGCACTACAAAAATGATGTCTTTAAATAAAAGAAATTGAAGCTCTTACAGTTCTGAATTTCAGAAGTCCAAAATCAAAGCTTGACAGAACCATGCTCTTTCTGAAGACTCTAGGAAAGACTCTTTTCCATAAAATTTTCTTAGTTACGGGTGTTGTCTTTAATCCTTGGCATCCCTTGGCTTGTAAATGCATCATGCCAGTCTCTGCCTCTGTCAGTATATGGCATTCTTTCCATATGTGTGGATCTCTGTTTTTCTTCAAGGACGCCAGTCCTATTGTATTAGGGCACGTCCTAACTGACTTTATCACCTCTACAAAGACCCTATATCTAAATAAGGTAACATTCACAGATATTAGATCTGAAGACTTCCACATACTTTTTTGGAGAGCACAATTCAACCCACAACAGCTGGACACCATTTTTCTCATTTTACCTATCTCCTCACCCAGCAGTTGACACTTGGATTCCCACAAAACTCCTACCTCCAGAAGTAGTTAAATGAACATCGTTGTACATATACAGTTAGGAAATGAAGTAAGTGAAATTATTTGTGAGATATACACAGAGGGTAAGTTCTACTTTATGAATAATTACTCTATTTTATTTATCTGAGTAATATCAGATTATATACCAGAATGGCCTATGCTCCTGGACACAATTTTGGCTACAAGTTTTTTCAGTTTACTAAGTGCAAGCTAATATCCATCAATTCTTTAACTTACATTTTTTGGGTAAATAAAGAATTTAAACTTCTGTCAATCTTGTTAATCTCTATATTTCATATTTTCTTAATAGTGTGTCTATAAAACTAAATCATTTTTTCTGTTTACATAAATTTGTTGTATTACTTTTCATTTCCTGTATTTGTATCTGTTTTTTTTTAATTTCAGATATTATAAATACCACCATCTATTCTTCGACTCTCTATTAACTTAATCCATGGTTTCATTAATACAACACTGTTTTATATAAGCAGATTGGTTTCTTACAATATCATTTAGACTTTTGAAGTTTTAAGAATGCTGTTTAATTTTTACCCTGGGTAAAAATAACATGTTCTTAACATTTCCTCCATTATAGTTATAGTTTTAGTTTACAAATGTATTTATTTAATCAACCTGGAATCCAACTTTACATATGCTATTAAGAATATTAATTGGGGCACCTGGGTGGCTCAGTTGGTTAAGCACTAAAAAAATTTCATGGAAAAAATTCTCTCCTAGAGTCTTCAGAAAGAGCTGTCATGCTTTGATTTTGGACTTCTCACATTAAGAACTGTAAGAACTTCAATTTCTTTTATTTAAAGACCTCAAGTTTGTAGTGCTTTTTCATAGAACCCCTAGGAAACTAATACAACATCAAGTAATAATCTGAGGCACTGCTCAGCAAGGAGACTGCTTTTCCCTCTCCTACGCCTTCTGTGCTCTCTGTCAAATATTTATTTTTTAAAATCTGAAAAAAAAATGCATTTTTCTTTCCCATAGAGAAATACTTTATTAACATTGTATATCATTCCCCCATATGAAATATAGTGCTACTTTCAATATCTATTAGTTTTCTATAAATGCATGGCCTATTTTTTATTATCTTTTTTGTTATGGTAGTTGTAAGGTTCTCTCTCCTTTAGTTGGTATAATCATAATAAATAGACTATGAAGATGCTCTCTGACAATTCCCACCTCCCTTTGTATAATTTCCACTCTCTGAGTGTGAGACTTATTTACTATATTCTAGGCAATAGAATATAACAAACATAATGAAATTGTTGGGTTATAAAAGACTGTGGCTTCCATTTTGATAGCAGATTCTTTCTTGCTGGGTTTGATGAAGGAAGCTGCCTCTTGAGAGAAACCCACATGTCAAGATGCTGAAGTTTTCTTCCATCCAACAGCCAGCAAAGAACAGGGGTTGTCAGTCCAAGGGCTGACAGGAACCAAACTCCAGCAAAAAACATTAAGTAAACTTAGAAGCAGATTCTGTCCCAGTTGAATCTTGTTGCAAGCACCTTATCAGAGCTTCCTGAGAAATCCTGAAGTAAATGATTTATCTAAGCCATACCTGGATTCCTGACCCACAGAAATTGTGACGTAATCAAATTCAGATTGTTTTCAAGTTACAGAATTCCTTATGTAGCAATAGGTAACGAATAAAACAATTTTACAGTATTTATCCATATATGATAGCCAGTTTTCCTCAGTGTAAATTTTTGTTGTAGAAGTATTCTGTATTCTCATTCAAAGTTAGATCCTGGACTTATCTATGCTATCTGACATTTATTATATATTTTTTAAAGATTTTATTTATTTATTTGACAGACGGAGATCACAAGCAGGCAGAGAGAGAGGAAGGGAAGCAGGCTCCCCCCCGAGCAGAGACCCCGATGTGGGGCCAATCCCAGAACCCTGGAATCATGACCCGAGCTGAAGGCAGAGGCTTTATCCCACTGAGCCACCCAGGCACCCCTACATTTATTATATTTTGAGACAACGGTTAATGCATAGTAAATGCTATTGTTTTAATCTCCCTCACATATAAGGTGAAAATATTGAGATTATTTTTTTGATCATTTTTTTAAATGATCATTTTTTTAATGATCATCATTTTTATCATACTATCTTCAAATAAGAATAATTTATCTTGTCTTCAAAACATTTCAATTCAGATTTTTTTCCTTATCCTTACAGCATTTTCTAGATTTTGTATTACTATATTTAGCAGTAGCATTGATAGTGTGCAGCCTGGGCTTGTACACATCATAAAATAAATGTAACTATAATTGATTCATCAAATGTAATATCCATTAAGTAGAATCTCCATATTATTCTTAATGGATAAATTATATTATATTTTTGGCATATTATACTGAGAAACAGTCTTTGGAATAAAGGATAGTAAGAAACTTTAAAATGAATGACTTGACGTTTTAAACTTTTAAAAGAATCCATTGATATGATATAACTTTCCTCTTTTAGTCAACAATGACAAAATTTGCATTCCAGCTGGGAGAGCCAGAGAGCTGACATATATATCATTTCTAGATTTAAAAAATGAAAATCTAGACAAGTGAAAAATTATTAGCCTTTCTGGAACCCAAGAGTAAACTATGCCCACAAGGCCAGAATGAAATCCAAACAAAGAAACGTGGGGGAAAACGGGGCCTGAGCATTTTATTACATGTGATAAATGTCATGAAATATATATGCTAGTGATGTGATTAAAATGGAGATTGTTAATAAATAAAATATATTTATAGACTTGCATGAAAGTGTGAAGACCCTAGGGAATTATAGAAATGGAAATTTTTATATCTACTCCTAAGAAACACTATGTGTTCATAGGGAAAATCACCAAGAACACTGAGAAAACTTTCTGTGAGTCAATAGTTCTGTTTGGGCAAAGGGACAGCAGTCACTGGTCCACAATGCACCCAGACCTATTTCTCCTATATTCCAAAAGATGGCGGGGAAAGGGCTTACTCTAAAGAGGAAAGGACAAGAAAAAAACTGTACTTTAAGGGCAGTGGTAGAAGACACTTAAGTTGTGAAGTGGGGGTAAAAGAGGGAAATATAAAGCTATATCTAAGGAGATGGGCATGAAAATATACGAGCCAACATTATTATCAGGAACAGGAGCAAAAATACTGAGAAGGACACATTCAATGACCAGGATTCAGTGTTCTATATAAGACTGAGTCTTAATCAGAACCTGAGATAACACTCTCTCTTATTTTAATCATTATTTATTTATTTATTTATTTATTTATATAAACATATGTTTTTATCCCCAGGGGTACAGCTCTGTGAATCACCAGGTTTACACACTTCACAGCACTCACCAAAGCACATACCCTCCCCAATGTCCATAATCCCACCCCCTTCTCCCAAACCCCCTCCCCCAGCAACCCTCCGTTTGTTTTGTGAGATTAAGAGTCACTTATGGTTTGTCTCCCTCCCAATCCCATTTTGTTTCATTTATTCTTCTCCTACCCCATTAACCCCCATGTTGCATCTCCACTTCCTCATATCAGGGAGATCATATGATAGATAGTTGTCTTTCTCCGCTTGTCTTATTTCGCTAAGCATGATACCCTCTAGTTCCATCCACGTCGTCACAAATGGCAAGATTTCATTTCTTTTGATGGCTGCATAATATTCCATTGTATATATATACCACATCTTCTTTCAGATAACACTCTCTGAATGTGCTCCCACTACCATACTTAAAAGCACTGAGGAAATATATCAGAGGAATACATCTGGAAGGTGCAAGAGGCAGATTCTGTCTTGGTAATAGCACAAATGAAAAACCTAAACAGGGAGCTCTTAATAGAAGACTCCTTTAGGAAAATTAACTCACAACTAAAACATAAGACATGGTATAATAATTTTGAAGTCTCTGGACTTTAAGTGAGAAGGTAATGAGTGAAACAATTAACTTTAATCTCGGGCCAGAGTATACTAACTAACCCTACAAAATAAAGGCCTAGAATAAAGAAGTTATGATCAAATCCTAGCATAGTGTTTGTGTGTGTGTGTGTGTGTGTGTATCAGCATCTAATGTTGTACACAACAAAATTTGAGACCTAAAAAAATTTAAAAAAAAAAAAAGGCAGTCTGTAGAGAAAAAGAAATTACTAAAATCAGACTCACATATGACAGATGTTGGGGCTATCACATAGGAAAAAAGAAAACAAAAGAAATAAAAAATTAATTAGAAAAGGTAAGGATTATGCAAGATCAGGTAGACTTGCTTAATGACTTCCAGCAGAGAGCTGGAAAGTTAACAAAAATTAGTAAGGAATGCAAGGAATTTAAAAATAAGATACCAAGTAAAAGTATATTGGTTCATGAGTAGACTCAGTATAGTCAATGAACTAAAAAATTGGCTTAAATGTGAATATATGTCTGTAGGAATTATACAAACTCAAACACTATGAAGAAAAGAGTGAATAAAAGAGAACAGGATCTAAGAGTTGTGGAATAATAAGTAATGATCTTGCATACATGTAAGTAGAATTACAGAAGACTATAAAGAAATAGAAAAAATGAGAGAATAAATAACTAAAAAATATGCAACAAGAATTTTCCAAACTTAATGACACACAGTTGCAGATACGAACCTTATGCAAAAAGAAGGATGAATTTTTTTTTTAATCCCTAAACTTTGGCATATTAGGTTCAAATTAAAGAACTCAAAGATAAGCAATTGCATATACCTAAAGAAAAAGATGTATTATATACAGAGGTTAGGAATTACAACATATTTCTGATAAAAATATTGTAAATAGGGAAACAATGGAATACCCTTTAAAGAACTGACAGTTAAGGAGAAAGCTAAAATTTTATACCTAGGAAGATACCTTTCTATAGAGTAAAATAATAAAAAATTTTCTCAAATGAAGTGAGGAGTCATTGCCTGTGTAACTATTCAAGAAGAAATGTTAACAGAAGTTTGCTAAGCAGAAGGAAGGGATAAATAAATAAGATCATTGGAAATATAATACACAATGGTAATTTTTTTAAAAAAGTAGCTTGAATCACATCTAAATATTACTATTTAAGGGATAACTTTTAATAATGCATTGCATTTTATAACATGTTTTTAAAAATGTATTACAATAATAGAAGTAACTTTTTTTCAGACTCTTAAAGATTTTTTTTTAATTTTTTATAAACATATAAGGTATTATTAGCCTCAGGGGTACAGGTCTGTGAATCGCCAGGTTTACACATTCACAGCACTCACCATTGCACATACCCTCCCCAATGTCCATAACCTCACCATCCTCTCCATACTCCCCTCCCCCCTGGCCACCCTCAGTTTGTTTTGTGGCTTTAAGAGTCTCTTATGGTTTGTCTTTCTCCCATCTTGTTTCATTTATTCTAGAAGTATTATTTTTTAAAATAACTCTTTGCATTGTTAAGACTTTTGATCAAAGAGGAAACACCGTATATGTATTTTCAATTGATTTGTATTTAATGAGTATAGTTGTATTTGGCCCTGTGAGTCTATGAGTTTATTAAAAAACATTGGTGGTCGCCTGGGTGGCTCAGTGGGTTAAGCCGCTGCCTTCGGCTCAAATCATGATCTCAGGGTCCTGGGATCGAGTCCTGCATCGGGCTCTCTGCTCAGCAGGGAGCCTGCTTCCTCCTCTCTCTCTCTCTCTGCCTGCCTCTCTGCCTACTTGTGATCTCTGTCAAATAAATAAATAAAAAACCTTAAAAAAAAAAAAAAACATTGGTAATTTTCCTAGAAGTTTCTTAGAAAGCTCCTAAGGTCTTAGGGTGAACATTCCTTGATTTCCTATTTTCCTTGGGAAGGTTTATTCCCTAAATTATAGTACCAACTAAAATGCTGAATGTTGATTGCTACAGCCTCTGTTTTGTGACTCTGTGCCTGGAGTCATAGAAAGCTCAGTTTGGCAACTATGTTTCTCCACTTCTTTTCTTGTCACCTGCCCCAGAGCACTGAGATTAAGCTCAGCTGTATTGGGGTCATTTCCTAATTCCTTGTGAACCAGGAATTCAAATGCAGGTTGGGACGTTTCCATTTTCTGTCATTTGTCTGTTTGGGGTGTTTTGGGCCTTCACTGAAACAATGGATTACAAGATACTACTATTCTTTTCTAGGAACACAGGGTAGGGACACTTGGATATCCTTACATGATGACTCATTTAGTCTTATTTTTGGGGCTTTGGAGTTTAAGGTGAGAATCATGCTGATATCATCCCTCTAATTCAAGAATAATTCATGGGTCTGAAGAATGTTCTACACTTAACAAACTGAGGGTTGTCAGTGGGGATGTGGTGAGGGGATACGCTAAGTAGGCAATGGGCGTTAAGGAGGGCACTTGTGATGAGAACTGGGTGTCACCTTCGCGAGGTTAGGATCCTGGTGCTCAGAGCCAAAATGACAGGGAGACTGCCTACTCATGATCAGTAGATGTCTTTATTTCTTACAATCACTTCTTTTATACCTTCCACAAGATTGGATTACAAACAGGATAGAAATTTACGTGCAGGGCATGGGCTATATGTGAGATGTGATTTACATGCAGGCAGTCAAGTGAGACAAGTGTACAACGATTATCTCTTAAGCTTTAAATGACAGCATCTCTTAGCTTTAAATGACAAGAGCAAGTTAAGTATTCCCCACACTTATCAGATCCATCTAAAGGAGGGCGTGAAAACACTCCAGGGATCCTCCCATGTTTATTCCAGGCATCAGCCTAAAAAGACTCTTGCCCTCCATCTCCTGGAGTTTGCTCACAGGATTCGACATGACCTCAGTCACATTGGTGAGGATCTGGTTGTGTTCCAATAATTCCCCCTTTTCTGCTTTTTAATTGCAACATCTTAAGTGCCAATTCCAAGCTAGATGCCTGTTATTTTTGTTCACTCGTTGTTTGAGGAGACAGTACCTGCTGATGTACAGGTCAGAAGAACAACCATAGCCAAAAACAAGTTATCAGGGGTCTATGGGCTTTGGGTAGATCGTAAAACTGCTTCTCTTTTAGCTGATAGGTCCTTAATCTGACCCCATCTGGATGGATCAGCCCTACACTGATATGGTCTCTTCTTAGGAAGGGACAGCACATGAATCTTGTGAGTGACCTTCTGTGACTCTTGTATTTCTGGATCTTTTTTGGAGATTTGTGGTGCAGTGATTATCAGCAGGGCCATTGGTTTTCAGGGGCCTGATGAGCCGAAGAGGAAACCATAGTGTTCCACAGGGTCCATCACCAGAATCTGAGAATATAAGAGCAGACCTTCTGCCTTTCTGTAATAGGAAGCCAGGGAGCCATTCATTAAAAGATTTGAACCAAATAGCAATAGATGCTTTTAGGGACTCTTGTGATTGAGAAGTGTTTTTCTACTGCTGTCTGAATGTCGCCTTGGGGTAAATTTTAAAAAATCAAAGAGTAAATAAAGAGAGTGCTAAAACACCCTTGGGGGTTCCCCCCCCCCTTTTTTTTTTAAAGATTTTATTTATTTATTTGACAGAGAGAGGGAGAGAGATCACAAGTAGACAGAGAGGCAGGCAGAGAGAGGAGGAAGCAGACTCACTGCTGAGCAGAGAGCCCGATGTGGGGCTCCATCCCAGGACCCTGAGATCATGACCTGAGCTGAAGGCAGAGGCTTAACCCACTGAGCCACCCAGGCGCCCCCCTTTTTTGTTTTTTAATAATTGCAGTTTTAGTGTATGGATGAGCTCGTTCAACTGTCCCTTGTCTTTTTGGGATATAAGGTATACTGTAATATGATGAATCTGCCATTCAGAACAAAAGGCAGTAAATTTGTGGCTTGTGTAAGCCAATGCATTATCAGTTTTTATGGTAGTAGGGACCCCCCATAGCAATAAAACATTGCCACAGAGTAGAGCGGATGGCAGTAAAGGACTCAGAGGATTAAGGAACTGCCCAAATAAATTTAAAAAAATGTATCAATAACAACATGTAAATAAGGTTGACAAGAAAGAGATTGAAATGAGTTACATCCATTTACCATAGTTCTTTAGTTTCCTAGCCACAAGGATTGGCTCCTGAAGGGTGTGGGCGACCCTGCAAAGGTACACAAATTGGACAGGATTGAACAATGTTATGTGCCTTTTGAAGTGGAATGCAGTAATGGTTGTGCAGTCGATTAGCATTAGTATGTAAAACCGAGTGTTCATCTGCTGGTGATATGAAAATAGGACATGTCAGGATATCTGTTTGATGGTTACCTTCTACCATGGGTCCTGGGAGAGAAGAATGGGCCCTTATATGGGTGACATAGGATGGGAACGTGATTGTGCAAGGGACTGTAGTTTCATGAGAAGGTGTAACATGGTTTTTGGTGTTGTAGATATCTGAGCTATTTCAGTGGTGGGAAAGAGACCAACAACATAAGCAGAATCAGAAACAATGTTAAGTGCAGAAATACGAATTAACAGAGCAGTAAGAATGAATATTTCTGTTTATTGTGCTGATGCATACTGTCTTTGAATTAAGAGGCTTAAGCCAGGTCCATGTATGCCTCCTTTTCCAGTCGAGGAGCCGTCAATATAATACACAGGAGCACCTGGAATTGGACTAGTTTTATAGATATTAAAAATTACAATAATGTCTTTTTTAGGAAATCTCATAATTTACCTGCAGGGTAATGGTTTCCAATGGTTCCAAAATATCCTGCGGTAGTGATGATCATTCAAGGGAAATAGGGAAGAAAAATGTTTTATAGAAATTGGAAGAATGATAACTTGAGGGTCGTATCCCAATATTTGAAGACATCTGGTTTGGCCAAGGATAATGAGATCTGCAAGGTTGTCAACATATACAGTTAAAACCTCAGGAGCTCAGTATTTCAAGTAGATCCATTCTAAAGGAGAGTCTTGTTGAGCTATCACCCCTGTAGGTGAATGGGGAGTAGGGAATTGAAATAATAGTAAAGGTAATATAGGATCATATGGACACAAGAACACTTCATGAAGACATTCTGCAAGGAACTCAAGTTCCTGTTCAGCCTTTGGTGTTAAACTTCGAGGCCTATCAAAGTTAGGGTCTCCTTCAAGAGTGGCAAATAGATTTGTAAGTTGCTGTGTAGGAATACCCAACATTGGTCCAATTAATATCTCCTAACAATTTCTGAAAATCATTTAGAATATTTAAAATATCTTGACAAATGGAAAAACTTCTGAGGACGAAAAGTAGTATAATATGACCTAATAGGAGAAAGGTGGAATAAATTGTACCATTTCAGAAGCTATTATAAGACTGGCCTATTGTAGGTATTTTTGTGTATTTGAAAACAACTGATGTATGACCTATGGGGTTGGGGCTGCTAGTAAGATATCATCTATGTTAATGGATAATACAACATATGGGATATAATTGTCAGAGTGGGCTCAAGATTCTTTCCCACAAAATACTGGCACATCGTAGGAGAGTTAGTCATGCCTTGAGGAGAACTTTCCATTGAAATCTTTGTAAAGGTTCTTGTTGATTTACTGTTGGAATTGAAAATCCAAAATTCTCTTTGTCTGAGGGGTGGATAAGAATAGTGTAAAAGCAGTCTTGTAAATCCAAAACTACTAAAGACCAGTTAGTAGGTATACAAAAGGGATCAGGAAGTCTTGGTTATAATGCACCCACAGTTACCATTGCAGCATTAATATTACGGAGATCTAGTAATAATCTCCATTTGCCTGACCTTTTATTTACAACAAAAACTGGAGAATTCCAAGGAGAAAAAGAAGGCTCAAAATGTCCCTTTTCCAATTGTTCTTGAATTAAACCTTTTAGAGCCTTCAGCTTTTCTAATGTGAGGGCCCATTGAGAGGTCCAAATAGGCTCCTTACTTTTCCAGATTATTGGAATTAGTGAAGGGGCCTTATCAACCCCAATGGCCCTTATATAAAACCCAGCCCTGTGCTAGTATTATTAGGGTTAAGATCTATAGGTTCAGGCACTCCTTGTAAGTTTTTACCTAAACCTTTCCCAGGAATATACCCCATGTTTTTCATCATGTTTTTTGTTAGGATGTAAGTATGTGAATTTCAGCATCCCATTATAATAAATCTTGTCCCCAGAGATCAACGGGTATGGGGGCAATGTAAAGTTGAATACGACCTTGTAATCCCTCTAGGCCCCTACAGGGCAGAGGTTGACTGCTTTGTCTCAATTGTTAAGTAGTTACATAGCCAAGACCCTCAAGGCCATAATCAGCAGGCATTGTAGGCCACTGGCGTTTGCCAACACTGACAAGAAATGATAGAGAGATATCTGCTGCAGAATATAAAAGCCCTTCAAATATTCATCCCATAATAGAAAGCTTCATTTGGGGTTGACTTCCTTCAAACAGTTTCTTAGTAAAATGAATCTTTTTATTAGCACTACCGAATCCTCCATCCCTAAAATTTGAAGATTGAGTAGGCGTAATACAGGGAGTAACAAACGTTGGGCAACTCGTTTGCCTGCTGAATAGGTCCAAGGAATAGTGACAGAAACCATAATTTGAATCTCACCATAATAATTGGAGTCTATTAACTCCATTATGCACTGTAATTTCTTTCATAGTTAAACTACTTCATCCAAGCAGACCAACCATTTGGAGGGTATAGGTCCATACAGGTTTATTGACAATTTATAAGGACATTGAGATGGATGTATAAAACAAGCCTTAGGGAAAGGGATATCAAGAGCAGCATTCCCCTGAGTAGCAGGGACTACGTCCATTACTGAGAGACGCTTTTGGGTACAAACTGAATAGGGAAGTTCCATGGCCCCACATTTATTGGGGCCTGGGGTTGCCCCCTTAGGGAGTTTCCATGATGAGAGTTCCCCAAAGGATTTCCATCTTTATTGGTTTTAGACTTACATTTCTTGACCCAGTGTTTGCCTCGTCGACAGCAGGGACAAACATTAGGGAGTTCAATCTTGGATTTATTCAGGCAGTTGGCAGGAGAGGGGGTGACTAGACAGGGAGGGAGACGGCATTATTTTTTTGTGTCCATTTTGCCTGCAATGTATTTGAACAGCCATGGTTTCTCACACTCTTACTCGGGCCTGATGTTTAAAGGATCCTATGTTATGACAAGCTTTTAAATAAACCATGACATTGCCAGATTCTCTAAGAGGTCATCGAATCAGGGCCTGGCAATCTTCATTAACATTATCATATGCCAGTTGTCTTAAGAGTATTTCCTGAATTTGCTCTCCTCTTACCTGCTTTTCCAATGATTCTTTTAACCTGCCAATAAAATCAACGTATGGCTCTTTAGGCCCTTGTTGTATTTTTGTATAACTGGCAGTGTAATCAGTACCCAAATAAATTTTTTGCCAGGCTTGTAAGGCCACATCATGTATGTGGGGAAGGACTGCAGGAGGGATGTTACGAGTTTGATGATTAGAAGTCATCCAAGCTCCTGTTCTATGAGCATGTCATAAGTAACAGCTGCTACATTCCCTCTCTGTCCTAAACTCCTGACCTTTTCATGTGCCTCCTCAGAAAGCCACATCTTCCATTTTTGAAATTCAGAAGAGATTAATACCATTTTAGCTATGAGTTGAAAATCATTGGGAATCCAGCAGATGTTATTGCTCCAACTGGATAAATATCCATAACAATAAGGAGAAGCTGGCCCGTACATGGAACATGCCTTTTTAAATTCTCTTACAGTCTCCATCGACATCCCATCCTAAGTACTTGGCCCATTAGCATGAAAAGTTACAGGGAAAACTAAGTGCAGCTTCCTGGGGGCGAGACGGAGTAGAAACAGATTTGTGTTTTTTAGTTTTTGTTGGTCTTAATTGTAACATGCGTAAATTATCATCCAACCCAGTATCATTCCCCTCATCGCCAAAGAAGCCTGCTGTTATTTCCTCATCCTCATCCTCGGAGGGAATCAGAAGTGAGGTGGCCAAAGGAGAAACATGGTGTTTGTCCTTTTCGCCGAAAAATATTTTTTTTTACTTTCGGATTGAATTTGTCGGGTTGATTCATCATCTAACTCATATGTACGCAGAGAGGCAACTGTTTCAGCCTTAAGATCCACATCCTTAACATTCCCCTCTAATAATTAAAATTACTGTTTTTACCAATGTCCATGTAACCCAAAATTCCACAGGAATTTTTTCACCTTATCTATAAACCTTTTCCACATTATGGCATGCGCGCTCCCAATTTGTCTCTTCCAAGTTTCCCTCATCGGGAAGCCAAGGATTATATTGGCAAATAACATCCAGATAAGTTCTTAATTGACATCTGGATACTCGAGCACCTCCCTGAGATAAAAAGTTTTGTATTAATGCTAGAAAAGTCTGGGCGCGACTTTGATTCTGCCCCATCGTTCTCACTTACCTCCTTCAGTGAGGGTCTCCAGATGACTGCGTGACTATTCTTGGATTTCAGGTCCCTGCTCAGGTGCCACCTGTCACCTTTTCGAGGTGGGGATCCTGGTGATCAGAGCCAAAATGATGAGGGGACTACCGACTGATACCAGTAGATGTCTTTATTTCTTACAATCACTTCTTTTATACCTTCCACAAAATCTGATTACAAACAGGATATAAATTTATGTGCAGGGCAAGGGCTACATGTGAGATGTGATTTATGTGCAGACAATCAAGAGAGACAAGCGAACCATGATTATCTCTTAGCTTTAAATGACAACATCTCTTGGCTTTAAATGACAAGAGCAAGTTCAGGATTCTCCATACTTACCAGATCTATCTAAAGGAGGACGTGAAAACACTCCAGGGATTCTCCCATGTTTATTCCAGGCCATGGCCCAGGAAAACTCTTCCCCTTCATCTCCTTGAGTTTTCCCAAAGGATTCAACAGGACCCCAGTCACGTAGGTGAGGATCTGGGTTGTGTTCCAACAACTGGGTATTGTATGGAAGTGATGAATCAACTAAATTCTACTAAAACTGATGTTACACTGGATGTTAACTAACTGGAATTTAAATAAAAACTTGAAAAAAAAGAACTAAAAAAAAAAAAGAATGCTTTCCACTTAATGAATTTTTAAAGTGCAAAACAAAACTCTACCTAGGATTCTATATCCTGTGAAAATATCAAAAATAAATAACGTTGACCACTTGGTAGAAAAACTAAAATAATCTTAAAAGATAGGAAAGGATGTAAGGCCATCAGAATGAGTATAGTCTCTTGGAAGAATGCGTGGCATTTCAACTCCAAGGTATTTAATTAGAAGAAATGAAAATTGTTGCTAAAGCCTCTGTATATAAGAATATTTATAGCAGGCATATTCCCAAATTAGGAAAACAGGCCCAATGTCCAACAACAGGAGAATACAATAAACCTTAAAAAGTCATGCACTAAATTACCATTCAGCAAACTAAATGGTGCATTAATTTTCTCAAATAAGAAAAACAAAAACAAAAAATAATTTAAAAAAATACTTCACAGACACACAAATGTTCATATCATTTATGATCTTATTTCTTTTTTTTTAAGATTTTATTTATTTATTTGACAGAGAGAGATCACAAGTAGGCAGAGAGGCAGGCACAGAGAGAGGGTGAAGCAGGCTCCCTGCTGAACAGAGAGCCCAATGAGGGGCTTGATCCCAGGACCCTGAGATCATGACCTGAGCTGAAGGCAGATGCTTAATCCACTGAGCCACCCAGGCTCCCCTATTATCTTATTTCTCTTTGCCTATGAAAAGTGTGTTCATTACATTCTTGTTCTGGTATGGCCTGCTATTTTGAGTAAAGTTTTCTCTTTCAGCCCAGGAGAAAAAGAGCCAAAGAGAGGGGTGTGATGAGTTGCTGCTCTCGGACATAAACACAATGTTTTGATCTGGAGGAGCTGAGATAGGATTGGAAGAAGGGAAAGAACCCAAAGATGTTTAGGGACACTGTATCAGTGAATAAAATGATTGCAGTTCAAAATAAAAACAAAATAAAAATAAAACTATGACATCCAAATCAAAAAAAAAAAAAGGTGAATGTAAATATCTATGAATTTATCTATTCCCAAGATTTGCATTCAAATTTTATTTCTGTATTATATTAGTCTTCTCAGACTGGCATAACAAAATATCATATACTGGGTGACTTAAACAACAGACATTTATTTCTCACAGTTCTGGAAGCTGGAAGTCTAAGACCAAGGTGTCAGCCAACTGGGTTCCTGGTGAGATTTCTCTTTCTTTCTTTCTTTTTTTTTTTTAATTTTTTTTAAGATTTTATTTATTTATTTGTCAGGGATAGAGGGAGAGAGAGCGAGCGAGCATTGGCAGACAGAGAGGCAGGCAGAGGCAGAGGCAGAGGGAGAAGCAGGCTCCCTGCCAAGCAAGGAGCCCGATGTGGGACTCGATCCCAGGACACTGGGATCATGACCTGAGCCGAAGGCAGCTGCTTAACCAACTGAGCCACCCAGGCGTCCCAAGAGATTTCTCTTTCGTGTAGGTTGATAACTGAAAGTTTGGTGTCTTCTCATGGTGTCTTTACATGGAGGAGGGAAAGAAAACTCTAGTGTCTCCTCCACCCCTTATAAGGACAATAACCTTATTAGGTTAAGCCCTCACAGTGATGAGCTCATTAGACCTTTTTCACCTCCTAATAGGCCCTAGCTGCAGTATGACATGTTGAGGATTGGGTTTCAACATATGAATTTTAGGGAAAAATATATATTTTCTATATTTTCCTGCTTCAGGGATAACAAATTAATTATTGTGATTTTGTCTTCTTTTCTCCATGTGGAATTAATATGGGCATATTGTCCTTCTACACAAACTATTAATTTATGCCAACTGTTTAGATACTATATTCTACTTTGGTCTGAAATATATTATTCTACTTTGGTCTGAAATATATAGTTGATCTAAAAGGAGTTGCATTTATCCAGTCTCAAATTTGTAAATTCATAGAAAGTTCCTTAAGTCTTAATTTCTGATTCAGTTCTAATAAAATACTGAAACAATATTTTTTTTCAGCGAGTTGACTAGATTTTCTGATACAATAATGCTGTATAACAGAGAGCACTAAAACTCAGTGGCTTGTAAATATAAATCTGAGCGTGGGCTGGGTGGTTCTACTAAGCTAGGCCAGACTTAGCTGATCTCATTTTTGCCTTCTTTATGTGTCCGGTGTCACCTGGAAAATGTGCTGATGACTGGTTATTATAGAATGGACTCAAATAGATTGGGATTCACTTGTCTCTGTTCCATTTGGTCTTTCATGGTCCAGTAGAATAGTCAGGGTTTGATCTTTATGCAGTGCCAGAAATAAGGAAGTCCCATTTCAAGTCTTGCTGTGTGTTACATTTATTTTGTCCCACTGACCAAGGCAAGTCACAGGACTGAGGTCAGGATCAGGCTGAGGGGATACAGTTACAGAGCCAAAGGTATGGCTATATGAAAACCATTAGTGAGTGCCATTCAAATAACCTATCTACTAGAGGAATCATTTCTAAAAATTTTAGATTTGGGACCTTTGCTTTTGGTGGGATAAACTCCTTTGCAGGAGATTAGCTATTCAGGTAGTAATTTTCCTAAGATACTACAGGAGGTTCTCATGGTTAGATACAAAGAAATAGTTACCAGTTTACTATTCAACTAAAGGATCATAAATTACATATTTAGGTGTTTTTAATTCTTACTATTACAAAACAAATAGTCTTTATTTTTTTAGAGTAGATTTAGGTTTATGGGAAAGTCGAACAGAAGTACAGTCAGTGCTCCTTCTCGTTTACTCCATTTCCTTTTGCTCTCCTTGCATCCTGTTATTAATGTGTTGCATCAGTATGGTAACTGTTATAATTAATGAACCAATGTAAGTCCATACTTACAGTAGGGTTTGCTCTGTGTCTCACAGTTCTGTAGGTTTTGTCAAAGGCATGTCATGCGTCTACCATTAGAATATCATACAGAATATTTTTTTTTTTTTAATTTTTTATTTTTATAAACATATATTTTTATCCCCAGGGGTACAGGTCTGTGAAT
>NC_081568.1:20153393-20249237 GCF_022355385.1 Mustela nigripes
TGGCTGCACCAGCTTGCATTCCCACCAACAGTGTAGGAGGGTTCCCCATACAGAATATTTTAACCGCCCTAAAAATCCCTTGTGTTCCACTTATTCATTTCCTCTCTCCACCCTAACTCCTGGAACTTCTGGCAGCCATTGATCATTTTATTGTCTCTACAGTTTAGCTTTTTCCAGAATATCATATAATTGTAATCATACAGTGTGTAGCCTTTTCACACTGGTCTTTTTGACTTAACAACATGCACTTAAGATTCTTCCTTGCCTTTTTTTGGTTTGTTAGCTCATTTATTTTTATTGCACGAATAATATCTCATTGTATGAATGCAGCATGATTTGTTTATCCATTCACCTATTGAAAGACTAATGTGTCTAGTTTTGGCACATATGAATAAATCTATCATAAACATTTATGTGCAGGTTCATATAGACATAAGTTTTTAACTCATTTGAGTAAATACCTATGAGTATGATTGCTAGATCATATGGTAAGAGTGTTAATTTTCTTTTTTTCTTTTTTTTAAAGATTTTATTTATTTATTTGACAGACAGAGACCACAAGTAGGCAGAGAGGCAGGCACAGGGAAAGGGGTAAGTAGGCTTCCTGCTGAGCGGAGAGTCCTATGCGGGACTCCAACCCTGGGATCATGACCTGAGCGAAAGGCAGAGGCTTTAACCCACTGAGTCACTCAGGCGCCTCAAGAGTATTAATTTTCTAAGAAACTGCCAAGCTACCTTTCAGAGTGACTACATCATTTATTTTTTATTTTTTTATTTTTAATTTAGTATAGTTAACAGTGTTATATTAGTTTCAGATATACCACAGTGATTCAACAATGCTATACATTACTCAGTTCACACCATAAGTACACTCTTTAATTCCCATCACCTATTTCACCCATCCACCTACCCACCTCCCCTCTAGTAACCATCATTTTGTTCTCTATAATTAAAATAATTGGGAAGTTATCTTCAAAACAGAATAGAAGATCTCATCTTTTTTACTAATCCCAGGATTTAATGAATTAAGTCAAAACTTTTCAACTTTCTTTAAGTCTTAATATTTTAGTTTTTTAAAATTTAATTTTAATTTTATTTAATTTAACTAAAATTTTAATTTTAAAAATATAAGCACATATCATGTAATTAAATTATGTAATGGGTATTATGTGAAAAAGACTTTTTACCACTAACTCTATATCATTAAGTACTGTAACAGTGATTTTCAAACTGAGGGTTACATTTAACTTTTCAATCGCATAATCAGTTTAATGTACTGTGTCCTAAATTTTTAAAAATGGAATAAAATTGCCATCATTAGAATAGAGAAAACTAGAATAAAATACCTGAGTACCTTGTTTTTTATAATATATATTTCTTTAACAATTTATGATATGCAGCAAAAATAGAAAACCATTACTTAGTAGTTACCATAAATAACCTGATGATGAGGTACTAGCACCATAAAGAAACTATATTTATCCCTAAATTGAGGAAATTTAAGGATACAATTCAGGATATATACAAGGATAGGTAGATAAGCTTTACTGCTTCCATTTATATATTTATAAATTTATAAATATTTATAATTTATAAACATAAATTTTATAAAAACTTATAATTTTATAATTTTTATAATTTTAAGATTTTATAAAAATTTATAATTTATAAAATATAAATTTAAAATTTATAAACATAAATTTATAAATATTTATGAGGATATTTAAGGATACAATTCAGGATATATACATGGATAGATAGATAAGCTTCACTGCTTCCAAAAATACATTTTTCATTATGTACTGTTTATGTATTATTTCCCTGTTAAGTTTGCTGAAGTGTTTTAGACAATTAAGAGGGAATTCCCACAGAATTGGTGGATTTACTAAATATTAAATAAAATAAATAAGTAAAGACTAAACAGAAGGATAAAGCAATATAAAAAAACTACCAAAATAATAAATAAAATAAGTAGAATGTTCAAAATAAAGTGAAAAGTATGACTGACCACATGTAGAATGTTTATGCATTTATATAAAATTAGCATTAGAAAATAGAGTAAGCTGTATTTTGTTCACAATTCCTCTAGAATGATTTGGATAATGCTGCACAGCCAATAAAAAACTAGTAGAAGATGTCATGAAGACCTATAATAAAACATATTCACACATAAACACGTGTTAAATTATTTCCATGTCACTATAAATTACAATATGGGTTTATAAAATTTAGACCATGATTTAAGTCTCATTTTCTCACATTTTTGTTAAACTATTTCAATTGTAACAATTTGAGTAATGCCTATTAATCCTATTTGCAAACCATTTACCTATCAACTAACTAATCCAGCAATACCTTCTGTTTCAAGATTTGAGGGGATTACTCTAGGACAGGACTTTAGCAAACTATGACCTACAGTGGATATTTTGTTGATCAAGAAACAAACTTGTTAGCTTGTTAAACTATTAAAATAATGAAGTTATTTATTATCCAATTCTTGCCATCCTAATAAAATGGTTTTTGTCACTTGACACTCAGCCAGCAATGAATAAAAGAGACTATGAATTCTCATCTTCTTTCATACTTCTTATTGGGTGCTGTGATAGGCAGAACAATGGCCCTCCAAAGTTGTCCTTATTTTAATCTGCAGAACTTGTGCACGTGTTCCGTTACATGGCAAAAGAATGGGGGAGATGTAGGATTTCAAGTGGAATGAAGATAAAACTACTCACTGACCTTAACATAAAGATATTTTTCTGAATTATCTATAATGTATATTGGTGATATACATTGCCTACAACTACCTGCAATTCAGTGTAATCATATGGTCCCTTTATATGTGGAAAAAGTAGGCAAGAAAGTCAGGGTCAGAGTGATGCCATGTGAGAAAGACTCAAGGAACATTGCTGTCTTTCAATGTAAAGGGAGCCAAGGAGCAAAGAAGTACAAGTAATGTCTAGAAACTGTATAGAAACTCCAGAAAAAAATATATATATACATATATATATATATATATATGTATAACTCTGTAAAACCTTAATTCAGCCCTCTGAGGCCCATTTCCTACTTCTGACTCTAGAACTATAAATTAATAAACACATGTTAAGTTACTAGGTTTGTGGTATTTCTTTAAATAGCAGCATTATGAAGCTAATACATATGGTTTTCTAATTTTTGCCAATTAAATGGGTATAAAATTTTATTTGATAATTGTACTGTTTTGAATTTCTCTGATCATTAGCCAGATTGAATATCTCTTCAAATATATATTGGCCATATGTGATTTTTTCTCATGGGATATGTCTGTTAATGCTTTTTAACCATTTTCTCTTTACTTTTTTACTGCTTCTGATTTTCTTATGAAATTGTAAGAGTCCTTTATATAATCTTAATAATTATTGTTTCTTGGTTCTTAAAATTGCAAACATCCTTACCAAGTTTATAATGTCTTTTATGAAATTTCCTTAGGGTGTCTTTTTATGAAAAGAAGTCTTGATTTGAACATAATTAAATTTTCATACATTCTTCGTTTAATTAGTAGTTTAAAATAATACTTCCCTATCTGATATTAACCATATTTTTATTCATATATTTGAAGGATTTTTTAATCAAAATAAAGGCTTTAATCTATTTTATTTAATATATTTTATTTTTCACACACAGAATCTTTTTTTTTAAATTCCACACGTTAAAGAAAACTACCTTTCCACACTGATATGGCAAGCAACGTATTTCATAAGATAAAATTATAACAAACGTGGGTATTTTTATGGTTTTCATACTGCTCTACTAGAAATACATCTATTTCCGCAATAGTAGTACAACAGTATCTTAATTACTATAGTTTCACAATAAGTCCTAATATCTAGAATAACATATCACCACTCCCCATTCATCATGTTCAGAAGTGGCCTAGTTATTCTGACCTACATTGTCCCTCACATAATATATTTAGAATCAGAATATCAATATTTTTATAAAATTCTATTAGGACTCTTGATTAAAATTCCATTAAATCTTTAAGTCAGTTATGAGATAATTAACATCTGAATGGCATTAAAGCTATAAATTAATATTTTGTTTTTAATATTTCTTAATTGAATACTATAAATTTTGTTATAAAATTACTGTGCATATATAATGATGTTTGTGTACTTGAAATAAACTAGAGTGTCATATATAAAGGAAGATATCATATGTAAAGAATGACAGTTATTTTGTTATTACTCTTTAGTCACCAAACTTCTTAGTTACTTTGTAGACTAAAATTGTCTTCCCTCCTATATGAAACATTCTATTACCTTTAACCAGTGGCTCAGTATATCTTATGTAATTAATCAATACAAACATATTTTAATGTTCCACAAAGCATGCAAACATTCAGTTCCCTGACTACATTGTTTACATGAATTTGTCTCCACTTCAATCCAGATACCAGTAGCCATATCTACAACCTAAACATTTTGAATGTAGTAGGCAAAAAAGATGATAATTTTAAAAATGGGCACCAGCATTAACTAAGGTACCATTAGCTTCAGTTGAAATGTTCTTCAAAATAAATTAATTTAAAAATATGGGGCAGCGAATTACCATAACTTTTCTTTCTAATGCTGACCAAGACTCTTCTAGCTTCTAACAAACAAAACTTCTCCATCTATAAATACCAAATTTCAATAACCCATAACTGTTCCACTGAGTTTGCCTTGGTTCCTAATGTATCTATTCACACTGACATCAGTTGATTTAATCTTTATTGCTTTCTTAAGCCGCTGGCCATCAGTCTGTAGTGTGACTGAACACCCATGAATTGATCTAATGCTAAGAAATTAGATAGGGACTTAACATTTGGTATTAACAGTTTAGATTTGGATCAGTTTTCCTACCTAGTATGACAATACCAATGGAAACAGCAGGAGAAAATATCACATAGTGTTTTATTCAGTCATTCAATGGAGATAATACAGAAGTGGTGGAAGAAAATAGAGGTTATGGAAGTCCGTGAAGGCACAGAAAACTCCATAGACTTCCTTTGTAACAACCAGAGTTGAAATATGAATATGATTTTCATATGATTCTGTCAGTGGGAGTAGAGTCCATTCATTAATTTTGTAAATAGCATGACCACTGCATCCCTCTCAATAGGTGAATCTGGGAAAATTTGTCACACAAACGTACTCATTAACTTGGAATGTAGAAACAAAGCAGGAGGATAATGATTTGATAAACTCCTTTTCTTTGTCTAGTTATTATTTTTATATATTAGATCTCACCATTAACCTCTAAAAAATTCTTTGCCCAGGGTGCCCGGGTGGCACAGTTGATTAGGCATCTGAGTCTTGGCTTCATTCAGCTCTGGGCTCCACACTCAGCACAGAGTCTGCCTGAGATTCTCTCTCCCTCTTCCCCTGCCTCTCCCACTCATGCTCTTTCTCTCTCTCTAAAATAAACAACTAAATCTTAAGAAATTAAAAAAAAAAATTAAAAATTTAAAACTCTGTGCCCATAGTCTTCAGCCCTTTATAATTCTATAATTGATTTTCTAATGAGATTAAAATTGAAATTTGGTAACAAAAACTAATTTTCAAACCACTCTTGAACAAAAGAATAAACTCATATACCTCAACACAATTTAGAAGTAATTAATTTTATTCTATAGCTCAGAAAATATAATTTATTTGCAGCCATTATGGTTATACAACATTGTGAATTTATAATGGGAATGGCCCAAAGAAATTTCCCCAACAAAGGATAACTTGTGAAAGTATTACTCTTCTCCTATTGGTTGAATGTGTAAATACATCTTCTTCATCGATTAAGAATTAAATTAATCTCAACAGGAAAGTATGTGTTCATTCCCAATATTACTAACTTCACTGGAAACAGAGTATTCAAAGCCACATATTGAACCATCTGCCCTGCCTCCATTAAAGTCTCAGCAATCAAGCTGTCTTGCCTTACCTACCTATTTATTTTGTTTTTCAACAGAGATCTGTTTTCCAGGTCATCTGTTTTCCTGTAACTGTCATTCCCATACCAGTGTGTAGCACCTGATGTGAACCATTTCCCCAAGGCTTCACATCCTGACAAAAATTTTACTGTGTTTTTTACAGTACAAAATAAGTGATTCTCAAGCTTCTCTATATTCTCAACCTCTTTTCTGAATCTTCTTTTTACCTGTTTCACCCAGTCGAGAGCTATATGCCATCCAATGGTTCTGCAGCCCTTTCCAGTGGGATTTGTTTGATTAGACATTTTTCACATGCTTCAGGGCAGGAGATGGATTACTTACTTTAATCACTTCACCTTGGCATTTCCAAATTACTTTTCTTCCTTTCTGTTCCCTTATTTGAAGCTCATGACACCTAAATATATTATGTACTGCTACTCCTATTATATCATCTTCTCAAAGTTTACAATGTAGTAGGTAGAGAAAGATGATAAACAATGATCACTTAATTAGTAGATTTGTTGGAAGATAACTATTGGCGCAAAAGACTAAAATAGGACATGGATGATTTTAGCACTGAAGACCCATGGCTTGAAATTTTATATAATGTAGGCTGTGTGCCTCTTAGGAGAAGGTACCTTTGAGCAATAGACAATAAGACAATAAGACAAAAGACAGTAAGAATGGCTGGATAATTGAGAGAAAAAGTCTGTAGTGTGGTTGCAACAGAATGAGGAAGATGAGTGAGAGATAAAATCAGAGAAGTAAGAGAAGTGAAGAGGATAGCTCATTTTGAGACTTACTGGCAATGTGAAGGATTTGGGTCACTCCTCCCCCAACTGAAATTTTTGGACTTTTGTGTATGAGGTTGTTTTTTGTCATTGTTTGTTTGTTTGTGTGTTTGTTTTTTAAGATTTTATTTATTTATTTGACAGAGAGATCACAAGTAGGCAGACAGGCAGAGAGAGAGAGGAGGAAGCAGGCCCCCTGCTGAGCAGAGAGCCCGAATGTGGGGCTCAATCCTAGGACCCTGGAATCATGACCTGAGCCAAAGGCAGAGGTTTTAACCCACTGAGCCACCCAGGCACCCCTGTTTTTGTTCTTTTTTTAAAAAATTTTATTTATTTGAGAGAGAGAGAGAGAGAGAGCAAGCAGGAGTAAGGAGAGGGACAGAGAGAGAGGGAGACTCCCGCCTAGAGCAGGGAACCTGACATGGGGCTCAAACCCAGGTCCCTGGGATCATGACCTAAACTAAAGGCAGATATTTAACTGAGAGAGCCACCCTCCGCCAAGTGATTTTTGCCTCTTGGCTCAAGATTTCCTCCCCTACCCTTCACCCCATGACCCTGACTCTTATTTCCATTCATGGTGATTTTGCATTTTTTTGTTTGTTTATAAATATTCTTTTTAAAAAAAGATTATTTATTTATTTATTTATTTGACATACAGAGATCACAAGTAGGCAGAGAGGCAGGCAGAGAGAGAGAGGAGGAATCAGGCTCCCTGCTGAGCAGAGAGCCTGATGTGGGGCTGGATCCCAGGTCCCTGAGATCATGACCTGAGTGAAGGCAGAGGTTTTAACCCACTGAGCCACCCAGGCACCGCATCATTTTGGACTAAACATGCCCACTACAATAATTTATAAGTTCAATTAATATCTTTGCTTCAAAGATATCCAAAGAGGGCTTTATAGCTTCCTCAAACACCCACTGCAGGGCCTCAACATTCACAAAACATTTGTCCTTCACTGAATCAGCTTCAGTAGGTTATAAAACACCTACCTTCTACAGCAAACTAACCTTCCAATTAAAAAGAAGCTTCAGTGACCCATGGACCCCTCCATCTGTTTCTGTTTTGTTTGCCTTTTTTTTTCCCCCAGACAAATTTCAATGTTGTTTAACATTTAGTTCTTCGATATGTTCACCTATTCTTGATTTACAACAGTTTGGTCTCTGGTACTTACATTTCACTTAGTTTCTTTTTTAAAAATCTACAATTGCAAAAAAAAAAAAAATCTACAATTGCGCATAACAAGTTTGCTGTGCACTTCTCATCTTAATTAACTGGGAATAAACACAACTGACTTCTCTCACCCTTTAAAAACACTTTTGGTTGACTTCTGTGGTACTACAGATTTCTGCCCTCCTCCATTTTACTGGATGCTTCACTCCAATCTTATTTAATGGCTCTTCCTACTCTAACCAACCTTTTAGTACCAGCTTATCTCAAGGATCTAGTCTCCTTATCTGCTGTTATCTATGGCATTAAATCTCATGGCATGATATGCCATTTTACAGTGAGGACACTCAAATTTTCTCTTCCAAATGAATTTTACAATGCTATAATCTGTCCCCAAAGCAGTTGTTTTAGAGTTTTTTAATTGGTAGCAATTTTGTTATATTTTGTATTTGAGCCAAACTGACAATTTTCAAATATCATATATGCCCTGGAAACATGATATATCAGTCTACATTTTCAAGCTTTTCATTCATTCTTCAGTAAGGTATCATTAAATAAATCTAATGATTTCTTGTTTTTTTTTTTTCCACACTTGTTATTTATATTATTAAATTGTTTTGGGCAGTTAAGGAACTCATGTAGCTCTTTTAATAGAGTAGCTATTGATTATTTTGTGTTTACAAGTTAGATAATTATATCAGCTAAAACTATAGCAGCTTTTCTTCCTTTCTATGATTTGCACATACTTTTTTTGAAGTGATTTCAGCAACTAGGACAAAGTACTCTGAGTTTGTTACAAGAAGAGCGTATTTTCCTTTTTCCTTGAAAATCTCAAAAGTTTGCCATAGTGACATGTTGTGTTTAGAAATAAAACAGACCTTGCTTCGGTTTCACACCATATTTGCGTTAAGGGTTCTTACTGACAGTGTCTGGTGAACTGTGGGCAAGGTATAGCTCTATTCCATTAAGATTATGTTTTCTAGCTCTCAATGCCTTATTTTTTATTTACAGATTTTAAATTTTTATCTATTTTATTGGGTATGCCATTGTATCTCACTATGGCTAAGTTGCATTTCCTCAGAGACTAATGTGTTTAGTATATTTTTTCTATACTTGGTTGTCATCTATCTATAGCATTTTTGGAGTCTTTTCAAATATTTTGCTAATTTATTTATTTTAAATTTGGTGTAACTGAATTTTAAGAGTTTCTTATATATTATTAACATGTTTATTATCAAGTATATATTTTTCAAGTATTTTCTCTCATTGTCTAGCCTGTCCTTTGTTTTGTTAATACTGTTTTTTTTTTTTTTGGAAGAATAGAATAAATTTTGATGAAGTGAACTTACATTGTTGAGGTCTGGATTTTGTATATTTCTAGAATGTCGATTTTGTTCTAGTATGAAGATCAGTTACTTGGGATATGTTTAATATTCTCAAGACTTGTTTCTAAGCTTCCTTATGGTGAGTCCACTTTATTCTAGGTCTAGTTTAGTCCTCTTATTTAAATTTACTCGTCTGGATACTTTTCAAAGCTTTATATGTTACACTGTCTCTCACCTTTCACTGACTGAAACTGAACTATTCCCAGCCAGCTATGATGTCTGGAAATTATGTGGCCAGCTGCTTACTAGTGGTTCTTTTACCATCCTCATAGAGTTCTCTACTCCACACAAATGAACCCTGTGCAAAAGATTCAAGGAGGCGCAACAACTGGTCTTTGTAGACTTGTCTCTTGTCTCTTTTCTTTTCTGATTTTCTGTCACACAAACATTAGACATACATCATCCCCCTCTTCTCAACTCAGGAGATCACTGTTGATGGTTAGTTTTCCTTGCCTTCTAGTATGACCTGGAAATTGCTTAGATGTAAGCTAGGTTAATCACAGGGTTTACTTAATCTAATTTCTTGCAGAGATCACAGCCTTGCTCTGCCTGTTGTCCAAGTCTAAAAACTTTTTCTTCATACATTTTCCAGTATTACTTTTGTTTTCTGGGGGAGAGTAATTTATGTACACACATATCTTTTATGAACAAACCATAAGCCAATATATATGGGAATTTTTATAATTGATCTAAATTTTGGCTATCTCAAATAAATTTACAGTGTAATAATCTTCTTATAATTATTGTTTTTCTTACATCTTCCAAAATGGTTTCTCTTAAATAAGAAGACTCTTATGGAACGTGTCAAGAAATATTCAATTCAGCAATGGTATAAAAATTTAATTCTATATATCACCTATTATTTCATTAGACTAAGTAGATGTATTTTTCTTTTATATTTTAAAGAAAATTATTCAAACTTAGAAATAAAATTGAATATATATATCCTTTAAGTACCGTAATTCCTCATATAGTGTTTTCCCAAGGAATACTTAAGCCTCTAGGAATATTGACCTGTGTCTGACTTTGGATTTTATTATTTAATTATAGTGCAAATGTTGCTCTGTAGATTTCTGACAAAAATTATAACACAAAAATACTGGCATTATTGCCCTGAAAGATAGTAACCAGTTTTCTATATGTAAATAAATTAATTTTAACACTAGTTTGACTAGCAGAATCAATATCTGTTTTTCTAATTCTTCCTTAGACCAAACTTAAACTATTGCTTGTTCCATAATTAAATAAAGGATTTTGATATGTACTGCTTCTATTTTGTAGGCGAGTCTTGTTTTTAGAGTTTTATAAATTGTATTTAAGTAATTTTAAAGTTGTCTCCCAGATGCCAGATCTTGGCTGGATTTTGGATATCTTATAAAGGTATTTTGGTCCATATATCATTATTTGATTGGTGTTTCTTTGGAGGAACAAGCACTAGTCAGACTTCTGATTCTACCATTTTGCCAATATTTATACTAAACTTTAAAACAAAATCACCCTGACAGAGATCAGATACATTTTTATTTAAACATCTAAGTTCATCTAATTAACTTGAATCTTTGGACAAACCAGATATACACAATATTTTGTTGTTGTCATTCTTATCAAAAGGTCGATATATTAATATGTATATTCTTTTGAACAGATTTAATCAGTGTGGGATTTGAAAACCTACATTTCATTTTAAGAATAATACTTAGTTGGTTATCTCATAAAACCATTAGTTACACTAAACTTCAAGTTTCTACTTTTTTAATATTTTATTTATTTATTTATCTGACAGAAAGAGAGAGAGATAATAAGTAGGCAGAGAGGCAGGCAGAGAGAGAAGGGGAAGCAGGCTCCCTGCTAAGCAGAGCCTCATGTGGGGCTTGATCCCAGGACTCTGGGATCATGACCTGAGCCGAAGACAGAGGCTTTAACCCACTGAGCTACCCAGGCACCCCTTCTAATACTTATTTATGATTCAGATAAACTGAAGTTACTAATATATACTAAGATTAAATTGAAAAATTATATTGAATACAAAAGAATTAAAATTGTGACAAAATGTGTGACATCAATACTAATTAGGTCTTAGAGTAAATCAGATAAGACATAATTTTCAAGATACTTAGAGAAGTTTAAACCCTTGAATAATATTATATTCAGTTCAATATTTTTTGGATATTTGTTTGATTCTACATATCTTTTTTAATACAGGTGCTTTTGCTTCTGACTTTAATAGACTCTAACGTAGCTATATTTTTTTTAGTTCTGTTAATGATTGTTTTACATTTTGCTATTTTAAACAAGTGGAAAAGAATTGTGCATGGGTATGGATCTACTAATATGTCCTTATGAGCTTAGCTAATCTGATAATGTATTTATGTGTAATATATACATACAATTACATACTTTCTAGTTCTCAGTTACATACATACACCCTAGTTCTTTCTAGGAAAGGGAAATTAATAACTTTGGGTGTGTTATAATTAGCACAGGTGGTTAAGCATAGACTATCAACAATCACAACAAATAAGTACTTTATATATCCAAGATAATAGGATGTGTTTTGCATTTCAATGAAAGTGATAGTAATCTTCACCTAAAATTAAATGCCTGTAATATGAAAGAGATAGTCTTCCCTGTAATATGAAAGAGATAGTCCATAAGAGACTCTTAATCTCAGGAAACAAACTGAGAGTTGCTGAAGAGTTGGGGGTGGGATGGGGTGACATGGTGATGGACATTGGGGAGGGTATGTGCTATGCTGAGTGCTGTGAATTGTGTAAGACTGATGACTCACAGACCTGCACTTCTGAAACAAATAATACATTATATGTTAATTTAAAAAAATTAGAATTAAAAAAAAATAAGAGATAGTGACAAGTAAGACTTGACCATTCATGGCAAAGCATAAAATATTTGGGGGAGGAAAATTTTATGCCCTTGATTTATATCTGAATAAGAAACAAAGCAGAATGTGTTGAAATATTAACTAAGTTTTTGCACTGCTCGTGGACTTATTTATAATATAAGTTAAATAAAATAAAAGGAGCTACTAATCTGCCCTTGTGAATGCTTTTCACCATATGTCTTATTATCAGGAATATTATCAGGAATAAGTCCTTATGAAATATTTTTTATTATACCCCATAGAGATTTTTTTTTCAATTTTTGATAGTTGGTTATTGTAATAAATTAATCATTATTATATAGTTGTATCATTCAGCAGGTGAATTGTTCTTTACTTGGAGGTTTGCCTGGAGGATCTATTATATGCTACAGGCAAAATGTGTGTCTTTGACAAGTGAAAATTGTATCTGAACCCTGAAGAGGAAATTCTCTATATTGTGACTGTAGAAGCTGTGAATAGATTCTTGACTTTAGTTTTATAGTGACAGGATGGAAAAACAACTAATAGTCTTTTGAATGTCCAATCCCATTCCTTACAAAAATTTACATTCAAGTTAACTCACCTGCCTTAATGTGTTCAACATGGTTTCTTTGTCTTGATTATCATTTACTGCTGCACCTGTGTAGATGATCATATGTAAAACAAAATGAGACCGGTGGAGCGAGTGTGTGTACGTATGATCAACAATCTTTTGAGATTATATATGGTCACAAAATAAGGCAAAGGAGGTGTTAAGAAAAAATTTTCAACTTCAAAATAAGAAATGTGCAGAAAGGTCTTCAGTAATAATGTAAACAATTAACTTCTACTTCTCAGTTTTTACTTATTATCTGTGGTTCATATTTTTTTACAGCTATTAAGAAAAAAATAATATCGGAAGCTTTGATACACAGAGTAAACAGGTTCTTATATATCTTACTGGAAACATGTTTGATAAATTATAATGTGATTATTACTAAATTTTCTAGGACAAGACACCTGTGTTTGACTTTGTTATTTGCTATTTGACTAGAGACCACTGTCAAATTACAGATAAACTTGTGAATATTTTCTGAGTTGAAAATTAACCCCAAAGATTAAAATTTTATCCTCTGTATTTTTTTCAAAGATTTTATTTATTTATTTGACAGAGAGAGATCACAAGTAGGCAGAAAGGCAGGCAGAGAGAGGGAGAAGCAGGTTCCCCATCAAGCAGAGAGTCCGACCTGGGGCTCCAACCAAGGCCCTGGGATCATGACCTGAGCTGAAGGCAGAGGCTTTAAACCCACTGAGCCAACCAGACACCCTATCCTCTTTATTTTTATTTATTAGCAAATTTATTTCAGCATTCTTTAAAAAAAAAAAAAAAAAGATTTATTTATTTTGGAGAGAGAGAGAGCAGGGGGAGGGGCTTGGGGAGAGAGAGAGTCTTATGCACACTCTGCACTAAGCACAGAGTCTGCCAAGGGGCTGGAAACAGGACCCGAGCCAACCCAGGAATTGAAGGCTTAACTGATGACACTACCCAGGTGCATCTATTTTAGCATTCTTTGACAGACTAAAATTCTGTACCTTGTGGCATCTAGGTGGATCACTAGGTTAAGCATCCACCTTTGGCTCAGTTCGTGATCCCAGTGCCCAATCCAGTCCTGTCTGGGGCTCCCTGCTCAGCCTTCTCCCTCTGCCTCTGCTCTCCTGCTCCTGCTCTCTCAACTGCTGTCTTTCTATCTCAAATAAATAAATAAAATCTTAAAAAATAATAAAACTCTGTACCTTAGCTTCATTGGAGGGGGAGACAAACCATGAGAGACTGTGGACTCTGAGAAACAAACAGGGTTTTGAAGGGGAGGGAGGTGGGGGGTTGGGTGAGCCTGGTGATGGGTATTAAGGAGGGCACGTATTGCATGGAGCACTGGGTGTGCTGCATAAGCAATGAATTTTAGAACACTGAAAAAATAAAATTAAATTAAATTTAAAAATAAATAAATAAATAGCTCTATTAAGATATGATTTAATAATATACCTCGCCTACTTAAAAATGTAAGATAAATGTTTTTTAGTACATTCACAAAGTTTCACAACTTTCAGAACTTTAAAATTTTCATCTCACATCAGGCTCTCTGCTCAGCAGGGAGCCTGCTTCCCCCTTCCCCTTTCTCTCTGCCTGCCTCTCTGCCTACTTATGATCTCTCTCTGTCAAATAAATAAATAAAATATTTAAAAAAAAAAGAAATACAGATAATACAATATATCCAAAAATAATCTATTCTTATCAAGAAAATAGCATTTTAAAAATTTAGTGTATATTCAAATAGTTTATTCGTATATAATTGCTATAGTTTTGTATAACCTTGGGAAATAAAACAAGAAATGTCAAGTGCATATTTAGATACAGTTTTATTTTGTTCATTAGAAACATCTAAAAGGCATTTGACATCATTCATCTGTTTGCAGTTGTTTTCATTAATTTGTACCATACTGTGAAATGTGTTGATTTTGCCATGACCAGTCCATGAAATAATAGTCTAACTGCTTGATAAACTGACTTCTTACCAAAAAGTGCTCCAAAAAAAGTGCTGTGAAATGACAAAAATCTTTATATTATAAAGCTCTTTCTCATGAAAATTAGAGAATTAGATCTATGGATGTTCTCATTTTAAGTGAGTAAGTGTTATGACATTTTAGATATGGAATTGAAATGGTAGAAAAATTTACACTGTAGTTTTCATGTGTTTTTAAAGGTTTTATTTATTTTATTTGAGAGGAAGAGAGAGAGAGAATGGATGAGGGAGAGGCAGAGGAAGAGGGAGAAACAGACTCCCCGCTCAGCAGGGAGTCCAATGTGGGGCTCTATCCCAGGACTCTGAAATCATGACCTAACTGGAAGGCAGATACTTAACTAACTGTGCCACCCAGGCACCCCTGTAGTTTTCATTTTGGTTTGTTAATAGTCAACAGTTTAACTATCACTTAGTAAATGCATTGGACTTCAAAAACTTTTAAGTTTTCTATATTTTCTTTATATCCTTTTTTAATTAATATCTATAAATATCTTATTATTAAAATATATATATATGTGCTGTTTTTAAAATTAAGTTCAATTCTTCAAAAGTGATGAATAATTAAAAGCAAATATCTATTACTGATCCTTGTCACCTAATCTAAATTATTTACTCAGTATATTAATCTTTGTTTTAGTTAATGTTGAATTAGTTATTTTTCAGATTTGTCAAAGTTTCCTCATCATTTGTGTATTTATACAATCTGATTCCAAAAATAGAATTAATATGATTATTCCATTTAGTGGATAAGGCATCTATGTACTTTATGTGAAAGCATATCAATAATTGTCTCATATTTCCACATTTGTTCTAAGAGTAGCATGCTTTAAGATAATTGGAATTCTTGCCATGAGCCTTTCTAACAATTCTCCTTACTAAGTTGTACCTTAGACATACTTATATAAGGCAAGTGTTTTGAAATTATTGAAGTGTTGTTTATTAGAAATACATTTTCCTCCCACCCAGTTGAATGTGTTAACAAAAAGACAATGTGAGAAACTAGATTTTAGTCGAGTCATTCTACTCAATGATGTTTATCAGTTTTATTAGCTAATACATCTGGTTGAATTATGTATTTTTGTTACTAAAAATGATAAATGTTCTATGAACATATTGTTACATTTAATTTAAGATTCTTCTCTTTTTCAGGGTATCTGACACTAGATATCAAAGCTTCTTTTCCACTAACTGGTGAGTCTTCCTCCCCTGGGAAGTGAAATATTAATGACTTTCTTGTGTTGAAGTATTTAAAGTTTTCCAAAAGTCAGCTTAAATGATTATAAGACTAGTCTTTTCAATAAAACTTAGAAAAAGGCATCACATTTAAAAGTAAATCAAAGGTATATAAAGCTAAGAACTTCTCTTGGCTACTAAATATCTGGAATTTTCCCCAAATCTTTTTATGTCATTAATTACATTTGTTTTAGCAAAAAAAAAAAAAAAAAAACAGCTTTATAGAAATGTACTGTATCTCATTTCTCGAAAGTGTGTTGCATTGTCACGTGTTGTTAATTGATGGTCAAATTATTCTGCCATGTGAAGTAAAATCTTTATACACACCTTGTTTGTACAGTCAATCCTCATTATTTGTAAATTTCATAGCTGTGAATTCTCATCCTCACAAAATTTTATTTATTTTATTTATTTATTGTAACTCCAAAGTTGATATTTGGCATGTACATGGTGATTCATTTATGAATATATGCAGTGAGGTAAAAACTTGAGTCATCCAGGTTCATGAGCATTCCCAGCTAAGGGTAAATCTGCCTTCTTATTTTGGATCACATATAAGAAAGAGTCTTCTTTATGTTGTGCTACATATTTTGCATTCTTTTAAAGTTTGTTGTTAGTGGTGGTGGTGGTGGTTGTTTCACTGTTTAATTAAAATGGCCACCATGACTAGTTCTGAAGTGTTATAAAAGGCTCCTAAGAACAAGAAGAGTGTGAGATCTTTGATAAAATATGTGCTTAGGCATGAATTAAAGTGCTGTTGGCAATTAGTCCAATGTTAATGAATCATTAGTTTATTTTAAACAGAAACAGAAACATATGTGGACTAAGTCTATGTATTGACCAGTTGACAAAAAGTTATCAGAGCTTCAAATCCTATATTTTCCTTAGGAGCAATGATTTAGTATTTGCAAAGTCAGTGTTTGTGTTGATATTATAAATTATGTCTACTGTGAATAATGGGATTTGACTGTATATGATCGTGAATATACACAAACACGCACAAAATGTTTGCGTATATGGTTATTTATTACTTAATATTTATTTTGTTGTGTAATATTATTCAGGCATTAAAAAAAAAAGAATAAAATCTTGCCATTGACAATGATGGATGGAGCCAGACAGTATTATCCTTCATGAAATAAGTCAGTCAGAGAAAGACAAATACCACAAGATTTCATTCATATTTGGAATTTAGGAAGCAAAAGAGATGAACACATGGGGGGAGAAAAGGGAGAGGCAGACCAAGAAATAGTGTCTTAATTATAGAGAACAAACTGATTGTTACCCGAGGGGAGGTGGGGAGAGGGATGAGTATTAAGAATGGCACTTGTGGGGAACCTGGGTGGCTCAGTGGGTTAAAGCCTCTGCCTTTGGCTCAGGTCATGATTTCAGGGTCCTGGGATCGCGCCCCACATCGGGCTCTCTGCTCAGCAGGGAGCCTGCTTCCTCCTCTCTCTCTGCCTGCTTGTGATCTCTGTCTGTCAAATAAATAAATAAAATAAAAAAAAAAAAAAAAGAATGGCACTTGTGATGAGCACTGAGTGTTGTATGTAAGTGATTAGCCACTAAATTCTACACCTGAAACTAATATTACACTGTTTTAATAAACTGGAATTTAAATAAAAACTTAATAAAATAAAATTTATAGTTAAGTGTAGATTTTTTTTAAAAGAGTTTATTTATTTATTTGACAGAGAGAGATCACAGTAGGAGAGAGGAAGGGAAGAGATCATAGAGAGAGAGGAAGGGAACAGGCCCCCTGCCGAGCAGAGAGCCCGATGTGGAACTCCATCCCAGGACCCTGAGATCATGACCTGAGCCGAAGGCAGCGGCTTAACCCACTGAGCCACCCAGGCACCCCATGATTTTTAAAGACTATTATTAAACCTAGGAGATTTCACAAACTCTAAAGAAAAAAAAAAAGAAAAAAGAGCAGTCTCCAAACAGTAATTTTCATTGCTGTTAATTAAATCATAATATTTCAAAGAAATAATTCATTATCAATATTGAACATTTATTTGCAGAAGAGTTTAATATATACATTAATTTTTTTAAATTTATGCTGCAATCATTGTTTAAATCACAGTCATTTTATTTTGCTTACTAATCTACCAAATATGGGGTAATTACATATTTTGTAATAATGTATACTTTATGTATATATAATGAGTTAATACTTAACATACTTTTTGTACTTTTTATTGTTTTGACGTATGTCTTCTCTTTGTTTTTAACTATTGACCAATTGATATTTCTTGCAGCAGCAAAATAGAAACTCTAAACAAAATACAATAGTGGCAAAAGGCTTTTGAGTATTCACTTTTCTTTCAGAACTTTCTTCAGAACACAAATGGTGAAGTTGGTAGACGTGAGTATTGCAGAACTTATTTGTCCAGTGAGATTCTAAAATAGTTTACTATTAAATATCAATGAAATACAATGGTCTTATACATGTTTATGGGCAGATCTTAGAACAAAAGTGTACATAGATATACCTCAGTGTAATTGTGGGACCTATATTGTTGTGCATATATAGTCTTTTTGCTTAAAAATCTAGTATCTTGGGCCATGCCATACTGAATGTTTCATATCAGTGTACTTCTATAGATTTTGACACAAACTAGCCTTTACATAGGGATCTTCTATAACCTTGAACCACTTCTAATTTCATGACTGTGTAAAAAGTATCTGCAAGGAGTAGGTAATCCTAAGAACATCACTGAAATATTATAGTACTTCCTAACTCTCACAGAAATGATAATTTAATCACTGGAAAATAGAAATAGAATTGACAAAGCATATTGTAAAATTATAGTTTATTAACAAATCCTGCACTACAAGAATCACAGTTGAAAGTTTAGGATTTTTAATTTTTTTATATATGCTACTTACTATGAGCTGAGAACTTTTTTTTATAATCTAATTCTCACAAATATTATTTGAGTTCTATATACACATCAAACTCACTTCAGGGTTAAAGAAAATGAGGTCAGAATGATTAACTTGGCCAAGTTTAGTAAACTAGTCAATAGTTTAGAAGTGATTTGAGCCTGGCTAATCTAATGTGAGAGCTCATATTTAACCATTGAGCTACTTGGTTCATTTTTATGGTAAAATGCTGCTGTTTTTATTGGGCTGAAATACACATAACAAAATTCACTATTTTAATCACTTTCATATATACAATTAAGTGACATTAACTATGTTTACATTGTTTCACAACTTTGACCACTATCTATCTCCAGAACCTACTCATCAAAACATGAAACTGTTTTACTGGTATTCAAAATCCATCGGATTTCCAACCCTCTTTCATATTTTAAAAAGAACATCTGTAGAACAAATTAGAGCAATAAAAACTGGAAAGTTTGAAACCACATATAATGAATACTGCCAAATGAAAACAGCATTTGATAATATAAAATGTTATCATTTTATTTCTTTCCACTGTTTTAATTGTATAATTATAGCTTAGCCACAGTGCTTCAAAAGATCCAGTTTTGATCACAGTTATGCTCAACTCTACTCTTTAGCTTTTCCAAGAACGTGTCATTCCTGTTTCCATGAAAATTGAGTTTATATAGTGAAAATGAGTATCATTAGACTGTGAAATAGGTAGCCATAATATATTATTGAAAAAAGAAACACCTACTTTGTTATAGAAAGACATAACAAACCTTAGGAAAAATAACTGAAACAGCTGTATTTGTCAAATAAATTATTTTAGAACATCCATGTTGGAAGTGTTTATGTGTGTTGATCAACTTCTTTTCTAGAGACTATGATAAGAGCAATAGGATTTCTTTAGCTTATGTGAAATAATAATTTTTCTGAATCAAGTTTCTCCTGCTCAACTAATTGTCTCTGTCAAAACATTTTAACTGGAAAGAAATCACTCACATTTTTTGAAATAGCTTTTGTGAATTTTAACCATATAGAAGTCTATTAACTTAAAAAGCATACCATTGAATATAAAACTTGAAAAGACTTCAGAATATAATGTTTAAGATAGCATTTAATTCACATAAACATATGTACTGTTTTGATTTTTTTTAAAAGATTTTATTTATTTATTTGACACACAGAGAGAGAGATCATAAGTAGGCAGAGAGGCAGGCAGAGAGAGAGTGTGGGGAAGCAGGCTCCCTGCTGAGCAGAGAGCCCGATGTGGGGCTGGATCCCAGGACCCTGAGATCAGGACCTGAGCTCAAGGCAGAGGCTTTAACACACTGAGCCACCCAGGTGCCCCCTACTGTTTTGATTTTTAAGAGTGATACCACAAGTAAAAACAAAATGTAAACTAAAAAAAGACATTTGAAGAAATACATTTTTCATTTTACTGCTGGAATAGGTGCACTGAGTTATCTCTTTGAAGGGGCCTTTCTTGACAAATTAAGTAGGAGTTTCTTTTGACACATTATGTTAAACTGATATTCCTTCCTCCCCCCCCCACTAAGTCCTTGATTAATTTCTATAAAATTTATTTTCACAAATTTTGCAACAAATATAATAGTTATATTTAAGTAATTGCTTAATTGACAATTGTCATTAGATTCTGCAGTGTCACATGTTATGCCTATTACAGTTTAATTCAGTTGACATCAAAAGGTTTTCGTTGTCCTTGGCTTTTGATATAGGCAATATGATATAGATATGGATATACTGAAGAATAAATCCTCTATAAAGAGAGGATTTCCAGATTACAGGGTCATATCATGAAACCAGGGCCAAAGAGTGAAATTTTGATAGTTTTTAGTCTGAAAGAAACTCACCTAACATTACTAAAGAGGAACATAATTAGCTAACACTATGACCAGGGGGAGCCTTAGTAATGACAAGAAATACAATTAGAGTCAATTTTGAGTTATGTGGAATGGGATGATATTCATGCATGAGTTTTATAAATTTTCTTTTGTAACATCTAAGGTAGACATTATATGATATAAGTATATCACCAGGACCCTAAAGAGAGTTTGAGGCAATTGATCAATATGTTTTTTCTTTTTTCTTTTTTTTTAATATGGAAGACCAATTAGAGTATTTGGGTTTTTAATTATATAGTTCAACCATGTAATAACATTTGTCATGTTGATTTCTTGTATCCATCAGCACTAGGAGAGCATCCTAAGATTGTGGAAGGTCATTTCTTCATTTTGACTTAAGGTAGCCAGCATAAGACAATACATTTTCTTTGTAATAGGCTAAGAGAGGTCCTGTACTATTTATTCAGTGATGTAAGTGAGATTGTGTGGCAGGCTGGAGTGCAAATACTCACCTGCTTAGAGCAGCTTTCTGGGCATCTGCATCATCTCCTTGTGTCCACCACTTCACGTCCCCATCAGATGTTTCCAGCGCTCTTGGACGCACTGCTGTGATTGCTTCCTTTTCTACTGCTGCCAGATTCCACTGATCAGTAGACTGAAATAAAGCATTCCCACTATGCAACCATGTTGTGAATCAGAATTAGAAACAAGCTTTCACACAGTATTTTTGTATGGGTAGTTAATAAAATGATAAACACAGAACTCTTCCAGAAGTGACATGCTCTGTTACTTTCAAGTCCAGCGTGTTACAGATGTTAAGGATACTTGAGATAGTGTCTCCAAACTTTAAAATATAGACTTGAAGATAATATATCCTTTCTTCCATGGAAGCTTTTAACCTAAATTGTAGGCTCCTTTAAGTCAAAAATTTGTCACAGTGAAAGAAGTCCTCAAAGCTTGGTTCAGTCTACAAGAGACCACCATTTCCCAGCTAAGTGTGTGCATCGCTGAGAGAACTTCCCCATGGATGGAATAATGATAAAGAAATTCTGATCAAAGAATAGTGTGCAAAATAAATATAGGCAAAATAGAGAGTGAGGTTTAAGTGGGCAAAATAGAGAGTGAGGTTTAAGTGAGGGGCCATGTTCTAGGTTTTGTCATGCAGTGAAAAACCAGGTCATGAGCCTTCAGATTGGAGAACATAAAGACCCTAGTCCTCCATGGGGGCACATCTTTAAAGGTGTCCGAAGGAGAAACTTGGGTTTGCAAGGCCTGACAGCTATGCAATTTGTAGGGCCCACTTCAAGAAGAGTGATTTAATATACAAACAAAATTAGGTAATAAACAATGCTTTTATACAGTGATAATTCTAATTACAAGATTTCTGTACTTGCAAACAACATAAGCAAAAATGCAGAAAAACAACAGAATTAAAACTATTATGTAACTCTCTGACAAGCCTCTATAGTCCTTTTATTCCCTTCCATTTTTTGGCTGCATGCTCTTTTATCATCTGTACAACTGACAAAAATAAAAACAAGAAAAAAAGGTAACAATTATCAAACTGATGCTTTGAATTTCCCGGAACATTTGGCCTTCCTTATTGTATGTGTTGCTCAGTTAACCACATACTTAAAGAAAAAATGTTGAGGTGTCCTAGTGGAATATAAGAGACAAAAGAAGCAGACAAAAATTGGCCTGTACATAATAATAAGCCAAATTAAAAAGAAAAAAATGCTTAATGTTTATTTGGACATCATTTAAGTATTAAGTATTGAGCATTATCATCTAACCATATATGTAAATATAGAACAACTTGATATACAGGACAATTTTATTTTATAATAGAGTATGTTATATCACTCATGGAGTGCTTAAAAATAATAACAATGTAAAGAATAGAATAACAAAAACTCACATAATGTACGTGAAATCCCTTTGATTGTCAGACTTGATTCCAACATTCACTCATTAAGTTTAATCCATTAATATTTGATCACTAAAATATTTACAAGTTTTCCATTTTATGGAAAAAACACACACTGCAGGCCAGTCTATAATTAATAGGAAAGAGACTGGCAGAATAAACATGAACTTTTAGAAATAATTGAATTATGATAATTTAAATGAAGAAAGCTATAGTATTCCACTTTTATATTCTTATTCAACATTCCAATATGACTTCTTTATAATTGGACATTTTGATGTCAGGTGTGAGAGAAATCTGTACTTTGTTTTATCAAACTAATTAATCCTATTTGCCTAATTACTACATGGAAGCAGTGAGGTAATATTTGAACTGTAGTGCTTCTACTTTTAAAAGAAATATTTTGGATCATTTTTTATGTTACATTAATTTTTCTCACAGTACTAACATTCTTCAACCAGATGTGCTTTTTCTGGTCTTGAAAGATTGTGGATATTTCACACTATTGCCAACATCTAATTTTTAAAAAATTTATTAAAAATAAAAAATCTTAACAAATAATCACAAATTTATTCAGCAAGGTAGATTCATGTTACATATAAAAAGATTTTCCCTTTATAATATTTTATGTTTTTCTTTTTTAATTGAAGTGTAGTTGACATACAATATTATATTAGTTTCAAATGTCAACAGAAAGATTCAACATTTATATGTAGTAGGAAATGATCACCACATTAAGTCTAGTTGCCATATGTCATCATACCAAATTATTACAATATTATTTACCATATTCCCAATGCTATACATCTTTACATTGTCATCACTTATTTTTTATATTTTTTCTTAATATTTTTAAATTTTTAAATTTTTAAAAATTTCTTTTCAGTGTTCCAGAATTCACTGTTTATGCACCACACCCAGTTCTCCTTGCAGTACATGCCCTCCGTAATACTCATCACTTATTTTATAACTTATCACCAATTTTTGTGTTCCAATGGCAACATCACTCTCTTTAATTGATACTGTCAGCATTCTTTATGATATTTTTCCAGAGTTGTCACACTGAACAAAATGAATGTTGCGTGGGAGTTTATTGGAAGACTTGATTTGAGCAAATGTCATCTACATGAACTGACATTTTTTGAAATATTTGACTTCATGATTGCCTCCACAAATATCATCCAATTAGATCATATCACTTTAATAAATGTCATTCCTCTTTTCAAAATCCAATGTGTATGAACTCATACATGTGTGCATGTGTATGTATGTGTACCTTTGTGCATGTGGAGGCATCCATATAAATAGTTTTGTAAATTACCTTTGAATACGGAAGAATCCTCCCTCTTTCCTTCAAAGTTCCAGCAGGACTAAGCATTAAATTTATATGAAACACATTAACAAGAGAAAAAAACAAAACAAAACAATTTTATTATGTGCACACAGAGGCCCAATAATGAAATTGAGACCCAAACAAATGACTAAGGCAGGCAGTTTTTATACTTTTTAGACAAAGAGATAATAAATTTGTGAAGAATTGACAAGATAAAGAAGGCAGATGTTTGGGAGCTTTAATTAGTAAGGAATTCTAAGCATAATTTGGGCTGAGGTAGTAGATTAATAAGAAAGTAACAAGGTGTTTACACAGCTTTCTTGGTTCTAAATTTCTTATCTCTGGTGAGAAGGTTGGCTTTTTACTTCTTAGTACTGGGAGGGTACCTTTCATGTAGGATTTTTTTTTTATTGCTTTTCAGAGGAAGTTCTGAGTATCCTTTGCTGGCTGTTTATCAAGTAACTTTGATTCAAAATAATCAATATGCCATTGTGGTGCATTTTGTAGGGCTTCCCACTGGCTCCCACGATAGGCACTCATTGTTCTGAAAAATGAGGGTAACAAGATTTATTTTCTTTGTGTTATCTACCATATATTTCTAGGTACTTTAATACTCTGAGCAAATCACTAGGGTATGAATAATTTACACATTAGATTCTTGAGAGAATAGAACTGAGTTCTCCAATCTCTGAGCCTCAGAATTTTGTTTACGAAGTACTGCTGTAGAGCAAGATTGCTCTGATCAAGATTCAGGGGCTTTCAGGGGCAAGAAAGCATATGGAAGTCTCCACACTAAAATTACCTTGAAGTAAAAGAGAGTGTTATCACACATTCATGACTCACACAAGGAACATTTAATGAGGTCTTATCCTGAAACAACTTGAATTGAGGTTGAAAACCCAACTGTACCCACATAATCCAAGAGGTGCTATTTTGGAAAACAACTGTGATTAAACAAGAGCTGTGTATATGTATATACATATATATACATAGTTAGTCCAACTGTGTGGACTTTTAGCAACCTGGACATGGGACATTATTACTGAAAATTTAATGTATCCATGAAATAATTTACATATAGCTGGTGTTACAAGTATGGCAACAAAAAACTTTTGTTGCCCCCTTCCTTTTTGAATAAAACAGGGCTGATGTATTTGTAATGCAGTAATGCAACTGAAATGGATAGCTGTTAGGTAAATAGATAGAGACATAGATGAAATCTAGATACATAATTTCATAGGGCTGATGTAACAAATTACCACTAACTAGGTGACTTAAAATAACAGAAAAGTTACTGTTTAACATCTCTGGAGGCGAGAATTTTGCAGTCAAAAGTTTGGCAGAGTTGGTTCTTTTGAGGACTGTGAGGAAAAATTTGTTCCATAACTTTCTCCTAGCTTTTGGTGGTTTACCTTGTGTTTCTTGGCTTGTAGATGGTGTCAGTCATATCTTCCAACTTTCTGTAGTGTGCTCCCTGCATCTCTTCATGTCGTCTTCCCTCTGTACATGGCTGCCTCTGTGTCCATGTTTCTCCCTTTTTAATAAGATCCAGGCAGATTTAGGGCCCACCTAATGACTTCATTTTAACTTACTATCTCTATATAGACCTCAGTTCAAGAAGGTTACATTCTGAGGTACTTGGGCAGAGTATGGTTAGGATTTCAACATATCTTTTTTTGAGGGCCTAAACTCAACTAATGACAGGTAGGTAGATGGAAAAATGGCTAAATAATATTAAAAGAAACATGTAAACTTACTTATTTTATTCTTTTAAAAATTAGAAGTTTTTAAAAATTAAATTTAAAAAATTCTGAGTTTTTATTTAAATTCCAGTTAGTTAACATACAGTGTGATATTGGTTTTAGGTATACAGTTTAGCAATTCATCACTTCTATACAGCACTCATGTTTTTCACAAGTTCTCCCCTTAATCCCCACCACCTATGTAACCCATCCCCCAACTCATCTTCTCTCTTGTAACCATCAGTTTGTTCTCCATAGTTAAGACTGGTTTTTTTTTGGTTTGCCTCTCTCTTTCTTTCTTCCCTCTCTATGTTTTGTTTCTTAAATTCCAAATATTAGTGCCATCATATGTCATTTGTCTTTCAGTGGCTGACTTATTTTGCTTGGCATATTATTTATTTATTTATTTTTTACTTGGCATATTATTTTCAAATGACAGTGATGTCAACCTCATCAACTATGTATTTAATCAACATACTATGTCTCACAATGAAAGAGGAAACTTAAAATTGTTCCTTAATATATGTAACATATTTTTCTCACATTTGATGAAATAAAATAACAAACTATAGTGTCCATGCTGTTACAAGTAGAGGAAGAAGGTATAGAAGGCAATATCTGGAATTGCCTCAATATATTAAACCAAATGATAAAAATTAATAGTAACTTGTTTATAGTACATTAAACCAATGGATTATAAAAGCCTATGAGAATATATATCATTCAAGTTATGTGAAGAAATGTCATAAAATGTAAGAAATAGTGACTATCCTCAAGAAAAGTAAGGATACTTAATGGAAGTCTTCGAATGAGGTGCTGAGGTATTTGCAAATTATTTCATAACTCATCAAGGCTTATGGGAGGTTTTAAAAGGGAACAAATTTTAGAAAGGCAAGTCTATGAGATAGATCAGTTATTATAGACTAGAGTTTTCCTTGTAAATAACCTAGAGAAAAGAATAAGATCAAAGTGTTTTTAGATGATGTCTCTTTTTCCAAGAAGGAGTTACAATGGAATTGATGATATTCACGGGTATTGGTGACTGATTACATGTGGGAAGTGGAGAAGAAATTTGAAACAAAAAGACATACACTCCACCATAACTCAAAGCTTAGTCTTTGAATGACTGGGTTTTGTTCTGTTGTGAAGAACATGAAGTTAAAAGAAAAATTCTTGAACCCAAAAAACTTTGTTCTTAAGATTCTGTTGAGAGTTTATGTACATTTTCCTTCCTTCTTTCTTTTTTTCCTTCTCCTCCACTTCTTTCACCTCCTTCATGTTCTTTTCCTTCTTCTTCTAACCAAAAGAAAGAAAAACAAGTTTTTAAAAAGAAAATTAAACAAAAACAACAACAAAACGAGACCTAAGGGCTGAGAAAAGGTGAAAAGACATTGTTAGATTTAACATATCTCATGAGAAGTAAAAAAAATGTTTTATGTGGTTCAGAGTGCCTGGGAGAGAGTGTAAAACAGAACAGAACATCCATCCTAATAAACACTGAAGAAGGAAGAAGAAAGATCCACCTATGTAAGGATTATTATTTTTTAGAAAATACCCAAGGTAAAAGATATGAAAAGGACCAAAAAAAGGGTTTTTGACCAGTCACTAAAGGGATATGATTTCAAAAAACAGCTACAATAGAAAAGAAACAGAATTTGGTTTAGGTATGGAAGGTAATTCTGACTTTTGCTTATTTTGCATTTTGATTTTTTTTCTGGAAGTTTGCTTATACTGAAAAATCTATATTAAATAGAAAATTTCTCCTCAAAAAAATTGCATTTTCAGAAATCTTTCCAGGATAACACTTGCTATTCTTTTCTCAGATTAGCAAATCCTCATTTAGTACTTTTAATCCTCATGACAAAAGAGGGAGGGAAATAAATGCATAAACTGTAAACTCTAATAAAAGTAATATAAAGAATTCTGACAGAGGCCTTATTTTGTGAAGAAATACTTTCTATATTTTTAAAGCAATGTTTTAACATTTTAATCATTGTTACAAACATTAAAAGGATATAGGTTTTTATAGACCCACACCCAGCTTTGAATTTTTGAATTCAGTAGTGTGGTGCCCATATTAACCTTTTTATTCATTGTTGTAAGGTCACAACTCCTAACTTTCTCCTCATTGTTTTTTACATCAATGTCTGTTTTTGTCATTGAGTTTATTTTGTGGTAAAGTGCTCTGTCATATTTTCTGTGAGTTGCATCTTGATAAAGAGTTTGAATTCTTACATTGCTACAAATTTTTTGTTTTCAGTCCTAAGAAGTGAAATATCTGCTAAAAAAATAATGCCATGTTAACTTGATATATGATTCCTGGGTAGAGGAGTCTTTCCATATATTCTTCAGTTCCCAGTGTTAGAGAGGAGAAATTTAATGCATTTGAATATTTACTTTCTCAGTGACTTACTTATCTCTCAAGAAACTTAAAAAGATGTTCTTTCATTTTCTTTTAATACTTAGATTTCAGAAATTTTACTAGGGTATGTACAAGTGTATAGCTCTTTTTTTTTTTTTTTTTTTTTTTTTGCTTTGTTTTTCCTCAAGATTGCCTGAATCTCAGTTAATGTTTATAATTTTTTGACTCAAATGTTTTTCTAATCCAAGGGTAGCTATTATTTATTCAAATGCTCTCCATCTTATATTTGTTTCTAATTCTCTTTTTTGAAACTACTCTTATGTGAATCATAGGTCATTTAGTTTTGTTTCAATTATGGCATAATTGAATGATTTTAAAAACAAGTATTTTTTATTTCATGATACAAATTAACAGTAGAATATTGACCCCTTAGTGATTAAAAAAAATTATCTCTGTATTTACAGGACATTGTCTAGAAAGTAGAATAAGTTATATTTCTTTGTAATTTGTATTGTATGTTATTTCCTACAGTGGATATATCATTCAGTAAACACTACAAATGATACATAAAATGTATTCACTATTATAATGAAAAGTTATGTTAACATATACTTCTAATTGACACATCATGACCTCTTTACTTGTAGCCATGAATGACTTTTCATACCATGAAACATCATGTTCTTAAGATTATCATTGTGTAAGCTAACCTTTGCAATGAATTAATCAACATTTTTTTTTTATCATCAGGACTGGGGACTTAAATAAGTAGTTCACAAAACAATGGTACATACATAGAAGTGAAAACTAATTCTATAAGAGTGAGTTATTCAAGTGTTTTCTAAAAGACAGCATTTAGGCGTGCCTGGGTGGCTCAGTGGTTAAAGCCTCTGCCTTCGGCTTAAGTCATGATCCCGAGGTCGTGGGATCATGGCAGTCCATGTTGATACAAAAGTTGGGTATTTATCCTTTCTGAAGAAGGCATAATATTCCATTGTATATATGGACCATATCTTCTTCATCCATTCGTCTGTTGAAGGGCATCTTAGCTCTTTCCACAGTTTGGCAACTGTGACCAAGATTGACTTTAATATGTTGTTTAATAGTATTGAATAATCAGATGAGAAGATTTTTTTCATTAAACTCAAATCTAGTTCTATCCTCAGCAATTATGATTCAATAAACTGAATGGACTTCAGCTATTTTGATGTTTTGCAGCTTCTCTGGGAGAATATGAAGTAGCTACGGAGTATGTTTTGAGGGAAAAACAAAACAAAACAAAACCCTAGAAACTAAAAAATGTAATGGCCCTTCTATTTGGGTAGATCATTTCTACTTCCTCACCTTGTAAAAACTTATTTCATTTTCAGAGATTTTCTTTAATTTTTTAAGCATATATGACTCATAATATGTGCCATAAACTCATTTTGCTATTTATGAAGTAGAAACTTATTACGAAAGGCTGCAGAGTACATAGGATCAATAAAAGATTATGAGAATCTTTTGAGCTAGAAAATAGTTCAGAGAGCACAGAGCAATATTAATTAACACTAAAAGGAAATAAAAGTTTAGATGAATGTTTTAATTTTGTCCAAATGTAAAAATTTGCAAATGTAGAGAAAAGATGGGGGGCGGGAAGCTATAAAGTGATGCAATCTGCTGGAAGCTACTTAATTTGAACTGAGTTTATTACATTGGAGGACCTGCCTTGATAGTTTTATTTGCTTTTATTAAAGATGCTTCAAATTGTTTTATTCTTTATTAACCATAAGGTACAATACCATTTCCTATAGGCATGAAATTTTATCTCATAGTAAAGGCATGTTAAAAATCTTATTGACCTACTTAGTGAAATGCCACTTCTTCTAGTGTGAAGTCCAACATGGGGCATGAACTTGTGACCCTAAAATTAAGACTTGAGCTGAGATTCAGAGCCAGATGCTTAACTGACTAAGCCACCAATAAGCCCCCTTGTTAGTTTGTTTTTGTGGTGTTTATTGTTTGGTTTATAAAACCACCACTTACAGAAAGTAAATTACAACAACTGCAATTCTACATACATAAATTTGACACTCCTCATCTTTCCACATCTATTCCTTAAAATTTAAATCAAGTTCAGATGTTCAGATGAGAAATTAAGTTAACAGCCCCAGATTCACAGAGAATTAAGCTTCAGCACAAAATTTACCATAGATATATGTAACCCTAAAATCTATTGTCTAAGCTATAATTTGATATCTAAAATGATAGCTATCATTTATTGAGGACTTGGGTGCATTACTGCAAAAGAATCATGAAGGAGGGTTAAAGAAACTAAAACTTAGAAATGTGAAGTATCTTGCCCCAGGCAAACCTCCTGGGACAAAGTACAGCTCCACTATTGTGCCCTGTGCAACTGCTGTCAACTGCTAACCCTTCTCGTGCCAGACAGTATTAAGTCCCTTCTTAGACACATTTTCCAGGTCTCTTTTCCCAGAATAATGGCTATCCCTGGCTTCAAAAAGATGAGTCCATTATTCTGTTAGGAAAACGGAAATATTTATAAACACAGAGTCATTAACCTGAATTAGTTTTCTACCTGGTCTAGAGGCAAGTATGCATGTGAATTTAATTCAGGAATACAAAATGGATGAAACTCATGTACAGTAATGTCATATAATATATGATTTAAATGAATATAACAATGTATAATGTATAACACATTGTATAATGTATGCTGTATTTTATACACACACACATATATACATGTAACATAATTTCAATTAAGTTATTTAATAACTTTATTTAATAACATTTAAATTACTTACATATTCTAAATTATATCAGATGACAGAGGTGGAAATGAGTGAAATTGAAAGAACAGCACTAAGGTTTATACATTTTTTGTGTTAAAAAGAAAAAAAGGAATGGAAGGGAAAACAGTGATGTCACAAGTGCTGCATTACATATTTATATTCTTTAGTTCCTCTAATGCTAACATCCATCCTACCAAAAAAAAAAAAAAAAAAAAAAGGCATCTCAGAGAGGTTAAGAGATAAGATTATGTTAACAGTAGATTCATTTAAGTCTGTCATCACCCAAGGGTCACACTTTTCCTGGTTTCCCCATACTACAAATCAAAACATTCTTTATCTATTGCTTCATGTTATAAGCCTAAGTATTAGTAATAGCTAAACTTAAGGTGGGAAAAACCTGTAAGTCTTTAAGTTCAACATCAACATTTAATAGAAATCTCCTCTTACAGTAGTTATCCAAGATCAATATATTTACTTCCAAGAAAAGAGATTTCATTACTCACAGAAGTAACATACTTGTTGGATATTTCATTTATATGTATTACCTTGCTTGTAGATGTGAATTTTGTCCCCAAAGAAGTTTCACCCATTTTCTAATCTAGCAACATAAATGTTCTCTAACAATAGTTTTTATGGTATATAGAAGGTATTTAGAATACCCGGAAAGTAACTGTCATCCTAGTATTGTGTCCTCGTCTTTTTGAATTAAGTAAAGTCAAATCCTTTGCCAAAAAAAAGCATTAAGACATTTTATTGTAGGCAGACTTCATTAAGGAAATTCTCAAGGTGGTATTTTAAAAAAGAGAAATATTGTGCCATTAAAAAAGTTCTGAGATGTAAAAGTTGATAAAAAATTGATAACTATAGGGGTGCTTGGGTGGCTCAGTGGGTTAAAGCCTCTGCCTTCGGCTCAGGTCATGATCCCAGGGTCCTGGGATTGAACCCCGCGTCAGGCTCACTGCTGGGCAGGGAGCCTGCTTCCTCCTCTCTCTCTGCCTGCCTCTCTCCTGCTTATGATCTCTGTCTGTCAAATAAATAAATAATATTTTTAAAAAATTGATAACTATGTACATAAACCTAAGCAAATTTTGACTACATAAAGATAATGGTGGTAAATTTCATTTGGAGAATTAGTAATGTAAGGGCCTATTCAACCAGAGAGGCCCCACCCCGGTTGAACAGCCATTTTGTTGTTTATGCAGTAAAAACTTAAATTGACCCTGCCCCCCCAGGGGAACTTACTTAAAAGCAAGTCCGTGAAACCAGTCCCAGGTAACAAAGCCCAAATACCAAGGTGGGTCAGGTCAGGTGGAGATAACAGCCCAAATACAGGGATGAGTCTGGTCAGGTGGAAACATCCTATCAGTAAAGTATGCATACTGTCTCCCTAGCTACCAAGGAGTGTGGGTCCCACATTTTGGGCGCCAATTCTGACCAAGGTGATAGGCTAGTTCAAATAGCTACTATGGGGTGAATTGTAATTCAATTGGCCACCTGTGTGGGACCTAGCATGACTGTGCAGCTTTCTCTGTATATTACAATCTCATTGGCCACCTGTGTGTGGCCAGGCCCAACCACATGGCCTTTGCTCTATAAAAGTTAGTCTGTGAAGCTGGGAGGGGTTGCCCTCTCTGTAGGAGGCGCAGCCCTGGCCAGTTGGTTTGATTCTTAATGCTTGGCACAAAATAAAGCTTTGCTTTATTTTATTTTTGCTTTATTTTTATTTGCACAAAGTAAAGCTTTGCTTTTTATTTTTTTCTTTCTATCAGTCTCGCTCCTTTGACCATGGACCCATTATTGGGGGAAACAACAGTAAAATACTGGATGATATTAATATATATATGATCAAAGTTAAAGAATTTTCTGGTTTTTTTAGTAAAATTGATTTATTATACATAAATTTCTTTAAATGCTTAATGTATATACTAAAATAGTAGAAGTTTACTTCAAAATGGGGGGAAAATAACACTATAACAAATATTTTCAAAAATTAGAAAATAGACATAGATAGGGTCACTCAGTGGGTTGTGTAGTCAACTCCTGATTGAGTCATAGGTCATGATCTTGGCATCCTGGGATCAAGCCCTTATCAGACTTCTTGCTCCTAAGGGAGTCTGTTTAAGGATTCTTTCTCTCCCTCTCCCTCAGCCCTTCCCTCCACTCATGCTCTCTTGCTCTCTCTCTCCCCCCATAGAGTAAATAAATCTTAAAAAAAAAAAAAAGTAGACATAGATAATTAGAAAGTACACAAAGTATGTTGAATATATCAAGATATATCTATACTCAAAATAGTGATTATTGGTCTAAAATCATCACTTAAATGTAGACTAGATGAAAAATATTTGTATGTAATATAAAGAGACATTTCTAAAAACACTAGAGTACAGGAACTTTGGGTGCCTGGGTGGCAGGTTCAGTTAAGCATCTGCCTTCAGCTCAGGTCATGATCTCAGGGTCCTTGGATCAAGCTAGCATTGGGCTCCCTGCTTAATGGGAAGTCTGCTTCTCCTGCTCCCTTTGCCCCTCTGCCCCTCAGCACCCACACATGCTCTCTCTCAAATAAATAAATAAAATATTTTTTAAAAAGAGTACAGTAATTTTAAATGAAAGAAAATGGTAATCGTTGTATCTAGAAAATACCACCAAAATTAATCTGGTATTTTTATCTGAATAATTTATATTTGGATGTAATAAAAACACCAAATTCGGGAGATGTAAAAGAAAGGAACATAGGGTCCTTCAGTTGAACTGTCAATACTTTAATTTCTAATTTTGCACAAAGATCCCACTTATGCTATGTGAAATAAAAACTATAAAGGAAAGTATTGTCATCTATCTAGTTGGCAAAGAATAATGAATTATTGGCATCCTGCTTGCTCTTTCATTCATTACTTGTTAGAATAAAATCTGGTACTATTCTTATTAATGTTATATATCTATTAACATGAAAAACACACACATTTATATCCGTTATCTATTACCATAATAATGCTGCAAAACAAACCATCCCAAATCCAATGGCTTAAACACAGTTAGTTTTGAACTCACAAAACTGTGAATAAGTGATTTAGGCAGATTAGTTTTTCCTGTTTTGTCTGGCCTCCAGTGCATTTCTGGGAGTAGACAGGTGTTGGCTTGCTGTTAGTTAGGGTTACCTGGCTCACTTTCAGGTGTCGATTACATCACTGCAACAGTTGCCTGGCGGCATGTTTTCATGGTAAAGGCAGAGGTGCCAGAGCAAGCCAGCCAAGTTGTGAAAGTCTTTCAAGCCGCTGTTTACATCCTTCTCTCAAACACTGCTCTGCTCCACAGCCAGTCCATTGGCTACACTCAGAATCAAGGTATGGGGAAATAAAGCTACATGTCTTTATCAAGATTAATTTGAAAGCCACACATAAAAGGGCATGGATACAGGAGAAGGTGAAGTATTTATGACATCAATACTACCTTATTCCTTGGTGCAATTATTCATATATAGTTTTTCATATAAATACTTTGGACTTGTATGACATGACCTAGGTATAATGATATTTAGTAAAATATTTTTCAAAGCAGGACTCTAAGATATACCCAGTACTAAGAATATTACACATGTATACTTGCAGAATATCCAAATGGATATTCTGTAGCTACTGAAAATTATTTATGGAAAATAATACTTTTAACTGAAAAAGCAAAATGCAAATGGGTACTATGTTACCATGTTTTTAAATAAATAAAATATGCTTCCTATCTGAAAAAAAATAGTAATTAAGTGCTAAAGATAATGGTTGACATTTGATAGGAAAATAGGAGGGCTGAGCAACTAAAGTGTTCATAATTTTACAGTATTGATATACCTTTCAATCTTTTTGAAATTCTGTCCCATAGGCATACATTACCTCTTTCACCTTATTACCTGTGTTCACAAAGCAATTTGTGACTCTTTTTTAGTATGTCACATCAATTGAGAGGGCAACTATATAATAATTAATTCCAAGGAGGGAGGTATTTCCAACATGTTTTTTGGTCTTCAAATTATTTTAGTCTGAATTAAGATAAATTGTAATATGTAGAATAGAAAAATTACTCAAAATATGTAAATTTCATGTAATTTATATGAGTTGCCAACAATTTTGTGTGTCTAGCATTTGAATTAATGAATATGGACTGTGCACCTTCTCAATTACTAATTTACGTAATTTTTCTTGTATTTAGTTTCACTTACAAGATGACAATTCTTAAAGGAAGAGGCAATGAATTTTCTTCTGTCCTCTAAGGTTGTTCGGAGTGAGAAGCAATAAAGCACAGTAGAAGTGCAATGAGATTCAGAGAGGACTGACACAAATTTGCAGGGCTTCATGCCATTTCATTATAAGCAAAATTTATATATATTTTTTCTGGGTATCCAGCTCCGTGCCTGGTGAAAAAAATAAATGGGAGAAACAGAGCCTACAAGCAGTGGTAGTTTAAATATTGCTAGTTCTTATTTGTATTTGACACTTACAAGTTGTGAATTATTCTGACTTCTTACTGTTGGACATTAGTAAATACATACAGTATTTCTTAAACTCTTCTTCATAAAAATGTTTCTTTAATTTGTTTAAAACAAAGATAAGAAAAGCATAGGTTATACATTTTTTATTCCTTTATGTTTTGGTCAATGAATGTGAAATATTTTATATTTTAATATACAAACAATAAAATTTAGTCAAAATGAATTACATTAGAGATATTTTAGGCTGGTCTCTTGTTGTTTGTAAGACAGATGGCAACATCTCTAAAGTTATAAATTTAAATTATATTGTATGTGCCATTGGGTATTCATATGCATAATTTCAGATCTTTGACTACTTATTTTTCATAAATATGTAAATATTTTGTTTCATCTTTTGGGACAAAATCAGTGTATTACATCCAAATAATAATCCAAAGGGAACAAATATCTATTGAACTTCGTTCCAGAATTTATAATGAACATAGTTTGCCAATGTAAATGACTTTCAGGATCTGACTTTTCAAAGTGAGTATCACACTGCAAAGAGAAATGGTGATAACTGGTATTAGAAGGTAAGGATATTGCATATTGCCTTGAAAGTGGAAAAATAGAAATTAAAAAATTTAGGGAAAAGAAGTAAGGCACTGAAATAAAAGAAAGCCTTAAAATAAATAAAATAAACAGGGTGAGAAAAATTGTACTGCCTTCCAAATAAAGTATTATTTTTTCCTCATTATCTTTTTTCTCTTAAGAGTTTAATTTAAAAAGTCATTTTAGTTAAGGCTGCAACTGAAATTGACCTTTTCAACATTACTTAATTTTTATGGGAGAGGAATTTACAGGTAGCTAAAATCAAAGATTCTGTTAAAAACTAATGATGGGCTACTTGCTGTGCATCTATATGTGTTCCTATAAATCAATCATACTGTAGTATTTCTGAGTTCAACAAAACCTGACCTTTAGTGAACTTTATCTAGTGTTATATACACAATGTCCTCACATTCCTACCCAGATGACAATAAGTGTTATCAGATCTTAATGAAAATCAAATTTCTTTATATTCAGTAATTAGCTAGTAAAACTAATTAGTTGAGGACCTACAAAACTAGTGTTAAAGGTGATTAAGCCAAGTTAATGATTACAAAAATAATTATACTTCCACAGTGAACCTCAGAATTATAATTGGACTGTCTATCCCAGTTAATTAGATAATTAGCACACCAAGATTTTTGGAAAACTTTGAGCAGTTGGAAAAGTGCATTCTTTAGAAATCTCACATTTAGATGTGCTCTTTAGGATAATTTTATATCACAAATCTTTCAAAGTTAAAAGGAGACAATGTAATTTTCATTTTCACAATAATTAGTAGTTATCCAATTAATGTTATTGCTATTAGTTTCTTTCCTTTCCAAACCAAATTTGATCAAAAGAGCAATAAACTTCAACCAAAAGTACAAACTAGCATTAGGTGAATTTATTGGTTGATTGTTTCTAACAGTGTAATAAATTGTGATTATATTTTATGCAATTCTTTGTGTTCTAAATATAAAATCAAACATTTATACTAAACAATTCAATTATCATACCTACTGAAAAATATTGTGTTCTGATTATTTTTGACTGTTTTGACAATTCTTTTTATTTCAAGAGCCTTTATGGAATCACTGTCTCATATATAGGAGCATTTTCATGTTGCTATTTTAAAAGACTGAAAAACACCAACCTCATCAAATCACTATTATCTGGATCAATTTAGGTTCAGAGTGTGAAATAACACATTAGGGTTAGCTCGATTCCTGTCTTTTGGTGAATCATAGACACACACACAAATAATTTTTAAAAACCCTCTACTCTCCAAAGAATTATCTTTTTAAATTAAAGCTCCTTCTTTATAAGTTATCTCACACATTAGATGGATTATCCTAAAAAGCAGAATCAAAATCAATGACATATTTCTTGTAGTCACAGTATTCTGTTGTAATATTAGCACATAAAACAAACCCATTAAATATTTGTTAAATAAAACCACTCAGTTTAGAGGGAAATCAGAATTTTGTTGCAGTTAGAATCCCATTAGTTTAATTTTTAAACATTATCTACAGTTTATAACTTAAGAAGGGACTAATATATTTCTAATATATTTGATAAATACCTGTTTATAGACTTTCATATTACCAGCTGGTGGTAATTTATGATGGGGAGTATATTTAAAATTTAGCATTTTGGGCCACCTGAGTGCCTCAGTTGATTGGATTTTGGCTCAGGTCCTGATTTCAGGGTGGTGAGATCAAGCTCCTTGTTGGGCTATGCACTGGGAGTGGAGCCTGCTTAAGATTCTTTCTCTCCTCTCCCTTTGCCCCACCCCCATTTGCTCTTTTTCTACCTAAATAATATTTTTAAATCAGTAAAAGAATCAAAATCTTTCTGAAAAGCTAACCTATTCATATAAATTAAAACAAAAATATACTGATATCTGAAAATCAAGAAATAACGCCAACAGAATTGGTATTCTTCATACATGGTCCCATGTTATAATTAATTTTTTAATTGTAGATGTCTCCAGTACTATGTCACTGATACTTTATGAATAATGCCTTTTTTTCTCAATGTTATCTTCTAATTTTTTGTCGTCTTTTTCAGAGTTGAATTTTATGATTAATACATCGAAATACTGATATTTTAAATTGAATCTTGTATTTGGACCATAATTTTTCAATTAAAAGATATTATGGGGGCGCCTGGGTGGCTCAGTGGGTTAAAGCCACTGCCTTCAGCTCAGGTCATGGTCTCAGGGTCCTGGGATCGAGTCCCACATCGGGCTCTCTCCTCAGCAGGGAGCCTGCTTCCCTCTCTCTCTCTCTCTGCCTGCCTCTCTATCTACTTGTGATCTCTCTCTGTCAAATAAATAAATAAAATCTTAAAAAAAAAAGATATTGTGAACCACTTCTAATTGACATAGTAGAACAGTATTCTCTTGCCTCTCTCCACATTTCTCTCTGCCTCTTCAAATATGAAAATGTTGATTCTTTTTTCTTTGCTTCATTGAAATGTTTATTCTAGCTGTCCCCTAACTACGTAGGTTTTAGGTGGGTATTCTCTTATATAAACACAAGACCAAAAGATAAACCCCACCTATACCTCTGGGTCTCTGCATACTCTCTACTACTTCTACTGTTTGGATTTGGGAAAGAGTAACTAGGCCTCAGCATGAAGCACTGGAGAAGAAGAAGACTTCACTCTTCTGTTCTTTAAATACACTGAGTGAAAGCTGGTGGAAAGGTCTGGAAAACATTGCTTAGGGTCAGGTGTGAATTTGGTGGTCTAGAATTCAATGTTGGAATCATATTTACTTCCCCTTTATAATTCACTGTGTGAATTGCTATTGCTATTCTTCCTAAAGAGTTTTCTCTTTGGATTTATAATTTTTCCCCTGGATTTAAATATATCTTAACCACATACTTGGACTCCAATTTATTTTTATTTATTTCTTGTTTTGTTTCCCTCCAAAGGATGGAAATCTCTTTCTGGGACTAGAAATTTTGCTTATTTGGTATTAAAAATATAATGATCCAAATGGTCTCCAGCAAACATCATCATTCTCTAATCTCTAGGATCAGTCAGAGCCCTTAGATATAAAATGCTGGTAAGCATTATGAATTTGAATTTGCTTCAGCATCCTGCATTTGGCACCTTCGTTTTGAGTACCTCCAGTGAAGCCTTATCCCATCTTGCACTAGGGAAGCCTGTATTCAGTCCTTCCATTTAACCTAAGCTTTTTTTTTTCCCCCCCAAATCCAACCATTTTATTTGGATAATGCTGTATTAACATATGAACCTTCCCCTATGAGAAGATGCTTTGTTTTGTGTCCCTCCAGCATCTCCGCTGTCACATATTTTCATATATTATAATATATATTACATATATTATATTATTATAATATATTATTATATATCATATTATTATATAATTATTATATAATTTCACATATTAGTAGGAAAGACCCACTAATAGGAAAGTCATGTTACAGAAGTCTAAGAAAGTCTAAAAAATAAGTCTCATGGGAAAATTGTCATGTGACATTTAAAATAACAACTACCTTTTTCTAGCTGTAATTATCAAATCTCTGGAACATTTATGTGATTACAGTAGGAAGTTAGTAAGCATATACTTGTCTTGACTAATTTTTTTTTAAAGATTTATTTATTCAGTTTAGAGTGAGAGAACATGAGCAGGAGAGGGGCAGAGAGCAAGAAGTATCTCAAGTAGACTCCCCACTGAGCACACACATGACCTGAGCTCCAATCATGAGTCAGACACTCAACTGACTAAGCCATGGAGGTACTCTTAACTAATTTTTTTAAAGACTTATTTATTTGAGAAAGACAGTGTGTGCATGAGTTGGGGAAGGGACAGAGGATAACAATCTTCAGGCAGACTCCCTGCTGAGCATGGAATCTGACAACAGGTCTCCATCTTATGACCATGAGATCATCACCTGAGATGAAACCAAGAGGCAGACACTTACCCTACTGAGCCACCCAGACACCCCTGTCTTGGCTAATTTCTGACTTACATATATTTTTATGATGGTATAGTTTGGGGCTTATATGTTGTACAGAGCTCTCTATTATTAATCAAGCATTACATCCATTTCCTTCCATAATGGGAAACTTTATTTTCTAAAAATCTGTTTCTCGTATGGCCCAGAAATTTGCCATAAGAGGCAAATTTGAAAGCTGGAAGGGAGAAAGAAGGCATTATTCTTCTGAGACTGTTGTGTTCAGAGACCATGGAGTTGGACTCACAATTTTTCAATTTTCTACTCCATTTCCATTTTCTACTTTGGAGATGCCTTTGGAGTAGATCTTTGGAGATCTACTTTGCAGATGCCACCCTAAACTTCCTTAGAGAAGTCTTGGTGCACTTTTGCCCAAGATTCCTTTAGTCTTCTAGCTCCAGCGCTCCAGTGTTCTGGTCTACCCATTGCAATGTTCCAGCCTTTGTTCTCCCCGCTTCTCCACATCCAGGGACACCATAATTCCTAACCTGTGTCTTCTATTTCCCTCATGCTTGCAGTGACTCCTTTTCCCTGACCAAACTCAGAATGACCATACATTCCTGGTGCCCCTGGTTGGGAATGGACTTGGATTCTTTTAAGTCCAAGTGTTCTGATTGTAAAAGACTGGATTTCTGGTGGTATGCTAATCAAGAGTTCCCATTTTTTCTCCTCAAAGACTTGGATGCCTAATTAATAACCACCCTAATCAAAGAACAAGTTTCAATAAGCAAGTGTTATAGTGCTAGTTTTTGTTTTGTTTTTTGTTGTTGTTTTGTTTTTGATTTGTTTTTTTTGAGGGGGAAGGGGTGGGAGAGGCAGAGGGAGAGACTCAAACCAGCAGCTCGTTGTCATATACTCTCTGGAGCTTTGGCCATCTAAGGATATATTTATCATCATCCTAACTCGTTTCAGAGTTCATTCATTTTCTTTATCAGTGATGGTACCTAGACTGTTGTTGTGCCTAAAAATATACTCAAATAATCATTGGTTATCAAGAAACTCGCTACAGCAAATACTTCAAGTTTGGGATTTCTTTTATTAATTATTTTTTGCTTTACTACTCAATAACTTGTGTAAATTATATTTAATCCTTGACTTTGGGATTAAGATAAAATGATCTCACTAAAAATGTTTCTTTATACAGAAAATATTGGAGAGTAACTATGGGCCAGGCAATGTTTAAGTACTTGTTGTTGATACAGAAATAAATAAAACAGACAAAAATCCCAAGCCTGAGAAGTTTACATTTTAGTAGGAATACCCATTTAATTTCATTTTGGCATGAATCACAGAAATTTAAGAGAAACAGGGCACCTAGGTGGCACAATCATTTGAGCACCAGACTCTGGATTTTGGTTGAGGTCGTGATCTCATGGTCATGGGATCAAGGCCTATGCTGGGTTCCGCACTCAGCCAGGAGTCTGCTTGAGATTGTCTCTCCCTCTCCCTCTTCTCCTCCCACTTATGTACTCTCTGCCTTTCTCTCTCTCTCTCTCTCAAATAAAAAAAAAAAAAATCTTCTTAAGAATAAATTAAGAGAAATAGGAAATCCTAACATTCTATGGCACCTCAGTGTTGTTGGGCTCACTATCCCCTTTCCCCCAAAGAAAAATTGTGTTCAAGCCACAGGCTACTTACTGCTACAATACAGGAATGGTATTGATCATTAATTTCCCTCCAGGAAATGTTTAAATTTTATATTTTAAAGTGTGTTTTATTATGCACATCCCAACATAGAAAATAATAGTAACAGGTACTTTAGATAATACAAATTTAACATTTTTCAAAATGTGCTTCAGATTTAAAAAAAAAAAAAAATGTTGGATGTCTGTGTGGCTCAGTTGGTTAGACAACTACCTTTGGCTCAGTTCATGATCCCAGAGTCCTGGGATCAAGTCCCGTATCAAGCTCCAGCTCCACAGAGATCTGCTTCTTCCTCTGACCTTCTCTCCTCTCATGTTCTCTCTCATTGTCTCTCTCTCAAATAAATAAATAAAATCTTAAAAATAAAAAATAAAATGTTAAGAGTTACATCAATGTTCTATGACTCTTTCTTGATCCTCTTTTTATGCCCCTTGACAGATCAGACACTGTGAAGTAGCTGGTAATAATACCTCTCTCATGAATTACTTTATACATTTAATGTATCAAGACTCCCTGAAAATATCATTTACTAAAGCTACACACCAATGTACGTACACACACATACACACACACACCACTGCATGCATACATATATGTGAAATTTATCAACATTGAAATATGTGATGATAGTTAATTATTTAATTCATTTGAATACACCGAAATATATATCTATTATCTTATTTTTATAAGAATTTTGGTTATTTCCTGATTTTTTTCTATTACAATTGGTGCTGGGATACATATTCTTAAATTGATCACCCCAGGCAGATGTGTCAAATATTTCTATAAGTCATTTGCCAGAAGCAAGTTTGATCTTTTTAATAACATGCAGATACTTAATTTTAACATAACTTATCAAAGTTTTCTACCAATTTTTTTTCTTTTTTTAAACAATCTGCATTCAAAGAGCAGAATAGGTGTATTTACTTTTCCCATCCTTTCATCAACAAACTTTCAAAACTTTGTCAGCTCAGTGTAAAATGTCATTGCCTTGACTACCAGTGAGATTGAGGATCTTTTCATAATTTTATTGGACATTTGGCTTTCTTCAGTACTGTCTGGTATATTTATCACCCAATGTTGTATTATGTTGCTTTTATTTTTTAATTGTTCTATTTGGAGTTCTTTATATATTGTAGAAAAATAAATTCACAACTTTCACTTAACCATAGAATAATCATTAAAGACATCTTATCAAATGCATCATGGAGGTGAATTTCTAAGTGACAACTCCTGAGAATTTTTGGTTTGGGTTCCATTTCTTTATCAATTGGATTAGTAGTTTTTAATCCTGCTATATAATCCTACTATAGTTTTATAATTCCTGAGAATCATCTGAAGAGCTTTTAAAAATGACAGTATTCTCTTGAGACTTTTGACTCAATTGATTTGCCATGAGGCATGGGCATCAACACTGCTTTGATATTTTTGTGGGTGATTTCAAGTGAAGCCTTAGTTGATAGTGACTGCATTCAGTGTAGTCAAATCATTTACTTAGAAGAGAGTGCAGGAACATCTGGGTGGCTCAGTCACCTGAAGGTCCAACTCTTGGTTCAGCTTGGGTTGTGATCTTGGGGCTGTACGTTTGAGCCCCACATCAGGTTCCATGCTCAGGGGTGAGTCTGCTAGAAGATAGATTCTCTCCCTCTGCCCCTCACCCCATTCCTGTGCATGTGCATGTTCTCTAAGAAATAAATCTTTTTTTTAAATAGAGAGTTCATAAAAATCAGCTTTGAACAATCATTTTAGCCCCCAGTTAGGGTGCTATTCAATAAAACATTCTAATTTACAATTGTCACAGTTGTTCTGTGCACCCTTGTCTGTGTTATAACATCTTAGCTCTCTAGGGCCTCAGCTTCCCAGTCATCTCTTGTTCATCTCTTGCCCCTGTATGTTTCAGTGCTCTTTTGAGGAATTTTTCTTTGTTTTTGTTTTTTTTTTTTAATTTATCTATTTACTTATTTGAGAGAGAGAGAGAGAGAGAGAGCATGTGTGTAAGGGGGAGGGGCAGAGGGAGAGAATCTTCAAGTAGATTCCCCACTGAGCATGGAGCCAGATGTGGAGCTCATCCCACAACCCATGACATCACCACCTGAGCCAAAACCAAAGGCAGATGCTCGACCAACTGAGCTACCCAGGCACCCTGCGAAACTTTTCTTTAATGTCATAACCTTGTGCAGCTTCTTCCTTTGATCCTTTCCAACATAGATTGAATTATATTCCATCTACACAATACAGTTTTAAACCCCACAACTTCTTTGAATCAAGTTTGCTCTGATACCAGGTTACTCTCTGTACTAGACCCAACCCTAAAAAGACCACCCACCACCATCTTTTACCCAACTGAGGATGATCAGAATCAGACTCATAGAAATCCTTATTTCCATGTTCATTGATGCAACTGATGAAATCAAATCTACTGGTATTTCTTCATCTAACACACATAATAAGCTGCAACTTAAAAAAATATTCCTAATAAGCCCCTCTTAAAGTTGAATGAGTACAAGAAAATAAGGGCTATTTTATATGATGCTAGTCTTTGCTTCAAACTGAATCCTTTCTGATATTTTCAATTTCTTATGGTTGTGGATATTATAATTACATAAAAATATCAGACTAAAAATGTAATAAAAGTTAATCATTAAAAAATCATGGCCAGTATAAATACATTTGACCCTCTTTCTTTATTACTAACTAAAACAGTATACATTTATCATCTTTTCAGGAACCATACTGATATTGTCTTTAAGTGCCATTATCTTTGTGCTTCTAATCTTCTCTGGCTGCCTTTCCCCCTCCAGGCCCAGCATGCTGTTTGTCTTCAATACTCCCTACTCTATATGTACATGTCCTTGTTTTGTTTATTGTTACGGACTGAATGCTTATGTGCCCCCCACCCCCAATTTTATATGTTGAAATCCTAACCCAAACTGATGGCATTTGCTGGTGGGGACTTTTGGAGGTAACTAGGTAAATAGGGTGGAGGGAGGCCTCCTGAATAGGATCAGCACCCTCATAAAAGGGACTCCAGAGAGTTCTCTTGCCCTTTTTTCACCATGTAGAATACCAGAAGTCAGCAATCTGTAACTGGAAGGGGGTCCCCACCAGAACCTTATGCTGACATCCTGATTTTTTTTTTTTTTTAGGACTTCCAAACTGTAAAACTATGGGAAATAAATTTATGTGGTTTTTAAGCCACTCAATCAATGATATTTTGTTATAGCTGCCCAAACTGATGTTGAAATCAATGTTATTTTTCCCCTCAGCACCCCCTTTTTCACATGCACCTTATTTAATTTTCAAGGTCCAGATCATTTGATCAAGTGCACAAATTCCTTCCTGAAGCCTCTTCATTTGTAATGAATCAAATCATTTTAATTCTCTGCACTCCTGTATCACTTTGCTCTGCTGTTGTATTGCTTACATAGAATACTATGAAGTAACACTCAGAAGTCTTTTGCCTTCATATGATTCTTATATGAATAACACCATGAACTTTATTTAATTCACTGTTCCATCCCAAGAGCATGGTACATAATGCATTGCTGATATAAGTTGTACAGTAAATATTTGCTCCATTATATGGAATCGAAATAAAATCCCACCAAACAAATAGGACAACAGAAAAGATATTGGATCAGGCAATATACTAATTTAACCCTTACTTGTAGATTGTGGACAACATAGCATATATTTTATTTGGCTTAATAGTAAATTATTCAATATTACCAATAATTTTGTTTACTAGAAATTCCATATAGAAAAATGTTATATGAATTTATACAAGAAAAATAATTGCTACATACAGATTGAGTTTCATGATAATACTACACATATGCAGATGTTTGGAAATATGAGATTATATATTATACCACTTCCATGTACAATTTATCCTGAGGACTATTTCTGTTTTGCATAATAATGAAGTATATTTGGAAAATTTCATTAAATTAAATTGGCTATAATTAAAATTGTGATAAGTGGCTATAACAAATATAAAAATGAAACCAAATCACTAAAAGTGGCATAATATTAATTCAAAATAATGATTAAGTTATAATTGTTTAAAAATTCAGTGATTACTTTATTATTTAGCTAATGCAATCCACACATGAACAAATACATTTTCCCCTTAGATAAAAGGCACATACTAATGAATCAATTAAAAAAGAAGTATATATTTAGAACTTCCACTGAATCAAATAGACATTCCTGAAAATTAATAAAATGTTTTTAAATTCCACATGATTTTGCTCCTCAAACAGCTCACAAATCGTTTGGAAACACGTAAGTAATAACATATATCCAAGCATCCATCCTGGCAGTTTAATATTTGTCTTCTGACTACTAAGCTTAGTGCGCACCTTCCTCAAAGAAAAGATAGAACTATCTTCCTCATTCCTGGTTTTGTTCCAGAGTAAAAGCCTATGAATCATTGGGCCTATAGCCTTGCTACCAAAATCATCCTCCACAAAGCAGCAGCTCTGGTACCATGTGGAGGATTTATAAGAAATGCAAAATCTTGGGTTCTGCCAAACCTCCAGAACCAGAATCTACACTGTAGCCAGCTTCCTAGGTGACTTGTATGTGGCTTAAAGTTTGAGAATCACTTGTTCTATAGCAGTGTGTTGCTTACATTGTACTTAATTTCTAACCCAAATATCTTACCCAGGTGTTAAACTCTCCCACTCACAAAGCCTTCTATGAACTTAAAATACTGTTTCTCTGTATCAAATTTGTTTCTATTTGACATAGCTTAAAACTTTTCTCCATCTCTTTATCTCTCTAGCTTACTGTTGGTTGTCTTTTGAGAATAACAGTTCTCTTGCCCTTTTCTGGTTAGCTCTGATTATTCTTTTGTAGGAAATGGACCTTGGGCTCAGTAACGGAGAGGATAATTCTCTTCTCTTTCTTCTATATTGTTGCTACCTCCAAAATACTGCTATTCTGTTCTCTCATCACTATATTTTTGCTTCTTGGCAGCACATAATAAAACAAATCAGACCTGTGGGTATTTTATCCTACATTAGAAGATTAGCTCATGAATTCAATTGACTCTAAAGCCAATTGGCTCCTATAGTGGAGAGATCAAGGTATCTGTCAAATTTATTCTTTTTAAAACTAGTTTTGCAACTTAAACTTTTGTTTCTTGTAATGTCCAGTGGTGAGGCCATCGGTTCCAAATCCTCACTGGGTGGCTAATTCTAAAACAATAGCAGTAGTCTGACTGACTCTCCTTTCAAGAAGACAAATGCTTGCCTAACCAGACATTTAAGTCACTCTAAAAGGGCTTCTAATCAGCAGTTGGTGTGCCAGGATCCTTATCAAATGGATTTTCTTTGTCATATTTTGAGCAACAGTAACACACCAAAATATTCTCAAATATTGTAAGGATCGGTAATCTTGAGCACAGGGCCAAATCATCTAAGAGAAGCATATCAACATACTTATCTCCCATAGCTTGGGTTGCACTTACTGGAAGTTTTGCCTTTCATTAATTATTTTATTGTTTTATAATAGGATTTATTGAAAACAGAATGTTGGTGATGCCTGGGTGGCAGTCGGTTATAGTGTCTGCCTTCTGCTCAGGTCATGATCCCAGGGTCCTGGGATCAAGTCCAGTCTCGGGGGGGGGGGGTGTCCTTGCTCAGTGGGGAGCCCGCATCTCCTCTGCCTGCCTCCCTCTCTGTGCTCTCTCTCTCTCTCTCTCAAATAAATAAATAAAATCTTTAAAAAACAAAACAAAACAGAATAATGTATGATTTAAAATGCTGGATAGGATAAGGTGGAAGTGATTTGAGGAGTATGCATTAAGCATGACTTTATAGTTCTGATTTAAGTTATATTTAATTATATACATAATATTAAAGAATTTATTAACCTAAACCCCACTATCCCTCCTTCTCTTGAGGATGATAATGTTCAGTAGGGAGTAAAAATTATTTTAATTTTTGCACTTTTAGAAAATGTTTAACACCAATAAGAATAAATGCTCACTCTTTTCAACAAAAACGAGGTAATACTAAAGCATCAACAGTCATTCATAGTCTCCCTTCAAAAAGTTCTGGAAGAAACCAGGCTAATTCATCTTCTTATACAATCCACTGACAGAGGACATTAAAAGTAGCATGATGTGAAGCCCTGTGTAATATATGTATTTCCCATTATATGATTGTATGCTATTCAGCTTATCCTATTTGGTTAGCTTTGGTATTCTCTATTTCCCATTTCATAATGTACTATGCTAGTCACGGCTGGTTTGTGGAATCATGTTTATCTTTATACATCTGTGATAGATACATTTTAATTAATGTGACCATTCTTTCCATCCTTAATTTTAGGAAGTGTCATTTTTAACTCCCTTATAGGTCTGCAAAAAGTTTGAGGTACTGACATGCCCATCTACCATGGACAGTATGAGAAATATGTGCTCAACTTCCAGTTGCACTTATACTGAAATTTTTCCTGCTCTGCATTCTGCTATATTAATTGTCATTATTTATGAACCCATATAATCATATAAATAGGATTCTCTGGATGCATGATCTGTCTACCATATCCAAAGAGGCATTTGGGGCTAGGTGTAATGTCAAATCTTTAACACGGTTTTCATGCATTGGACCCTAATGAGTTTGTCACTGGTTGGATGCTTTGAGTTTATTTGTGTTTATAGTTCATACTTGCTCTAATATACACAGCAAAACGAAATCTAGAATATTCATTTCAATATTTCCAGTTTACCTGATTAATAGTATATTATTGATTTAATACATCAGGTTGACAACTAGTAGAATTTAATCAATGGCCCAGTTTGGATTCCTTCCAAATAAATTATAGCATAAGAACAGTGTTAATGTTGTTTGATCTAAGAAAAGGAAAGGGGCGACCACTGTCACTACCATACCAATAAAATTGGAGCTTGAGCACCAGGTACAGCAATGATGAGAATGATGCATTTGTTAAATTCAAGATGATGTAGAGCTTTTCCAAGGTTGGTGTTACAATTTTTCCAAATTATAGTAACACCTAATACTTCTTTTGTAATACTGAGAATACCTGACCTACATGCTAGTAGTACACAGTGAACTGCTCTGTTCTATACAGTGGTTTTATTGATCCACCTAGAATGTTAAATGTTGCAGTTATGGCACAAACAACTATTTTTACTTACAACTCTTTAATAATGTCACTGAATTTGATGACTTATGTGATAAGAAATTACAGGATCATATTCACTTTAGGATACATTATAGAACTATTTTTTTCTCATCCGTTTTATTTTATTAACATATAATGTACTATTTGTTTCAGGGGTACAGGTCTGTAAATACTCAGTCTTACACAACTCACAAGCACTCACCATAGCACATACCCTCCCCAATGTCCATAACCCACCCACCCTATCCTTCCCCCTCCAACCCCCAGCAACCCTCAGTTTGTTTTCTGAGATTAAGAGTCCCTTCTGGTTTGTCTCCCTTAGAACTATTTTTATAGGAATTTGAATTAAAAATTGCATGTGACCAATCTGAATTCATATTATTATATGCACTGAAAGAGGGTCAAAAATAGATTATTTTTTATCTAAATAATCTTGATTGATATTGTCTCAAACTTTTGATGAGACATTTAAAAAAGTACTTCTGCTCTTAAACGTTCTGAGATATTTACTAAACTGCAACCTATGGTAGTAAAAGTATTAGATCTCAAATCAGTGATAGGATCTATAGTTCCTATTTCCTGAATGGTCACATTACCAGCATAAGACAGGATTGATAATATAGAATTGATTATCTCAATTCCCTAAGAACATCCTTGTATAATGAAGTTGATAGTTAAATATAAACTCTAGAGTGCAGAGACCTTAAATACATCTTTCTTTCCCATATCTGATCCTGCCAATCCATGCCTGATTTGTGGTGATTGCCATTAAGTGTCTGAGTCATAACGATGTTAAAGGGCTTTTGTTGTAATGTCCATAGTTACATCCCTTGGATCTAAGAACTATAACAGAATGTTTTTTAGCATCTTAGAAAATACCTGTCGTTATCATTTTGGATTTGGCCTAAAATATTTATTACAGTTGGCCTCTTAGATAGGAAGTAGATTAAAATCTTTATCAAGTAAATTTACCAGGGCTCTAAGTTGCATTCAGGATATCCTATCACAGGCACAGTTTCTTCCTTAACACTGGTAATTAGATCAATAAAATGTGTCCCTCACCTCTAGGGTTAATGTCAGTAGGTAAGTTTCTGGATATGGAAATTAATGGTCATTTAATCATTTTAACTGTTTCCTGAGCCTTCATACTTTAGGCAATGAGGTAAAAGATTAGTTCACTGGACTTGTAATTCTTGGAAATCTCCTGAAAATATGACTGGGTTAGAGTTAAAATTAAGGCTGCACTATGAGATAATGTGCCTTTATTATGACTTCTTTGATCCATTATGTCTATTGTTCAGACTTGTTTCAGTGATGCTTAGATATTATCCAATCCTTTTGGCCAGGACTTAGGAAGGAAATATAGGGTTAGGATTCTCTTTCTTCTAGGGTATCCCATCTTTTTTTAAGTCTTGTTTTCTCTACTATCAAGAAACTATCTCTCCCAGGAACTTGCATTTGCATCTTTTAAAAGTAATTAAATTTTGTTTTCTTGGTAATTTAATAGTTGGAAATATGTGTTTGCTACATGTAATTGATTATAGGTTTTTCTGTCTTTTTCTAATGTTGATCCTAGGTTCTGTAGGCCAGTCAGGATTTTTTCCTGCTCCTGTGAAATTACAAAGACATACATGGACATTGAATGGACAACTGTCTCCTGGGGATGAGTTACCTTTAATGTGATGACTTGGAGACCCCCCTTCCCCATTTCTTTTTTTTTTTTTCCCAGAATTTCTCAAACTTCACATCTATGATGAGAAGCCTAGGCTTTCACTATGTACAGAACTCCAGAGATAACATTAACAAGAAAATATCTTTCTTTTATAATGAAGTTTTTTTTTTTTTTTTTTTAATCTCAAATTTGAACCAGCTTTAATTTTCAGGTGGCCATAAAAACTCATTTAGACATGACTTTTGTGACTTGTTCTCTCTTAGGGGATGGAGCAGCATTTTATTTCTGAGTCATAGGTCATAATATTGATCACTATGAGATGTATTCAAATCCTTTACATGGTCCTTGGTCAGCAGATTATAAAAAGTTATTTTATAGGCATGTTGATAAGATCCACAAAACTCATCCTCCTATTTATTGTTGAAAATAGATGAAGAAATGTAGGGGCATTTTTCAAAGAATGCCCCCAGTGTGTGAGGCTCAGAGCTTTAACTAATCATCCAGTGTTTTTCTTCTGATATTACAAGGATGTGATGAGATTATCAAATAAGATGAATTAATATTCACTGGACTTGAACTGATAAGTGAGCCTACCCGCTAGCATTCTCAGAAATTGTATCAGTACTCATTGGAAAGATCATGCTATGGAAATATACGGTTTTCTTTTACATTTATGTTGATTTTGTTTTCTATGAAATTTTAGTGGAAAATAATAATAAACTATTAAGAAAATTACTCTTTGAAATTATTAAACCTGTTATCATCATAAAGGAATAGTTTTTAGTTCACCATGTTCCATGGAGGACAATACTGGTAAAGGACACTACAGGACTGTGATAAATTAGATGTCACTTGTTTATGTTCTTTGAACATTTTTATACCTGCACAGAGTGACTAGTCAGAGAATTCACTTGTAGTAAAATCTGTTAGAAACTGGAAATATGGGAAGGTTTTCTTCTCTTGACATCCCAGTGAACACTGCTAAAAGAAAGGAAGAAAGAAAGAAAAGAAAGAAAGAAAGAAAAAGAAAACGAATGGACCCCCAAATAAGACCTACCTGAAATATGCCTGAGTTGTGTTGCTGATGTGTATTTACCTCCTCTTTGTCTTCTCACAATTCAGCACTGAAATCCGGCTAGTTATTTATCTCATGAAGATAAATTTGGTTGGATCAGTGTAACAAGTGACTATAACATGTTCTTTGATGGAAAAACATAATTAATAGAAAATATTGCAACATTAAGTGTGCGATCATTGATTAATACTTCAAAAATAATCCCTATGGCTGTCAAAGTTTCTCTAGATTCTTTAGCAGAATGAGGGTAAAGCACTTAATGGTGTTTGGTTTTGTAAGTGAAGAAAGAGAGTATAATATCTTCTTTGCTTTTGGGTTGTTAATCTGAACTCTTGTCTCTTCCACTAATAGGCAGATTATATCAGTAAGGTAGACAGCTTTGCCCAAAGATAGATTTTCATTTTATGTTTTGTTAAAAAATTCTGAAGTAGGTAAATATTTCTGTTCATGAACTATTTGTTTTATAAATGTAATTTTATCTTTATCCATCTATCTATTGGCATGATAGAAACTCCATTATTTCCGTTTTCTCTCTCCTAATTTCCACATGATTAGGTCTCACTTCTAAAGATCTTATGTAAAACAAAGGTGTTGAGAAGCTCTATTTAATTTCAAATGTAATTTGGGCATATAGACCCCATGGGTTTCTCTGAAGTCCACTCAGGTTTAATCAGACACCACTTATACCCATGCTTATTTCAACGTGTGAATACCAGTGATTTAAGATGTGCCATATGGTATGTGAATGCCTGATTCACACTGCCATATCCTGAACTAAAAAGTAATCTAAATAACAGTGACTAGAGGTAAAATAATTGTTTAATTACGTTTTTCCCCCACTGCCATTAGAAATATGAAATGAAGTTAGAATACTTGAATAGCAACATTTCAAAGATTTAATCATAAGAAATCATAATAAGAATTTTGGGGAAAACATACCTAGAAAAAGTAATTTAGGTCTACTAGGAAATATTCACTTTATAGGAGTTCATGACCCAAGCAATTAGCTCTTAATAAAGGTAAAGTAGATTATATGTTCCAGCTTGTGTTCATACTGAGCAGTTCCACTATATCCCACTATATCCCAAAGGGAATAGATCTCCATATCATTGTAGTGTTTTTTTTTAATTAATTTTTTATTTTTTATAAACATATATTTTTATCCCCAGGGGTACAGGTGTGTGAATCACCAGGTTTACACACTTCACAGCACTCACCAAAGCACATACCCTCCCCAAAGTGGTATTCAGTAACTATCCAACTTTTAAAATCTACTTAGTGGTATTCAGTAACTGTCCAACTTTTAGTTCTTAAATCTTTGAATAAGGACTACTAGGAAAATAATTTAAATCAGATTATTTATAATTATCTGTTGCTACTTTCTCATGAATTAGTATATTTGTTATGTATATAAACATAGTAACATTAAAATTAGTATATGACATGCTTGTATTTTATTCATTGTGTTATCGTTCTATTGACGAACATCTTAAGTAGAACACGGGGTTCCTTTTAGGGATTATTAATAGAAAAATTTAAAACTTAAAATTTGATAATTATGGCAAATGTTAACTCAAATAAAATAGCACCTTATTCCATAATAGAACAGAAAATATACTGGTTTTCTCTCACTATCCGTAAGTAGAGCATTCTTAAGGAAACTTTTTTTAAAGATATTATTTGTTTATTTGAGAGAGAGAGTGAGAGAGAGCATAAGCAGGGAGGAGGGGAAGTGGGAAGGGGAGAAGCAGAGTCTCAGCTGAGCAGGGATCCTGATGCGGGGCTTGATCTGGGGCTGGATGGGGCAGGGGGAGAATCAAACCCAGGACTCTAGGATCATGACTTGAGCTCAGTACAGCCACGTAACTGACTGAACCACTCAGGCACACCCTTAAGCAACTTTTGTAAGCCAAAATGGTGTAAAGTGAAGCAGCAATTATAATTAATTTATATGGAAAAAAATTTGTTTCTAGACCCAAACTATAACCTCTCTTGGGCTTTTCTTAGGACATATCTTGCCAACAGATGCATGAAATTAATTGAGATATCAAGCACAGATGCTCACAGGCAGTTGAAAGCTATGGTGGCTTGATGCTGAGATGCTGAGTGTAGTTCCCAGCGAGGCAGTGCTACTCTCCCTACTCAGGGCACTCACTGCAAAATAAATACTAAACACTGTTTTCACTTTCTGCCTTGTTTCATAAAAGTGAAAATCCTTTTCAGATTTCTTTCAGTTAGCAAAAATTGATACTACTGTAGGGCTTTAATAAAAGCCAACTAGTGTAACATAAATTTTGAAAAGGGGTTGGAGGGTACCTGTATTACCTTCACATTACCTTGTCATTGCAACAGAATGACAAGCGGCAAACATTGTTGTATCAACCAGAAAACGTGAACTGAGAGGTGAGAAAAGAAGAGGTATGAATTTTATTTATTTATGAAAATAAATAAAAGAAGAAATATTGAACAGAAAAATTTAACAAGATATTGTTAAATTCTCCTGGAGAGTCATATACAAGCCTCAGAAGAAGGAAAAAAAAATCTGGAAGTTATTGAGAATAAAAAACTGAAAGTAAATCATTAGCATCAAAAAAAGATAGTGTGCAGTGAAGGGGATTAAACATACAAACTTTCAGTTATAAAACAGTCACAGAAATGAAAAGTACAGCATAGGGACTATCAGTAATTTTGTAATAGCATTATATGGTGACAGATGGTGGCTACACTTATGGTATTAAGTAATGTATAGAATTGTTGAATTACTATGCTTTACACCTGAAACTCCTGGAGGAAAAAAAAAGGTGGTGTGTAGAGTGGGATAAGCAGAACTAAATCTAGAAGACCTAACTAAAGGGATAATCCTTTCTCAATGCTTGGCAATAAAATTAAGAAGACAGGAGAAGTAAAATGAGGAGGAAGAAGAAAATAGAGGAGGAGAAGGAAAAAATACGAAATTAAAATATGTAGTATGAAAATGCAGAGAGTAATAAGGCTAGATGGGTGATTGGAATGTACTTCTTGCAATGATCACTGGGTGTTGTGATGAGTCACTAAATTCTACTCCTGAAACTAATATTACACTATATGTTACTAACTGGAATTGAAATGAAAACTTGAAAAAAAAAAAAGACACTATCAGGAAAAATATATATAATTGTGTTTTCAATTTACATTAGGCAAATTTGAACAAATAAATATTGATCATCAATTTTTAATATGGAAACACTAGACATTACTTATGACTTTTCATTATTATTAAAACTGCCAATATTCAGGGGCACCTGGGTGGGCTGTGTCAGTTAAGCATCCAACTTCTGATCTGATCTCCGATCTTGATCTGATTCTAAGAGCTAGTGTCTCATATTATCAAGCCCTATTAGAACTTTAGGATTTAGAATAAGCAGTAACAAATTTGAAATCTGTTTATATAAAGCCAAGAACTTGAGTCAATTCTACAATCTCAAGCATGAAGTAAACAAAATACAAAGATACAATATTGGAAAATAATTATATTTTAAAGGTGATCAATAATTCCAAGAACAACAAAAAGTATACACTTAGGGACTAGCTCCTGATAATTACGCTTTGAAGTAAATGGTTTTGAAAAAATGGTCCAAATTTCAAAAAAAAATTTAAATTGCATACATTCACATGAAATATATATACATATGCATATTTCTTATTATATATTTATCATAATACTTATAAGATATTTCTGATTAAAATTTACAAAATAATAGGTTTTTTAAATATGCCTAGTGACTAACAATTCAGCCTTCATATATACACATAGACCCAATCACTTCCCAAAATAATCTCTTCACTCAAAGGAAGTATGTCACGTGGGACATGTCTGTGACTATTATGGTCTCCAAAATAAAACTTGTGATTCACTGCTTTTATTTACACTGATCTCTCCAAGACTCACACATACACTGAAAATAGTACTAATAATAAGTAATAAGTCCAATATCACAATATGAAATGTCACATATGTCTGCTTGTTTATCTGTTATTCAAGAAAGCTTATTCTAGCCAACATCAATGACTTATTATGAGAGTAAAAACTCTTAGAAAGCTGAAAACTAACACAGAGGAGATAGCTTGAGGGTATTTAATTCACTGAAGCAGTGGCGCCTGGGTGGCTCAATTGTTAAGTGTCTGCCTTCAGCTCAGTCCATGATCCCCAAGTCCTGGGATCCAGCCCAACATTGGGCTCCCTGCTCAGTGGGAAGCCTGCTTCTCCCTTTCCCACTCTCCCTGCATGTGTTCCTGTTCTTGCTGTTTCTCTCTCTGTCAAACAAATAAGTAAAATCTTTAAACTAATAATAATTACTGGATGAAGCAAAACCCTGAAATATGATTTGGATTTTTTTCTGGAAGAGGTTGGAGTCAATGAGAACCAGCCAAGACCACAGATAAGATAGTTTCATCTAACACAAAATATACAGAGTTAACTGCAGTCCTGAAAGAACATATTCTGAGGGGTAGGAAGAGAATTCTAGGTCAAATATCACCTGAGTGGAAAAAATATTTAAACCCAGTTCTCTGTAACATCAGTCTTTCTTACAATAGTAGTTTTGCCAAACAGCATCAAGTTGAAATCTAGAGAAAACCCAAGAAGTTACTAGAGCCCAGAATTCTAGGTGATTCTCTAATAAAATAACTGATTATAGATTTCAGCTGAGAAAGCTCACATTCAGATGTCTATACATCAAAATTCAGCTCTTTAGAAACACTAACAGTGCATAACTGATAGATATCATGCAACACTGAAAGTGTGATGACGTGTGTTAGACTAAGAACGCCCTAAAAGGTGTATCATACCAAGAAAATCTACAGATGATCTTGGAAAACATTAGAAAATCATCTCTATGACCTTAGCCCCAAATTTTATCCATTAACTAGTTATATAACCTCTCTGAATAAATCTCTAATAATCTAGGATCCAGTTACAGAATTTACCAAGTAAGAAAGTAAGACAAGATAACTTTTAGGACACTGTCATTAATATAAATCTATGATAATAAAAATATAGAAAAAAAACAAACATTTGCTTTGAAAGTGAAATGATTAAATTAAATGTACAATGAATGAGTTAAAAGCCAGAAAAGTTTTGCGTATCATCTGGTAGAAATTTATTTGGTACTGGTTTAAAAAAAGGGTCATGAGCTCTAGCTAAAGAAATTTTAGCTGAGCATAGTTTGCAATATTACAGAAATAAAAATATATTAGCATAGGCTGTAGCATGGAAAAATTAACTAAATGAGAAACCATATAACTTAGGTAGAAATAATAAGGTATATGGGGGGGGGAACTAGATGAGTGAAAAAAAGCAAAATTGGAAAGATAAATAGGTATATAAAAAGGGAAGACTGCCAAATTCAATGCTGGCCCACTGCAACAAGGCTTTCCTGAGCTGGCTGCAGACAATTTGCATAAATCGTTGAGCCTTTCCTGTTCAACCCCAAAACTCATTGCCAACAGTCTTTTGAATCATTACCAGCGGGTCAGCATTTGCACATAAAAAAAAAAAGACTATTTCTATCTTTTTTTCAATGTAATGTTATGGAAAACTGTCAACAAATTTGTTAAATCAATAATGGTGTTTTTGATGCTCCTTTACCTCCTTTGTGTTCATGTCTCATCGTCCATTAATCTTATTTCTTTGACATCCTAGAATATTTCCTATAGGACCTAGCCAATCTACCTAGATTTCATACCCCCCAAAATATTTTTTTTCTAAAATTACCTATTTCCAATATAATTCAACAAAGTTCTAATTTAGATTTTTTTATAATTTAACACTCAACTAGGAGAAAAAGAGACATGTATTCTATACTAAGGTATAAAGTAAATTTAAGATATACTGTAAATCCCTGTTTACTTGCATTTCATCATGGAAGTATTTTACTGAATTTATATCAAACAATGACACAAAAGAACATCAAAAAGATTTGAAAAAAAATATTTGTGAAGACAGTGCATTTCAGCTTCCCTTGAGACATGTAGATAATTATTTTTTCTGCCTGTGTCTAGCATTATCCCTGTTTATTCTAATTTAAAAACAAATGTGATTTTAGAATTGAAAATGAATAATGTGATTCTTATCAATATTGAAATAAGAAATTTTTATAAGGGCCTTAGGAGAAGTTTTATGCCTGTCATGGAGAAGTCATGTTTGGTATTCCTTAAATGTGTATTTTACTTTTTTATAGCTCTTCAGAAAGTATAAGTTTTGTCTATTTTTTTTTTCTCTTTCAAAAACTCAAGATCACCTTGACAATGATTGCTCCATTTGAACCGTTTGAGAAAGAACAGCAGAGCAATTTTACCAAGGACTAAACAGTTTCAAATGGTCTGGGATACTGATTCCAGACAGCCAAATGACCATTAAAACAGAGATGGGTGGTTGTGGAATATGAAACTAATCTGAGAAATGTGTATTTTGACATTTTTTATTACACACGCAGTCATATAAACTCGAACATTTCCTTCTAGATATGGGGAAAAGTTATTCCTGCTATAGAAATGAAAGGACAGTTAAAGAAGGAAGCTCATTTATATAGATCTTCAAGTAACTAAGATAAAAACCAACAATACTGAAATTATATAAGTGGGGGGAATAAGTGCAGGAAACCATTCAGCCTTTGACCCTTGCCACTGCAATTCTCTCAGAGACAGTAGGAGCTGACAGAACCAAATAAACACACAAAGGAGGGAAGAATTAGAAAGTGTTTAAAACAAAATAATAATATACTAATATCTTGATCCCTAAAAATTTCTCTTGAAAGTATTTTTTAAAAACTATTTCAAATAGCTTTCTATAATTTGAACTTGTTGTTGCAACAATAAATAATATGATTGTTTAGCCATGTAGTTATTGATCTGCAGAAGTTTATCTGTTCATAGTTCCTGATATAACTCATAGAAATTAAGTAATACATAGTTCCATAATTAGTAAAAAATGTTTAATTTAGTATAGCACTTGGTAGGAAACTATATTATTATCACTGTTATAACTAAATATTCTATCACAAGAAGTTAAATCATGCATTTATATCTTCTATTATTGATCAAGTCATTATCAGAAAAGGGGGTCTTATGAAGTCTTTACTAAGTGAATGCTAAATGTTGCTTGTAAATTCAGCATACAGAATATCAGCATTTTTTTGATTATCTGTCCTTACATTATAAGAACACTATAGCTCAATACAAAAATGGAAAACAAAGCACACAAAACCAACCAAATAAAACTATACATATTCATGCTCTTGAATTTTTTATTAGTTACGGCAGTAAATATTCTATTTTATTCATATAATCATAATAGTTTATATATTCTATGTATGTATGAGAAGACTTATTTGTAAAGTAAGCTTTGTGACATACAAATAGTTTTTGATCTTATTTGTTGCTACCTTCTCCTTTTTACAAGAAAGAGAGAAGGTAAGGAAGCAAGGAAGGAGAGGAGAGGAGAAGAGAGAGAGGGTAGGAGAGGACAGGAGAGGAAGGGAGGAAGGGGAGGGAGTGAGGGAGGGAGGGGAGAGGTACGGTATGGAGGGAGGAAGGAAGGAAGGGAGAGAGGATGGGAGAGAGAGAAAGATGAAGAGGGCAGGAGGGGGGAAGGGAGAGAGAGGAAGTCAGGAAGACAGGAAGAAAGAAGAAATGAAAGAAAGAAGAGAGAGGGGGAAGGGAGAGAGGGAGGGAGGAAGGAGGGAAAGAAAGGAGGAGGGAAGGAATTTATCTATAAAATTCTTGCCAGTTACACTATTGTTGGCATACAGTTTCAAGAATGTCACCTTAATATTTTCTAGTTATCATTTGCAAAGACTGCAATGCCTTTGCCTTAGAGGCTATGTAAATTTCTTGTTAGATATAAACCATCTCATTTCTGATTTTAGGAAGTCAACATAACCCATCTGCTGTTTTCACTTCCCAGCTGTATGCAGCTATGCCAAATTTCTCTGTGTTGAGCTTTATGTTGTCTTCATAGGCAATCTTTTACCCACCATGCTTACATTTCCTTGTAATTCACCATAGACACAGGTGCAGATGGTGTGTAAGAAGAACAATGCATATGGGAACATGCAGTTGTAGGCTTGCAAGGTTTTTGACAGAAGTTTGAATTATAGCCTAAGAAGATTATTTAGTTTAAGGATAGGCACTAGTGTGTCAAAATGAATACAGGCCTCAAAATGATATCTAACTTCATGTTTTCTTGAAGAAGTCATTCACTTCCATTGCTTCATTTTCAGCATTCCCAAAGATCTTATAACTTTTTACTAACTTTCCAAACACACTACAAAAAAAAAAAAAAAAACTAGATAAAATTGATAGATATGGCATTGATCTGCGTTTATTAGCAGAATGCTATATTATTATAAAATAACATTTGGGATACTAGATAGGCTTATATTCTAATTATGAATGATATTTAAAATAAGAATTGAGCAGTCAGGTGATCTTTATCAACAAGACCATTATGGTGTGCTCTGAATCCTCTGAAATAATCAAAAATCCAAATGCATGTTGGGAAGAGTGACCTAATAATTGCCTATTAAAAAGGTATCAATCTCCTGACCCAGATTTTTATATAGATGTCATTAAAGCTGCTTTGATTACTTAAAGGATAATTTGTACACCTTGGCATGTTTGACTCATTACATGGTATTTGGGATTGTCAAGTGTAAGAAAAGCAAGATTAGGGAGACTTCAATGATGGTTTAGGAAAGAGTTATCTTTCAAACTTTCAAACTCATGCCCATTTTAATATAGTTACTCTCTATAGTGACTATTGATAATCTAAATGGTGGAATAAATATACCTCAATACAGTTTTTAGTATTTTCTATATTTAGGCATTACTCAAACTGTAGAACTTAGCCATTTGTGACAAAAACAACGCACACAATGAAAAAAAATACAATGTTCTGTTATGAGTGTCAGTATATTTTATGATCTGACTGAACTTCTGGATTTGTTTTGAAAAGACTCTTTACTAAGTTGTAACTTTTATTCTTGAATTGACACAATATATCAGGAAAGATACCACCATAAGTGCTTGGTGCCAAGTCTTCAAGATCAAAACAAACCCATAATTTTATCTGTAAGGATGTCATGTTTCTTAGATATTTGACTTGTTCGTCACTTTAGAACTTTTACAAATGTCCTAGATATGCATTTAAAATAAATGCTAAGGGAAAAGGACAGCATAAAACTTGTGTAAAGTTTAATAGAAATGACATACTGCCCCTTCTCCTTCCTAATCCCCCCACTGCCCAAATCAGGTCACAATGGAATCATCAAAGGTATTGATTCCATTTTTGTGCTATAATAAAATAATTCCTAATGGGCTGTTCAGCCTATAAATATACTTTTGGGTCAATGAGGAGGATACAAACTGTATGGGACAATGAAGGCATGGTATGCAAATCTGATTTTTTTTCACTCTTTGAAAGTCTCACATTTTTAAAGGTCCCTTTTCTTTCAAAAAATCAAAAATGAAATTGAAATGACTTTAACTTGTTAAAAACTTTTCTGTTTTGTCTGTTAGCCATTTGTATGTCTTCTTTGGAGAAGTATCTGTTCATGTCTTCTACCCATTTTCGACATGATTATCTGTTTTGTGTGTGTTGAGTTTGAGGAGTTCTTTATAGATCTTGGATATCAGCCCTTGGTCTGTAATGTCATTTGCAAATATCATTAGCCATCAAGGAGATTCAAATCAAAACCACATTGAGATATCACCTTACACCAGGTAGAATAGCCAAAATTAATAAGACAGTAAACAACATGTGTTGGAGAGGATGTGGAGAAAGGGGAACCCTCTTACACTGTTGGTAGGAATGCAAGTTGGTGCAGCCACTTTGGAAAACAGTGTGGAGATTTCTTAAGAAATTAAAAATAGAGCTATCATATGACCCTGAAATTGCACTACTGGGTATTTACCCCAAAGATACAGATGTAGTGAAAAGAAGGGCCACCTGTTCCCCAATGTTCATAGCAGCAATGCCACAGTCGCCAAACTGTGGAAAAAATCAAGATGCTCTTCAACAGAAGAATGGATCAAGAAGATATGGTTGACATATACAGTGGATTATTAGGCCTCCATCAGAAAGGATGAATACCCAACTTTTGTATCAACATGGATGGGACTGGAAGAGATTATGCTGAATGAAATAAGTCAAGCAAAGAGAGTCAATTATCATATGGTTTCACTTACTTGTGGGGCATAAGGAATAGCACAGAGGACATTGGGAGATGGAGAGGAGAAGTGAGTTGGGAGAAATTGAAGGGGAGACAAACCATGAAAAACTGTGGACTCTGAGAGACAAACTGAAGTTTTGGAGGGTGGGTTGGGGTTAGCCTAGTGGTGGGTATTGTGGTGGACATGTATTGCATGGAGCACTGGGTGTGGTGCACAAACAATGAATTTTGGAACACTGAAAAAAAATTAAATTGAATTAAATTTAAAAACTTTTCTCTTGGGGCACTTGGGTGGCTCAGTGGGTTAAGCCTCTGCCTTTGTTTGGCTCGGTTCATGATCTCAGGGTCCTGGAATCAAGCCCCACATCAGGCTCTCTGCTCAGCAGGGAGCCTGCTTCCCCCTCTCTGCTAACTTGTGATCTCTCTCTCTATCAAATAAAAAAATAAAATCTTAAAAAAAAAACTTTTCTCTTAAATTTGAATATTGTATTTTTATTTTTATCATTTTTTTCATTATGATAAGTGTATTCTTTAATCCCCATCCCCTTTTCCCCCAATTTGTTCTCTATAGTTTCTTGGTTTGTCTCGCTTGTCTCTCTCTCTCTCTTTTTCTTTTTCTTTCTTTCTTTTTTTTTTTATTTTATTTGTTTTTTTTCTTATTTCGACATATGAGTGAGAGCATATGTTATTTGTTTTCTGACCTATTTCGCTCAGCATTATATAATAATCTCTGGCTCTATCCATGTTTTTGCAAATGGCAAAATTTCATCCTTTTTTATGGCTGAATAATAATGCACACACATCTGTTCATATTTTCTCCTAATGTTTTAATTAGAGTATTTGTTTTTTAGGTATTGAGTTGTATGAGTTCTTTACATAGTTTGGATACTGACCCTTTATTGTATGTGTCATTTACTAATATCTTCTTCCATTCAGTAGATTGCCTTTCAGTTTAGTTGATTATTTCCTTTACTGTACAGAAACATTTTATTTAGATGTAGTCCCATTAGTTTGTTTTTACTTTTATTTCCTGCCTCAGGAGACATATCTAGAAAATTGTTGCAATAGCTAATGTCAGAGATTACTGCCTGTACTCTCTTCAGGGATTTTTATGGTTTCAGGTCTCACATTTAAATCTTTAGTCCAGGGGCACCTGGGTGGCTCAGTGGGTTAAGCTGCTGCCTTCGGCTCAGGTCATGATCTCAGGGTCCTGAGATCGAGTCCCGCATCGGGCTCTGCTCAGCAGGGAGCCTGCTTCCCTCTCTCTCTGTCCACCTGCCTATCTGTCTACTGTGATCTCTCTCTGTCAAATAAATAAATAAAATCTTCAAAAAAAATAAATATTTAATCCATTCTGAGTTTATTTTGTGTATGGTGTAGGAAATTGGTCCTTTTTTTTTTTTTTATTGCATGCAGCCATCTAGTTTTCACAACACCATTTGTTGAAGAGACTGTCTTTTTTGTCTTTTTTTCCTATTGGATATTCACTTCTTCTTTGTCGAACATTGATTGACATTATAATTGTGGGTTTATTTCTGGGTTTTCTGTTCTATTCCATTGATCTATGTGTCTGTTTTTATGCCAGTACTTTATTTCATTTAATTAATTTATTTCATTTAGTTTATATTTTTTATATATATTTCATTATATATATTTCATATATAGAGATATATATTTTAATATATATATTTCATTATATATTTATTTCATTTCATTTATAAACAAATCCATTTATTATTTCATTATTTCATATCATTTATTATTTATTTCATTTAATTTATTTCAATTACTACTGCTTTGTAATATAATATGAAATCTGGAATTGTGAAACCTCCAGTTTTGTTTTTCTTTTGCAAGATTGTTTTTGTTATTTGAGGTCTTCTGTTGTTCCATAACAACTTTAGGATTGTTTGTTCTAGTTCTGTGTATTTTGATGGCGGTTGCATTAAATGTGTAGACTGCTTTGAGTAGTATAAACATTTTAACAATATTTGTTCTTTCAACCCATGAGCGTAGAAAGTTTTTCCATTTCGTTGTTTCATCTTGAATTTCTTTCCTCAGTGTCTTACAGCTTTCAGAGTACAGGTCTTTTACTTCTCTTGTGAAGATTATTCCTGGGAGCTTTTCCCCTAAAGTCAGGAGAAAGACAGGATGTCTACTCTCATCACTTTTATTCAACATAGTACTGGAAGTTCTAGCCACAGCAATCAGACATCATGAAGAATTGAAAGGCATCCAATTATGTAAAGAAGTAAAAAAACTCTTACTATTTGCAGATAACATCATACTTTATATAGAAAACCCTAAAGATTCCACAAAAAAACGAGTAGAATTGATTGATGAATTCAGTAAAGTCGCAGGATACAAAATCAATGTATGGAAATCTGTTACATTTCTGTACATTAATAATTAAGCAGCAGACAGTGAAATTACGAAAACTGTCTCATTCACATTTGTACCAAAAACAACATAATAGTTAGGAATATGGCATTTTAAATTTTGGCATTTCCTTAATTAAAGATGCATAATATATATGCTTTTAAAAATTATTTTAATACTTTACATAAATTTAAAGATCAAGGAAGCCAGGATATACAATATGTATTTCTGATTGCTATGAAGATAGGAGGATATTATGCCACATTTATTTTAAAGAATATTCTGTGACAGCATGTATTATGTCAGTAAAGGAAAATATTTTCAGTAGAATAATCTTACTATGTAAATCTCAGTATATTCCTACATTCCACACCTTTTTTTTTTTTTTGGTTTAAATAATTCTATAATTGTTTAGTCTATTATCAAATCCACTAAGAATGTAACATGGCTAATAATTTTGGAGTCAAGCAGTATAAATAACTCTTCTTAAGGAATCTAATGTTCTTGTTGGATTTGACTTAACAACTGATATTTTGATCCTGAGACTGTGGACCATAAATCAGGACCGAAATTCTCTAAGTGGTAAAAAAAAAAAGTTTATGATCCTATGGGACTTTTTGGTCTATTATGGGAAAGTGTAGGTTTATAACACATATGTTTGATAGATAAGTTTTTTATTTCCATAATCATTGATTGAGAACCTAGTATGAGGGGTATGCTTGCTTTCAAGGGGCCCTCAGTTTACTGATATGTAGACCCAAGTTTGAGTTGGCATGTAGTATACTGGTTAGTCAATGTAAGTTTTGTTTTTTCAACTGACACACCCCATTGCATATGGAAGAATTTGAAATGCAGTGATCTGCTGTATATTGCCACAACATCGACATTGTTGGTCCATATATTTGAATAGATAGTGGGATACACATATCCCATGGAATAGGACTGAACTGAGGTGAAGAAGCCATTCTTTCACTTTCCATAAAATGGAGGAATATCTGTTTGCCTGCTTGAATTATAGTCGGAAAGATCAGAAAAGACTATCCCTTCTTTATTACTAGAATTACTGAAAAATTATATGGATCTTTAGGCTGGCATAATTTAACTGGTTCATTTATAAAATTCCTTCTTCACCATAATGCCTGCCCTAATCTGAAGAGCAATCTAAAAAAAAAAAAAAACTGTATTGTCTTCACTCTATTTGTTAATTTCTAATTGGGTTTGGGATAAAGATCATATGCCCCTATTTACCACACCAGCATCCTCTGAGTAATATCCCTTTGCTCCTTGTTTACTAATGCCAGTGATGCCATGTTCTGTTCTCACTACATTGCCAAACATGCTCCCAATATGAAGCTATATCTTGTTTGTTTGTTTTTAACTACATTCACTTACTTAACCCTTACTCATTCTTAAATCTCACTTCAAATATTGCCATTAAGAAAAGTGCTTGTGGCAATAATTATAATTTTAACTGATTTTGTGTGTTGTTTTTGATTGTTGCCTTACTCAGACACTAGAATATAAACTTTAGAGGACAGAGTTTTATTTTTTAGTCTCTTTTATTTGCTCAGCATGTTTCCCATTGGCTAGCACTCTACTGCTAATAGAAGTCTGAATAATATTTAGAAAGTCTGTACAGAAGTTCATATAATCTCAGGAGTACATTGGAGAAATAAATAATAGAGCAGGATTTTGAATTTCTTTTGATTAAGTTAATAGTTTCATATTCCTTGTTGCCTATGCTATAACAATTTTCTCCCTGAAAAGTGTTTATTTGCTGTTTTATAAAATAATTTTTGTGTGCATTATTCTACTTTGTTTTCACAATTGTTCTAACAAGTAAAAGGTGCTGAATATAAATCTGGATAGGAAGATTCCTAGTCTCCCTTGCCTATACACATTCAAAGTATGGTGGGACAAACTTCAAAGTATGGTGAATAACTTTCCATATATCCAGAGTAATAGAAATATCATCCTATCCATCTTTTAAAGCACAGATTATATTATATATTCTGTTGTGTGTGTTTCAGGGGTGGACAAGCCTTTTTTCCCTCTTTAGTTTTATACTCTTATTATTTTAAGCACCATATGAAAAATCAGCAAATTAGTAAACTTCTTTTTTTTTTTTAATTTTAGGTTTTTTTAAATAGAAATTAAAAGAAGTACTTCTTGGGGTGCCTGGGTGGCACAGTTGGTTAAACATCTAACTCTAGGTTTTGGCTCAAGTTGTGATCTCAGAGTCATGAGATCAAGTCCCATATCAAGCACTGTGCTGCGTGTGGCATCTTCTTAGCATTCTTTCTTCTTCTCCCTCTGCCCCTCCCACTTATGCTCTCTCTGTCTCTCTCTCTCTCTCAGAATAAATAAATAAATAAATCTTTAAAACTAAAAAAAATAAATAAATAAAAGAAGTACTTCCTTTAGTGACGTTACCAGTGTGAAAAAGAAAACCTAACTAGTTCTTTATTTTAGCATAATGGATAGAGTAGAGTAGAGGAAGTTGGGTTCTTTAAGTTTAAAGTCCACATATTTAAGCCAGTGTTTAGTATACACAACAAGGACCTGAAATAGTATCAGTATTAAATTGAAGGCTCTGTTTTCATACAGTTTTACCAAGGCTTTGACGGTCCTAGTTATAATCTAATGTTTACATATTTTCTTATTTCAGGAGTTCATTATAGTGCCATTTTTATGGAAATTTAGAAAAAATTTTAACTAATTGGTTCCCCAAAATCTGTTGCTTTATTATTCTATTTAATGATAGTGTTTAAGTAGCTGTAAGACAAGAGAAGTAGTTTATGTTTTTATTTTCTGAAAGCATTCATTTCCCATTTCTAGATTTGCTAAGAATCTATTACCTTAGCTAAGGCTTTCTGCCTTTATTTTATCAATCTTTAAAATTGACATAATATTGTTTATTATGCTTTAGATTTAGAAAGAGATATCAGCACTAATTGACACTTCTAGCACATTTTTGAAATTGTAGGATAATATTTATTTATCTGTAGCCTTTTTATTTGCACCTGATTATTCAGTGTAGAGATCTTCATTTATAACCTTTGCTGGTCAAGTTTGCTTTACCTTCATTCCATTTTCCCATGTCGGCCAGTTATAATATTTTGAAACAAAATTGCTCCAGGAAAAAACTAATGTATTATCAAAGTTCAAAAGGAGCAAAAAGGTAAACTGTGCCTTTATAACATTAATGAAAATGCCTGCAACAGACATTATTACCATAATTTTGTAAGTCTTTGGAAAACTGAACAGTTCAATAATAAGTCATTATCTTGAATAATGTAGAAGAATTCTGATGTCTTGGAGCCATAATTAGAATAATTTATTATGCATCAACATTTGTTTACAATTCTGCCACCCAAAGACCAAAAGGAAGAAAATTATATAGAAATGTCCAGATAGCTGAGTTCCTGATTTTATGTTGAGTGCTATACAAAAGCCAAAGTGTTATAAACTTGGCAGTTATAAGTAATTTGGTTCAAGATAGGAGGATTACCAAAATGTTAATTTCTCAGTTGCTGAACTAAAATGACAAGAAAGGTATAAAAAATACAGAAACTTTATTGAAAAAAATAGATGGGATAAGAAAATATAAACAATTGGGGCACCTGGGTGGCTCAGTGGGTTAAGCCGCTGCCTTCAGCTCAGGTCATGATCTCAAGGTCCTGGGATCGAGTCATGCATCGGGCTCTCTGCTCAGCGGGGGGCCTGCTTCCCCCCTCTCTCTCTGCCTGCCTCTCTGCCTACTTGTGATCTTTAAAAAAAAAAAAAAAAAAAAAGAAAATATAAACAATGACTTGTCTTAGCAATTTTCTGTTTTCAGAAAATGTATTAGAAGCTAGATTACTTATGTTTATGGGCAATTTAACAATCTGAGTGATATGAACAAAACTCACAGTATAGAAAAGTTAAGAATTCTGGAAAAAAAAATATGAAAACTTTTTTTCCAAAACAGTTCACAACAGTCAGGAAAGTAAAAGAAATGTGTGAGCATAAAATGATGACAAACTGTGAATTTAAAGAAGAAACTAAGCTTTAAAGTTGGTAGCTACCTTAGGGCATTTGATAATCACTTGATCTTATGTCCTGGGTTTTAATTATCTGTGTATATGGAAGATACACAACAAACGCCTGAATCAACAGAGTAAATGTCAAATTATAGATTCCCAAGTAAAAACTAAATCTTGGGAAGGGGATGCCATGCATAAAATTGAGCAAATCTGGAAAACTATCACATGGAACTCTACTGTACCTACACGTGCTTTTATAGATTTTCATATTCCTTGGAAAGATCAGAAAAGTTTCCAGAAAATGCACAAACAGAAGTTGGGATCTGAATTCACTTTATTCTTCTGTCCCCAAAATCTATAATCCTAGAAGATGGCTTAAACTGGTCTTGAGTTGGTAATGACACAAGACCAATGACAGACCCACATTTCTGAAGAAAAGCATCTTTAAACTCAGGCTTTCAAAAATCAACACGTAAAAGAATATCAGCTCACAACGAAAAAGGCAATAAGTACATAAAGAACAAACTACTCTGGGCAGTAATTAAAGGAAACCAGAGAAAAGACAAGTATATTTTATTTGTTTAAAAAATGGATTTGAAATTAGGGATAAGAGATCTTTAAAAATTTACTAGATTTGGAAAAAAAAAATTTAAGAAGTAGCCATACAGTATTTGAGATTACAAAGTTGATGGAAGAGTAAAATAACAGATTTGAAATATCTGAAAAGGGATTAGATGCCCCAGAATAGATCTGAATGGAGAGCATGAAAGAGATAAAATATATTGAAGATAAAATGAGACAGTTTGACATATGACTTTTTAGAATTCTAATAGTAGTTAATAGAGAAAATGTGGAAAAGGCAAAATACACAGGGATACTGAATGAGAATTTTCCAGAAATGTTTAAAGTTACAAACTGTTAAATGAAGATTAATGGATTCCAGAAAGAATTCCCATTTTGCCGTATCATCACGAAGCAGTAAAACACCAAAGGCAATGAAATATGTTAAAAGTAGTTGGGGAAAGAGGAAGGATGTTATGTACAGAAGGATGACAGATTGTCAGCTGACTTCTAATAATAATAGAAACTGGCAGGAATACAAAATTAAATTTTAAAAAATTTATACAATCTTAAATGTGAGATTGTACCATTGAGAACCTATCATTAGAGGAATTTCTTAAGCATACACCTCAGAGAGAAGAAAAATGAACCTAATAAGAAATTCTGAGGTCCAAATAAGAACATCCATTAAAAAAAAGTCAAACATGCCAGTGAATGTAAATACTTTGATATATTAAAATGGAAATAATTTCTAACAAGTGGCATAAAAAGGAAAGTTAAACTATTTTATGGAGTTGACATATAATTTGGAAAGTTGTCATCAGTTGTATCTTATAGAAATGTAGTAAAATTATCATTAACTTTATAATTCATTAAATTAGTATATTGAAGAAAAAACTAAGAAAATTCAAAAGAGTATATATCTTGAAACTCGTAGGAAAAAATAATGGAATTAGAAAATATAATAAATCAAAACCAAAAGAGAAAAATACACTGCACACATGCATTTTCATATATAGAGTGAAGTCAATAGAAAAAATAAAATAAATGACTTAAAGAAAAATATAAATAAATGAGTAATCAAATTATATATAAAAGAAATTAATTATTTATTTAAAAGATAAATATTTTTATGTTGGTTAAAAACACAACTGCATCCATGTGCTATTTACAAGAAAAATGACTAAAACACATAAACAGATATACTGAGAAAAAATATAGATATAATGAAATCTAATAATAAAAACAAAAAGTTGATGCATATCTACTGAAATTAAAAGGAAAGATTTTAGCCAGCATTGAAAGCATGATGGGAATTTTAATTTTAAGCTCACATGCCCCTAACATAATATCTCAAAACTATAATTAAAATAATTAAGAGAAGTAAAAGTAAAAATACACACCTATCATTAAGGTATTTTTTTTATATAAGTCACTCAACTATTAACAGCATATTCAGAAAACCACATTTGTAGATTTTTAAAACATATAATAAATCTTATTCAGCGAACAAGTAAATAAAACAATATATGACTATAAGATACACCTTTTCAAGTATACATGGATTTGTACACACCACTACATTTTTAATGTATTATTTCATAAAGTAGGTCTTTCCTATTATATTTCAAAACATTGTATAACAGGAGTAAAAAAAAAAAAAAAACCCTTGTTTTCTGTAAAGGTGCAGAGAGTAAATATGTACATCTTTGCCTGCCATGTAGTCTCAATTATAATTATTCAACTCTCATGTTATAATGCAAAAGTAGAATTGAAAATATGTAGATGAATGGGCATGAGTGGATTGCAATAAAACTTTTTTTTTTAATCAAACAGGATTGGGGCTGGATTTGGCTTACGGGGCATTGTTTATTAATCTCAGTTATAAAGTACACATTACTTGACGACATATATTTAAATTCAAATTCATTCAATACTTAATAAAATTTTATATAGAACAATAATAACTTTTTTAAGAATAATAATATTTTTAGGGGTGCCTGGGTGGCTCAGTGGGTTAAAGCCTCTGGCTCAGGTCATGATCCCAGGGTCCTGGGATCGAGCCACGCATCGGGCTCTCTGCTCAGCGAGGAACCTGCTTCCTCCTCTCTCTCTGCCTGCCTCTCTGACTACTTGTGATCTCCGTCTGTCAAATAAATAAAATCTTAAAAAAAAAGAATAATAATATTTTTAAATATCATTTCTATATATCCCAAATCAAAAAATAAATTATAACAAGAATGAGAGTATATTTAGATATAAATAATAATGAAAATAACACTTTATAAAAATCTCACAAATGCTAACTCAAGAACCACTTATGAACTAAATTAGGATTTAAAGAAAGGTTGAAATTTAAAGGCATAAATGAATATACCAAAAAGATGAAAATTAATGGCTAATCCAAACACAATAGATAGTCAAAACAAGAAAAGAAATTAAAGAGAATACAAAATTAGCCTGAACAGACCCATAACCAGTAGGGAGATTGAAACAGTCATTAAAAATCTCCAAACAAACAAAAGCCCAGGGCCAGACGGCTTCCCGGGGGAATTCTACCAAACATTTAAAGAAGAACTAATTCCTATTCTCCTAAAACTGTTCCAAAAAATAGAAATGGAAGGAAAACTTCCAAACTCATTTTATGAGGCCAGCATCACCTTGATCCCAAAACCAGACAAGGATCCCACCAAAAAAGAGAGCTATAGACCAATATCCTTGATGAACACAGATGCAAAAATACTCAACAAAATACTAGCCAATAGGATTCAACAGTACATTAAAAAGATTATTCACCACGACCAAGTGGGATTTATCCCAGGGCTGCAAGGTTGGTTCAACATCCACAAATCAGTCAATGTGATACAACACATCAATAAAAGTAAGAACAAGAACCATATGATACTCTCAATAGATGCTGAAAAAGCATTTGACAAAGTACAGCATCCCCTCCTGATCAAAACTCTTCAAAGTGTAGGCATAGAGGGCACATACCTCAATATCATCAAAGCTATCTATGAAAAACCCACCGCAAATATCATTCTCAATGGAGAAAAACTGAAAGCTTTTCCGCTAAGGTCAGGAACACGGCAGGGATGTCCATTATCACCACTGCTATTCAACATAGTACTAGAGGTCCTAGCCTCAGCAATCAGACAACAAAAGGAAATTAAAGGCATCCAAATCGGCAAAGAAGAAGTCAAATTATCACTCTTCGCAGATGATATGATACTATATGTGGAAACCCCAAAAGACTCCACTCCAAAACTGCTAGAACTTATACAAGAATTCAGTAAAGTGTCAGGATATAAAATCAATGCACAGAAATCAGTTGCATTTCTCTACACCAACAGCAAGACAGAAGAAAGAGAAATTAAGGAGTCAATCCCATTTACAATTGCACCCAAAACCATAAGATACCTAGGAATAAACCTAACCAAAGAGACACAGAATCTATACTCAGAAAACTATAAAGTACTCATGAAAGAAATTGAGGAAGACACAAAGAAATGGAAAAATATTCCATGCTCCTGGATTGGAAGAATAAATATTGTGAAAATGTCTATGCTACCTAAAGCAATCTACACATTTAATGCAATTCCTATCAAAGTACCATCCATCTTTTTCAAAGAAATGGAACAAATAATTCTAAAATTTATATGGAACCAGAAAAGACCTCGAATAGCTAAAGGGATATTGAAAAAGAAAGCCAACGTTGGTGGCATCACAATCCCGGACTTCAAGCTCTATTACAAAGCTGTCATCATCAAGGCAGCATGGTACTGGCACAAAAACAGACCCATAGATCAATGGAACAGAATAGAGAGCCCAGAAATAGACTCTCAACTCTATGGTCAACTAATCTTCAACAAAGCAGGAAAGAATGTCCAATGGAAAAAAGACAGCCTCTTCAATAAATGGTGCTGGGGAAATTGGACAGCCACATGCAGAAAAATGAAATTGGACCATTTCCTTACACCACACACAAAAATAGACTCAAAATGGATGAAGGACCTCAATGTGTGAAAGGAATCCATCAAAATCCTTGAGGAGAACACAGGCAGCAACCTCTTCGACCTCAGCCGCAGCAACATCTTCCTAGGAACAACGCAAAAGGCAAGGGAAGCAAGGGCAAAAATGAACGATTGGGATTTCATCAAGATCAAAAGCTTTTGCACAGCAAAGGAAACAGTTAACAAAATCAAAAGACAACTGACAGAATGGGAGAAGATATTTGCAAACGACATATCAGATAAAGGACTAGTGTCCAGAATCTATAAAGAACTTAGCAAACTCAACACCCAAAGAACAAATAATCCAATCAAGAAATGGGCAGAGGACATGAACAGACATTTCTGCAAAGAAGACATCCAGATGGCCAACAGACACATGAAAAAGTGCTCCATATCACTCGGCATCAGGAAATACAAATCAAAACCACAATGCGATATCACCTCACACCAGTCAGAATGGCTAAAATCAACAAGTCAGGAAATGACAGATGCTGGCGAGGATGCGGAGAAAGGGGAACCCTCCTACACTGTTGGTGGGAATGCAAGCTGGTGCAACCTCTCTGGAAAACAGCATGGAGGTTCCTCAAAATGTTGAAAATAGAACTGCCCTATGACCCAGCAATTGCACTATTGGGTATTTACCCTAAAGATACAAACGTAGTGATCCAAAGGGGCACGTGTACTCGAATGTTTATAGCAGCAATGTCCACAATAGCCAAACTATGGAAAGAACCTAGATGTCCATCAACAGATGAATGGATCAAGAAGAAGTGGTGTATATACACAATGGAATACTATGCAGCCATCAAAAGAAATGAAATCTTGCCATTTGTGACAACATGGATGGAACTAGAGCGTATCATGCTTAGCGAAATAAGTCAGGCAGAGAAAGACAACTATCATATGATCTCCCTGATATGAGGAAGTGGTGTTGCAACATGGGGGCTTAAGTGGGTACGAGAAGAATAAATGAAAAAAGATGGGATTGGGAGGGAGACAAACCATAAGTGACTCTTAATCTCACAAAACAAACTGAGGGTTGCTGGGGGGAGGGGGTTTGGGAGAAGGGGGTGGGATTATGGACATTGGGGAGGGTATGTCCTTTGGTGAGTGCTGTGAAGTGTGTAAACCTGGTGATTCACAGACCTGTACCCCTGGGGATAAAAATATATGTTTATAAAAAATAAAAAATTATATATTAAAAAAAAAAAGTACTGGGGAATCAACTTTAATCAGAGATACAAAAATTTAATTGACTTTTGTAAAGCTACAGGGATCCAAATGATGGGAATCCCAGCCCGTTTAGGTTGTGGACCACAGAGTATTCTTCTCTGTAATATTTTATTTTCTTCCATGTCTACTAACTCAAGTCCAACTTCACTGATCTCTTTTTAGATAGTGCAAAACATGGCAAAGAATACCAAATGAGTGCCCAGTATTCTACATTTATTACATCATTTCTAACATATAGAAGTGTGTTATCAAGGCTGGTTCTGTGAAAGAACATAGTTATGCTAAAGTGTGTTTTGTTCTCCAAGAAATTAAATGCATGATTATCACACAATTATTTAAAAAAAAAAGAATACAAAATTAAAATGAGTCAAAAACAGAGCAGAGCAGAGACTCTAACCCACTGAGCCACTCAGGTGCTCCAAAACACATTTATTTTAGTCAAACGGTTAAAAAATAAAATCAAATAAAATTTTAAAAGAACTGAAAAGCTGGGCTTCCTGAGTGGCTCCTTCGGCTTCTTGGTTTATGGTTATCTCAGGATCATGAGATCAAACTCTGCGTCAGGCTCCCCCCAACTCAGCATTCCGCGATGTGTCTGCCTTAGATTCTCTCCCTCTGCCCTTTCTCCACCTCTCTCAGATAAATAAGTTAAGAAAATAATCTTAAAAAAGAAAAAAGAATTGAAGAACTTTTGCACTATTTCCTTCTCCTCTGGAAGGTGAAAAAAAATGCATAAGTACCAATAGTATAGAAGAAAAGCAGAAAATAATAATAAGAGTAACATATATTTAAATAGGAAAATATAAGTATTTTGCCAATGCATTCAATATATTTATTAATTTAAATTTAAAAAGCATACAAAAATATAACTTAAGAACACAGACTTATGAATATGTGTACACAAATAATAAAATCAAATGAATCAATATTGAAAAATTATTGTAACAACAAAATAGAAAGCTCAGTGTTACAGATGAGTTATATCACATATTCCAGGTAATTTAATTACAATATTATACTATTTGGAGAATGCAAAAGGTATAAAAAGTCTGTCTACTCCTTTTACCAAAATAAACAGAGATGATAATAGAAGAGAATATTAAGGTTAAGTGTATCACAAAATACATGCAAAAATCCAAAAAGAAATAAGAAAATGTATTTAAAGGCTGCTATATACATACACATGTGCGTGCATACATACACATTTATTCACCACACTGACACATTAAACAGGAAAAACCTACGCATGTAGCAAGATATAGAAGGGAGCATTTGGTAATACCTTCCATATGAAGTAAAAATAAAAGACAAGCAAAAAACTTCCCGAAATAGCAACCAGAAGGATAGGACAACCATGGTACTGTGTGGTGAGAATGTAAAAGTATTTTGTAAAAGATAAAAATACCAAGGACACCACTATTAATTGTATTAAAAACTTTGGCCAGTGAAAAAGGAAAGGAAAGAGCCCTGAAAGAGTTTTCCCTTTGCATTTTTTTCCTCTTGCCATCTCTTTTCTATCAACAGTCACAAAGATTCTTCTGTTACTTCTCTGCTGAATCCAATCCAGTTGTTTCTCTCAATATTTTTTTAGTTACATCCAAAACCCTAGCAATGGCTACAGGGAGTCCCATGATCTGACTCTCTACTCTCACATATCTGTACTCTCTGTTCCAGCTATTCTCTCTTTGTGACTGAAGGCACATGCTCACTTTAAGATATTTTCAGCAGCGTTTCCTTTGTGTAGACATGGTTTTTCTATGGCTATTGCAGTCATCCTGATCTTTGCTGAAATTCAGTCCCCAGTGAGGCCTAGGCTGACAGCCAGGGTAACACACAGCTTCCTCCCCACCATCTCCTCAATACTCAATACCATCCACCCCACCTCACTATTTCTTTTTCTAGAGCACATATCACAGAACATTCTATATAATTTACCAAGTTATTATTTACTTTGATAAGCTGACCATTTAATAATATTATCTAACTAGTACAATTTGGAGAATGGAAGTTTGCTATTAACATGTCATGAAAACAGCTACAAATTGAAACTATCACAAGCAAATGGGGATATGTTTTTCTTTTTTTCCACTCTAATCATTTTTTTTCAATACTGCGAGTTCCGTGAAAGCAAATATCTTTTATATTGTTGTTTAATGACATAACTCAGGTGGCTGGAATAGTGTCTACCAAAATAAATATTTGTTCAGAGATAAAATGGCTGACAACTTATTCTTAGTTGTTAAAAAAAAATCTTCCCTCCCCCAAATACTCTGTGATCCTAAAGGCAATCAAACATTTTTGATCAGTTAGCTAGGTTGTGCATGGGACTCTTAATAATTCATATAGCATGGATTCTCAGTTATTCAGTACACAGGAATCATTTCTGAGGTGTAGCCTTACATTGATATGGCCTTTTATGCAGTTATCTTGAATGAAAAGTTTTGGATTTTTGACATAATGCCAGAGGGTTTTTTTATGTAATATATTTTCTCTAAATGTTAAAGTTGGATTTCCACTCATTTAAAAATTAAGTAGATTTTTGCAAAATAAATTGGAGAAGCAGGTGTCGGCAACTAGAACACATATATGCTGGCAGATGCCAAGCAAATAGACAAAAGCATTTGGAGCCTTTACATTCTTGCCAGTCTGATGCCTTAGCACAATCTGCAAAGTGCTGTGAGGATTGTCCTTATGTTTATTCATTGAATAGAAATATTTGCAAATTTCTCTTTCCCCTTTGGATATAAAGTTCTGTGAAATATGATAAAGTAAAAGGAACATTTCAATGACAGAATCTGCATACATATTTCCATTACAGGCAATAGAAATGCCTGTGACTTCCCATCATTCAAGTAGGAATATATATTTAAAAATCTACTAGTACATACTTCTTTATATGGGAGCAATCAATAGAAACCTCAGGAAATTAATATTTATTTCAAAATATGATTATTTAAAAAATTAACATTCTAACCATTTAAATCTAACTCCAGATACATGGAAGAAAAAGTACAACAAAATATTGTATCCAGTTTATGCAGCTAAATTGAACCCCTATTGGATATTGAAATATTTAAAATTATAAACTTTATATATTTATAATCTTTAAGGGGAAAGTCTTTGTTGTGAATTTGCATTTAAAAAAAAACAGATTATTAACTTTGGCAACATACATTCCTTTCCAAATGCTTTGCAAATGCAAGCTGTTGAGAACAAATGAGGTTGTCTTAATAACTGTAGGGTATGTTCATTTATCTTCTGTTTCCCATACTCGGACTCTATTTGCATTGCACAAAACCTTCCAGACAAAGACTCTTGCTGCTTGCATTCTAGACAAGACAATGAATACACATACCCATAGATGATGTGTATCGTATATCTTGCATATATGTCACATATACCAATATTACATATACACACATATCACACACACACACATACATACACTCATGCACATGAACACATATACTAGATATGTAAATTTGGATTACCAATATTACATCAGTTAAGAAGTTTGTTTAGAAATTCCTTTAGAAATAACCAAATTCCTGTCTTTTTCATCACTTTTAGAAGAGAGCCATGTGATGCTGTCTTCTAGTGTAGAAACCGGTAGTATAATCCTAACTATATTGTTCTTCAACAACTAACATGAGTCAGAAAACCCACCCTCAGGAGGACCTTTCTAAATTAATTTGATAGCTGACAGCCTGGGCTAAAATAGTTGCCAACATAGTTACTGGAAAGTAATTGAAGTCACCCAGAAATCACATGTACAAGGAATTGAAGACATTTTCTTTCTCTATATAGATAACACAAACATTTCTGGACATGCTATCCTCATATTACCCTTAAATGTTAACAAGGATATTGCACACTTGTCTAGTGCTATCTGTATCTTTGTGAACTCAGAAACTTCCCCTGCACAGATTTATAACCATCACAACTCTGTCCCAAATAATGAAAAAAAGTCACAAACAACAATAAATTTCTCAGTAAACTTGAAATTGTAACATCCACCCCACCAGAGAAGTCAGTCTGATATAACAGAGAAAGGATTTGTTTTGTTGCTAGGCAGAGGAGATTAAATCCTGATATTACTAAGGGATAGCTAGGTCAAATTATTTATTCTCTCTAACCCTTACTTCTGCCACCTCTAAAATTGGAATAAATCATAGTTTCTGTGTATGTGCTGAATATTAAATGAAATAAAGTATTTAAAGTTCTTAGATCATTCTCTGCTTAGTATATGGTATATGTTTCCTTCCTTTTCAAAAAATTAAATATTATCACATTATCTTAAATTTTTAAATTATGTGAATTCTTTTTTTTTTATTTTTTATTTTAAATTTTTTATTTTTTATAAACATATATTTTTATTCTAATGTATTTGAAGTAGCCTAGAAACATTTTACTGCCCTTTAAAATGATGCAAAACCAAATATGTAAGGCATGGATGGGTCTTTTAAACTTCCCCCCTTATATCATTAATAATAGAGAAAAGAATAAATAAAATGGAACTAGGGTTGGAAAACTGTTAATACTTTTTGCACAATTCATACTTTTTCACACACTGAATTGACAACTATCTATACAAGCTTTCATATTTTCCTGTTAATTCAGTATTTTCTAAAACAGTTTTTTTTTGCTTTTCTTCAAATGTATGTTTTTAGTTATAAAGCACCTTGTTAATTATCGACTTTATAACTCAACAGTATGAATAAAATAAATAAATGTGGAAAAATAGGCTTAGTGGATGACATCCATCATTTTATAAAGTTGTAAAGATTAGCCTAATCTTGGTCTTTTTAGTCTTATTATTATTTTCAAGCATGTTCTATGCACTTTTAAATGTATCCATTTTGTACATTTAAAAATAATGTCCTGTGGTAATGTATTTTGGAGCCTGACTGCCCTCTTTGACACAAGACAGATATCTACTTGACAGGCTGTGCCAAGTTTTCATCTATTTCATAAAATTCACTTATCAAGGCAATTTTCAAACTTTTCTAAAAGGAAGCTCCAAGCAATTAATTAATTTGCTTTTTGGTTATAGTTTTCATTGCATTGCTCCCAGCCAAAAATTTTCTCTTTTGAGTTGAAAAAACAGTTTGGTCATATTCATTCATAATTTGCATTATTGGCTTCAAAATATTGCTCTGAGTGTTATTTGCATTTAGTTATTGCTCAAGGTTTTCTCTCACAAGAGACAACAAAATGCAGACTCTTTTGAAACTTCAAAGTCATAAAATCCATATTTTAAGTATCTTTAAAAATCTCTTTTTTTTTTTTTACATTGGCTAATGAGTAAATTGCAGTTATGAGAGCCTACCTGGAAGCAGGAGCATACTCTTTCCACTCGTGATGACTTCCAGTTGTTATTCATTTTTCTCCATATTTTATTGATTATAATATCACGTATTAAAAATCTTTCAATCTCTGACTCTTATCTCCGTTTTTAAGAAGAGAATTAAAAAGTATTATGTTTAAATGGAAAAATATCTGTAAATATGTATAATTTATTTGTCTCAAATGGAACTCATAGAAATACTATTTAAACTGAATATATTTCCTTTATATGTGATAGGTATGTGGGGCAATAACCAGTAGCTTCAGTGAAGAATAGATAGTTTTACAAAGTGACCAATTTATATCTAAAGCCAAATGTGTTGAACTTTGAGAACACTAAAAAAACAAAACAGAAACAATCCATTACTTTCTACTTCCTCTACTTTAAGTAACCAGCACTCACTATTCAGACCAGGGAATCAATTCTGCTTCGTTCTAGTTCCAAAATAAGAGTATTCTCTTACCACAGTGATCATCCTTCCAGGTTCCAAAATAAGGCTTTTTGAAAAGTATTATTTACTGGCCACCTAATTATCTGGGCATTGATGAAGAAGCTTAAGATCGACTAACATGGAAATGCTGATTGATGAACTTGCTTGTCCTTTTATATGGCAAAATCTTTAAGAGGAAATATATTTAAAATGTTTGTTTACTGTATTTTAAGATTTAAGAAATAAGCAGTTACATACTTGTGTGGTGCTGTATAAGACGATTCTCCACTACATAGTTCAGCTGTATTAATTCACATCCTGACAGCACAGTTTGAAAAAAGTGGAGCTGGAAATCATTGAAGTATAGTCGTCTTCTTTGAAGTCTAATTAGATTAAATGGAATATTTTTATTATTATAACAAGGAAACTGCAATTTTTCTAGCTTTTTTAATTGAGTCATTACATTCATGATCACCTATCGTATATATTTAATTTAAATTGTGAATCCGCAATCATAAAGATATTCCAATATATAAAATCCTCAAATTTGAATTAGTAATACTCAATCCTTAAATATTTCTTCGTTCTATAGATTTTGTTTCAGGAATTACCCCATTACTTTATTATAATGAATATGACTTCTTTATGACATTCACTTAACAGCAGAAAGAGTAGTCTATAAGGACTCGTTCTCCTCTACTCTCACGTCTATAACAGATGCCTTGTATGGTTCCAAAAGTTAATTTCCCCTATATACTTGAAGGAGTTGAAAATTAAAATTTGGAGAAAAAAAAGGAATAAATTTAGTTTTTTTTATCTTATAGAGGCTTATAATAATCTATTCCAATAATTTAATTAAGTATATAAAGAATGCTATAAAGATTTATAGACTTCACTCATTTATTGCAAAATATTAGAGGAAGCATAAGATGTTACTGACAGCCCTGTAGTCATATGAGAGAAAAAAAAATAGCTGGCAAACACTTTTTTTTTTTGACAAACTCTTTCTGGAAACATACTGTATTAATGTTTTAAACTAAATTGCAAATAGAGACAGCAATTGTTTTTGGATTCTAGATGCTGAGAATTTTATATATTACCAACCATTGATAACTTTAAGCTCAGAATCATTGAGTTTAAACATAGTAAGAATTCTACATCAACATTTTACTCAAATACCCATACAATTCAAATACCACTTCTATCACATGTTGCAAACTGGCAAGGCACATGCTTTATATTGCTTAAATTGAAGTCTCATTTGGATAAGAAAATATTGATGCACAAGTGTGTGTGTGTATTAATTAAATTTGTATTCAAATATGCAATACTGTATAATATTTGAGATGTGTACTCTTCTCAAAAGAAAAAAAAAGGAACAAAATTACACATTTACCCCTTTGCACCACTGTGGCGGAGCTGGGTAATGGTCATCTATTAGTCATCTATTAGCTAGATCACAGCACAGTCGATAGTTTCCTACTATCTACTCCTCCCCAATGATTTTTTGACATTGAGGCCCAGGGTCAGCCACTAATCAAAAACGTTTTCTTTTTGACTTTTCTTATGAAGAGAAAGTTCATGAAAGAAAAAGCACACTTCCAGTGTCCCTGAATAAAAATCAGACATTAGGGGGCGCCTGGGTGGCTCAGTGGGTTAAGCTGCTGCCTTCGGCTCAGGTCATGATCCCTGGGTCCTGGAATCGAGTTCCGCATCGAGCTCTCTGCTCAGCAGGGAGCCTGCTTCCCTCTCTATCTCTCTGCCTGCCTCTCTGTCTACTTGTGATCTCTGTCTGTCAAATAAAAAAATAAAATCTTAAAAAAAAATCAGACATTACAAAAAATCAATCAGCTTCATATCTTACATCTGGCTTGATTATTTCATTTCTATCACTATGCAAACTTCTGTACACATTTAAGTTTTGGGGCTCTGCACTACAGTATTTCTAAAGGTGATTGTATGTAATTTTTTAATTACATCTTACTAGAATTCTGTCTCAAAATGCAGCCCATGTCACTGAAGAACAGATCCAACTATTAAAACTCTCTCTTTTTTTTCCTTTAACAGTTTTTTTTCATTAGGGACCTTTTTTTTTTTTTTCTTTCTCACCAATTTACTTAAGAGTGATCTGCTTGTTGCACAATAGAAGTTTGCAGAGTATATCCACGGTAACAAATACAGGATCAAAATGATACTCTGCACAGTCCAATCATTTATCTGTGCTAAAACATCATTATAAACTGTGAACTAAGGCTTTAGAAAAACATCATTTAAATGTCTCCCTGTCATCTACATTAAAATTCATGGTGTGGGTTTTTATTTATTTATTTATTTATTTTAGTATCTAGTATGCATTTATTCAAGAAAAAATTAAGCAAAAAATGTAAACATATCATAAAAATATAAATATGAGGATACAATCAAATCTAACTTATAAGCTCAAGATATACATTAATTTGACATACTTTAACCTATTCCCAGCATGTAGCAAATAAAAGAAGATATGATAGAATTATTTTCCACAAAAAGCAGGGGTATATTGGCACTACTGACAACAATTAACATTTATTGAGGCTCACGTTAGTTAGGTGATGCCAAATCACGTTTTTTAGTTGAAATACTACAACAGAATTAAATCGTGCAATTATATACTGTTAGGACTCAACCAGTGTGAGGTAAGCTCTAGTCTGCTATCTCAGCTATGTTCTTGGACCTAAGAAAAAGATACTGAAAACATACATGTAATCTTATCATAATATCATATAATAAATGTAGAAGTATTGGTAGCATTTTGTTTGTGAAGACACTTGAGAATCACTACAACAGGCCCCTCCCCCAGAAGATCAACAAGAAATCCAGCCGAGACCAAGTTCACCTACCAAAGAGTGCGGTTTCAATACCAAAGAGAGCAGCAGAATTCTAGAGGAGGAGAAAGCAAAGCACGGAACTCATGGCTTTTTCCCTGTGATTTTTTTTAGTCTTGCGGTTAATTTAATTTTTTTCTTTTTCATTTTTTGTTTTTTTTTCTCGCCTTCGGGTAAAAATTTTTTTTTTTTAATTGTTACCTTTTTCTTTTTTAACAATTTTTTACTAGTTTATCTAATACATATATTTTTTCTTTTTTATATTTTTCTTAGGTGTTTTCTTTTTTTTTAATTCTTTTCTTTTTTCTTTTTTTTCTTTCTTCCTTTTTGAACCTCTTTTTATCCACTTTCTCCCCCCTCACGATTTGGGATCTCTACTAATTTGGATAAAGCATATTTTCCTGGGGTTGTTGCCACCCTTTTAGTATTTTACTTGCCCCTTCATATACTCTTCTCTGGACAAAATGACAAGACGGAAAAATTCAACACAAAAAAAAGAACAAGAGTCAGTACCGAAGGCTAGGGACCTAATCAATACAGACATTGGTAATATGTCAGATCTAGAGTTCAGAATGACAATTCTCAAGGTTCTAGCCGGGCTCGAAAAAGGCATGGAAGATATTAGAGAAACCCTCTCAAGAGATATAAAAGCCCTTTCTGGAGAAATAAAAGAACTAAAATCTAACCAAGTTGAAATCAAAAAAGCTATTAATGAGGTGCAATCAAAAATGGAGGCTCTCACTGCTAGGATAAATGAGGCAGAAGAAAGAATTAGTGATATAGAAGACCAAATGACAGAGAATAAAGAAGCTGAGCAAAAGAGGGACAAACAGCTACTGGACCACGAGGGGAGAATTCGAGAGATAAGTGACACCATAAGACGAAACAACATTAGAATAATTGGGATTCCAGAAGAAGAAGAAAGAGAGAGGGGAGCAGAAGGTATACTAGAGAGAATTATTGGGGAGAATTTCCCCAATATGGCAAAGGGAACGAGCATCAAAATTCAGGAGGTTCAGAGAACGCCCCTCAAAATCAATAAGAATAGGCCCACACCCCATCACCTAATAGTAAAATTTACAAGTCTCAGTGACAAAGAGAAAATCCTGAAAGCAGCCCGGGAAAAGAAGTCTGTAACATACAATGGTAAAAATATTAGATTGGCAGCTGACTTATCCACAGAGACCTGGCAGGCCAGAAAGAGCTGGCATGATATTTTCAGAGCACTAAACGAGAAAAACATGCAGCCCAGAATACTATATCCAGCTAGGCTATCATTGAAAATAGAAGGAGAGATTAAAAGCTTTCAGGACAAACAACAACTGAAAGAATTTGCAAACACCAAACCAGCTCTACAGGAAATCTTGAAAGGGGTCCTCTAAGCAAAGAGAGAGCCTACAAGTGGTAGATCAGAAAGGAACAGAGACCATATACAGTAACAGTCACCTTACAGGCAATACAATGGCACTAAATTCATATCTCTCAATAGTTACCCTGAATGTTAATGGGCTAAATGCCCCTGTCAAAAGACACAGGGTATCAGAATGGATAAAAAACGAAAACCCATCTATATGTTGCCTCCAAGAAACTCATTTTAAGCCCGAAGACACCTCCAGATTTAAAGTGAGGGGGTGGAAAAGAATTTACCATGCTAATGGACATCAGAAGAAAGCAGGAGTGGCAATCCTTATATCAGATCAATTAGATTTTAAGCCAAAGACTATAATAAGAGATGAGGAAGGACACTATATCATACTCAAAGGGTCTGTCCAACAAGAAGATTTAACAATTTTAAATATCTATGCCCCCAACGTGGGAGCAGCCAACTATATAAACCAATTAATAACAAAATCAAAGAAACACATCAACAATAATACAATAATAGTAGGGGACTTTAACACTCCCCTCACTGAAATGGACAGATCATCCAAGCAAAAGATCAGCAAGGAAATAAAGGCCTTAAACGACACACTGGACCAGATGGACATCACAGATATATTCAGAACATTTCATCCCAAAGCAACAGAATACACATTCTTCTCTAGTGCACATGGAACATTCTCCAGAATAGATCACATCCTCGGTCCTAAATCAGGACTCAACCGGTATCAAAAGATTGGGATCATTCCCTGCATATTTTCAGACCACAATGCTCTAAAGCTAGAACTCAACCACAAAAGGAAGTTTGAAAAGAACCAAAATACATGGAGACTAAACAGCATCCTTCTAAAGAATGAATGGGTCAACCGGGAAATTAAAGAAGAATTGAAAAAAATCATGGAAACAAATGATAATGAAAATACAACGGTTCAAAATCTGTGGGACACAACAAAGGCAGTCCTGAGAGGAAAATATATAGCGGTGCAAGCCTTTCTCAAAAAACAAGAAAGGTCTCAGGTACACAATCTAACCCTACACCTAAAGGAGATGGGTTTTTAAATATATTAGAGAAGCATGACCTTCTTCACATATAAGGCTTAATTATTTAGATGTATATAAGCCATGCAATTCTCTTTCAGTTGTTAAGGAATCAGGATGAAAACTAAAGAGGTATTTTTAAGTTAAATGTGTTCTGACACGCCCCCATGTGAGATAAAATATTCTCAGTAAATGTTACAATATATTATAAGCAAACATTATGTTTCCGTCTCATGCCTGAATTTAAAATTTAAGTGGTGATTTATCTAAATAACCAAGGTATACAAGCTAACATTTTGGGACCACTATATCTATGTAAGACAGACATGTAGTCATGCTCTGTAGCAAGAACACATGTGCAAATTAGAATAGCATGATTTTATATAAAAACAGAAAAATACAACCTCAAGAAATGTGCTTCATTAAATATCAGTGGGGGGCACGTGGGCAGCTCAGTCAGCTAAGTGGATGACTCTTGATTTCTGCTCAGGTCATGATCTTAGGGCCTTAGGATGGAGCCCCAGTTTGGCTCTCTGCTCAGTGGGGAGTCTGCTTGAGGATTTCTCTCTCTCCGCCCCCTCTATCTCTGTCTCTCAAATAATAAATAAATCTTTAAAGAAGCAGATCAATGAACACATTTTGATGTTAAAAGAAACATAATTTTTAGGAGAAATAAAATTAGCTATGTTTGTTATATATAAAATTATGTTTGGTAAAAACTCTTCTAAGGCAAAATGTCTATTCAGTCTATTTAATCATTGGTCTATTTCTTTCTCTTTTTTTATTTCTTTTTTTTTCTAAAGATATTATTTACTTATTAGAGAGATAGAGAGAGATGAAAATAGAGCAGCAGGCAGAGGAAGAGGAAGAAGCAGGTTCTCCATTGAGCAGGGAGCCCGATGTGGGGCTCAATCCCAGGACTCTGGGATCATGACCTGAGCCAAAGGCAACGGCTTAACTGACTGAACCACCCAAGACTCCTCATTGGTCTATTTCTAATGGTTTATTTAAAATCTAATTATTGAGTTTGAACAGTTCTTTATGTACTCTGAATATATTTCCTTTATCAGATATGTTTTGTAAACATTTTCTCCCAATCTATGGCTTATCTTCTCATTTCCATAATGGTGTTTTTTGAAGTACAAAGAATTTTCAATTTTGATAAGGTCCAATTTGCCATTATTTTTTCTTTCTTATTAAGGATCATGCCCTTGGTGGTTCAGCTAAGAACTCTTTGCCTAACCCATAATCATGGTTATTTTCTCCTGCGTATTCTTTTAGACATTGTATAGCTTTAGTTTTTGTATTCAGGTTTATGTATCGCTTTGAGTTAATTTTCATGTACAATACAAATTATCTAATTAATTTATTTTGAAGATGAATGCTCAATTATCTCAGCATAATTTGAAGATATCCTTTCCCACAGGTTGATACAACCATAAATACAAAGGTTATTTCTGGACTCTCAATTCTGTTTGATTGATCTTACATACCTGTTCTTTCACCAAAGCTACATTCTACACTATCTTGATTACTGTGTGTTTCTATAATTCCTATCAAAATCCATATAAATGTTAAGTTCAATTTGACAGTGTCTACAAAAATGGCTGTTGAGATTTTTAAAAACAACATGTTAAATATAATACAAATTTGCAGAATTGCTCTTTATGATATTGACTCCTCCAGCCCATATATATAGAATGAAAATTCTCCCTTTACTTAGGTTTTCTTTAATATTTCTCAGCAACATTTTATAGTCTTCAGATTGTAAGTTTTGAACATATTTTGTTAAATTATCCTTTTCTATGTTATTATAAATGGAATTTTTTCAGTACCATATTTTGGTTCATTGCTGGTATCTAAAAGCACAATTAATTGATTTGGGGGCGCCTGAGTGGCTCAGTTGTAAGCATCTGCCTTCAGCTCGGATCATGATCTAGGGTCCTGGGATCAAGCCCCGCATCGGGCTCCCTGCTCAGTGGGGAGCCTGCTTCTCCCTCGCCCACTCCCTCTGCTTGTATTCCCTATCTTGCTGTGTCTTTATCAAATAAATAAATAAAATCTTTTTAAAAAATAATAAAAGCAGAATTAATTGATTTTATTGTATTTATTCTGTATCCTGAGATGTGATGAAATAGTTTTAATTCCAGAAGTTTTATTGTATATTCTTTAGGATTTTCTACACATAGGACGATGTCATCTACAAGTAGCAGTTTTATTTTTCCTTTACAATATAAATGATGTCTATCTATCTATCTATCTATCTACCTACTTATATGTCTATAATTTTTGTCCAGTTACACTGGCTAGAACATCCAGTATAATGTGAGATAGAAGTGACAAGAGCAGGCATGCTTAACTTTTCTAATTAAAAAAATGTAGTGATTCAGTATCCGTTTAGTTGTTCTATTGCAAGAGTATAATCATTGACTGTTTCTAATTCTTAAGTCTAATGATATTGCATTAATGATTACTTTTCTTTTTCCAAAATTGATATTTGTTTGAAATTATTTTCAACATAAGTAATTACATTTCACAAGACTTATTATTAAATACACATTTAACAAAGTTTATCTAGTCACATGAAGGAAGAAATATGTTATTAAATTAAATTTTAAAATTAGTACTGAAATTAGCAATATATCATTCTGTATCGATAGTTAGACTCTTTGGGGCATTTATTCAAGATAGATCATATGTTTTCATAGTGTAGTGGTTATCACGTTTGTCTCACAAGATAGATCATATGTTATTACGCTATATATTCTGGTCTAAAATATATTTAATAAAAAGACTGATATCCATCTACTCAATTATGTTCTTAAAGTATTTATATCAATTTTTTCTTAGAAATATAAAAATCAATTATTATTTTTATTACCTCTGTCCCTGGTTCTCAGGAGATTGGATTTATTTTAGTTTTTGTTAAAGCTTTATTCTTGATAATGTAATTTTATGGAAAAGAAGTTTAAATATATAAGCTTATACATTGGAAATATTCTTACTGAATGTTTTATGTTTATTTTGATGTTTGGGTTGTTTTTCCTTAGGGGAAAATAAAACTCCAAACAACATACTTTTCAGAGTATATCTATGGTTTACTTTTTAATTTTATTTTTATTTATTTTTATTTCAGTATATAGTTGACATACATTACATAAGTTTTATGTGTACAACACGACATTTCAACTTTATGGTATAGTCATCATAAGTGTGTCACCATCTGTCACCATACAACACTATTCCAATATCATTGACTAACTCCCTGTACTGTGCTCTTTACTCTCGTGACTTACTCATTCCATAATTGGAAACCTGTATTTCCCACTACCCTTCACCCATTTTGCCCATCCGCATCCCCACCCCCTTCTCTCTGGCAGCCATCAGTTTGTTCTCTGTATTTATAGGTGATTCTGCTTTTTCTTTGCTTGTTTATTCATTTGTTCTTTAAATTCAATGGATGAGTGAAATCAGATGGTATTTGTCTTTCTTGGTCTGACTTATTTAACTTAGTGTGTGGTTATTCACCACCCATGTGGTTGCAGATGTCGTATCTCATTCTTTTTTATAGGTGCATAAATTATATATTTTATAATCTTCCTTATCCATTCATTCATCAATGGACATTTAGGTGATTTCCATATCTTGCCTGTTGTAATAATGGTGCAGCAAACATGGGGTGAATATATCTTTTCAAATTAGTGTTTTCATTTTCTTTGGGTAAATACCCTATAGTAGAATTACTGCATTAAATGGTATTTCTACTTTCAATTATTGAGGCATCTCCATACTCTTTTCCATAGCAGCTGCACCAATACGCATTTCCACCAACAGTGCATGAGGGTTCCTTTTTGTCCACATTCTTGACAACACTTATTATTTGTTATTTCTTATCTTTTTTATTTGAGCCATTATGATAAGTATAAGGTGATAGCTCATTGTGGTTTTATTTATTTATTTATTATTATTATTTTTTAATTTAATTTTTTATTTTTTATAAACATATATTTTTATCCCCAGGGGTACAGGTCTGTGAATCACCAGGTTTACACACTTCACAGCACTCACCAAAGCACATACCCTCCCCAATGTCCATAATCCCACCCCCTTCTCCCAAACCCCCTCCCCCCAGCAACCCTCAGTTTGTTTTGTGAGATTAAGAGTCACTTATGGTTTGTCTACCTCCCAATCCCATCTTGTTTCATTGATTCTTCTCCTACCCACTTAAGCCCCCATGTTGCATCACCACTTCCTCATATCAGGGAGATCATATGATAGTTGTCTTTCTCTGCTTGACTTATTTCGCTAAGCATGATACGCTCTAGTTCCATCCATGTTGTCGCAGATGATTAGTGATGTTGTGCATCTTTTCATGAATCTGTTGGCCATCTACATGTCTTTTTTGAAAAATAGAAAGATGTATGTTCAAGTCTTCGGCCCTTCTTAATTTTTTAAATTTATTTTTAAATTTTTTAGAATTACACATATTCTTTCTTAGCCAATAAGATAGTTCTGATTAAGAACAGGTTACTATTAACCAATACGCCTTCATTTTCACTATTTTTTTTTCAAGAGATTTATGGTGGTTTCTGATGTTGTATCTGGTATTCTATAACAACACATCACACTAAGGCTTTACTATGCAGCTTTGAAAGAGCAAAGAGGGTTTTTTGTTTGTTTGTTTGTTTGTTTTCTATTTTGCATATCATCTTCAATCCATCAGGAGTAGCTTCCTGCAGCTCTGCAATGAGAAAGAGCCTGAGCTGAGTCCAGGAAGACTCAGTGGAGACCTAAGGCTACAATTGATAGTCACATCTCCCACAGGGGCAGAAAAGAACATGTATGGTAGGGTGACCCAGGACCAGTCTAAAATAAGCCTAAAGTGAATCAACACTGTTTTATGCTCTGGATCATTAGAGTAAAATCAAAGAGTAATATCTTAGGAGACATTCATCTTTAAGATATTCTTTCAAAATGGGACACTTGGATGGCTTAGTTAAGTGTCTGCTTCATCTTGAGTAGATCTCCCCATCCTGGAATCAAGCCCTGCGTCAAGCCCTGCATCAAGTCCTGAATCAGGCTCCTTGTTCAAAAGGGAGTCTGCTTCTCCCTCTCCCTCTGCCCCTTCTCTCCCACCACTCCTGCTCACTCGCACTCTCTCAAGTGAATAAATAAAATCTTTTAAAAAAAATGTTCTTTCAAACTGTCAGAATAAAAACATTAGACCAAAGTATTTTTATAATTAAATCATTCATTTTTTTTACTCATAGGTTATATGCATACAGATTGAAAATAAAAGACTATTATTTAATTTAAGCTATGTTACCATTATATAGATCCTATTTAAACATGGGTTAATTATACTAATAATGATCCATATGTTACTGGAGCAGGAGCTTTATAATTCCAAATGTAATAATCAGAAGAAATTTGTTTCCAGTATGTACTTAATTTTGGTTTTTCTGATGCAGAAAGTTGAACTAAATGCTGATCTGTGTAACAACCAGTGAATGAATGTATAATCTAAGATTCTAAAATGAAGTTTTAAATATGCTGTACCTCCAATCCAAATCTAGTCAAATGGATGCTTCTTATGACTCTTGGCTCCAAAACTTACAGTTCCAGAAAGACTAATTTCCATTGATCTGAGGAACTTGTATCCAATAATCTAGATCAATATAAGCTTTCCTCTTGAAATACTTCAAGCTGGCCAAAACTAACTTTGCATTACTAATTGAACCTCTATTATAAAAAGATACATGAGCTTCACAAATTTTAAAATTATTTTTGACACTTTCGTGATATTTTAAATTAACTGTTATTTTTACGTGTACTTCTTCCTCTTTCATTTGAAAAAAAAAAAAAGGCAAAAAACCCACAATTGGAGGGACAGGAACCGGAAAGTATAGTAACATGAAGGAAAGGAAAGGAAAACACTCTTCCTCTAAAGGAAGAGTGAATGGAAATTTGTAAGGTACACTAAGTGCAGAATCATCCATTGCATCAATGCTACTACAAGTCAGAATGCCAAGGTCAAGAGAAGTCACACAAGGATGAACTAGAATATTCTGAAGTGGAGATCCATTGGTGGGGAGACTCAAGCAGATTGTAATGTTTGGCATGATTCTTTCTAAATCGCACTTGAAAATGATAGCTCCAAAGACTTGCCTTGTATCTGCTATATCCTATTTATCATATTGTATGGATTTTACCTTTTCAGTGATAGAAATAGAAACTTGTGGTTTTCCTTTGTAGGTTCTAACTTTCCAGGCTGGCTGCTTTTATAGATGCATCACAGAAACAAGACTAGCACTACCCAGTGAGTTCTGTAGGTTGGCATCCAAGAAAATTCAAATGGACAATTTTGTAGAAGTAAATCAAGCAATTGGTTCAATTTTGTATTTAGCTCAGTGTCTTTTTTCTGTCCCAAGTAAAAAAAAATATATATCAATGTTACCTCTAAAAGAAAAGAGCCTTGTGAAATTCCACTAACGTGAATTAATGGTGGATGAGGAGATACAGCTTATTCAACAGTGGAACATAAACATATATCATGTTATTCTTCAGAAAAGCAACAACTTTCCAGAGTTCTCCACCTCTTAGGAGACCATAAACAGATGTTTTATTGTGTGTGAACCAGTTATCATGACTCTGTATTAAGTTCTTATCATCATCCAACAATCTAACTTCAAAGAGTAGTGCTTTAAGAAAGGGACCATCTTTGGGAATAGGCATATAATTTACTCCATTGAAGACCTTAGCTCATTTTCCAAGAGTGGGATATCATCTGGAGAATCTGATGGTGCCACAATGTGGAGATCCTGGTTCATGGCTATGAGCCACACTGTCCACTGAGCCAAGGTAAGCCACTAAAGCATTAGCTCATCCCTGAGGTCACCTCTACTTCATTCTGCCATTTTTATTAATTGGATTGTTTGTTTTTACAATGTTGAGTAAAAGTTCTTTACATACTTTGAATAGTAATCCCTTACCAGAGATAACATTTGCAAATATCACCTCTTGATCAGTGAGTTGCTCTTTTGTTTCATTGATGATTTCATTCACAGTGCAAAAGCTTTTTATTTTGATGTAATCCTAATAGTTCATTTTTGCTTTTATTTCCCTTGCCCCAGGAAGCATATCTAGAAAAATTTGGTATGGCTGATATCAGAGAATTTTCTGTCTGTATTCTCTTCTAAAATTTTTATGATTCCAGGTCTCATATTTAGGTCTTTAATCCATTAGTTTATTTCTGTGTATGGTGTTAGAATGTGGTCTGTTTTCATTCTTTTGCATGTAGCTGCTCAATTTTCCAGCACCACTTATTAAAGAGACTGTGTTTTCCCCATTGTATATTCTTGCCTCCTTGGACATAGATTAATTTACCTTATAAATGTAGGCTTATTTCTGGACTCTCTATTCTGTTCTATTGATCTATGGTTTTTTTCATGCCGGTATCATACTGTTTTGATTAGTACAGCTCTGTAGTATATTTTGAGTGTGGAATTGTAATACCTTTAGCTTTGTTGTTCTCTCTCAAGATTGCTTTGGCTATTTGGGGTCATTCACGGGTTCCATATAAATTTAGTATCATTCTACTTTTTTGAAAAATGCTGTTGGTATTTTGATAGAGAGTACATTGAATCTGTAAATTGCTTTGGATAGTGTGGACATTTTAATAATACTAATTCTTTATCTGTGATCTAGTTTAATAATATATTCTGAATTAGCAGTTATAATTATATGTAGACATAGAAAGGAAGAAATTTATTAAGTTATTAATATGAGGTAAAGAAATTAGGCATTATTATTATTATTGTTATTATTTTTATTTGGCTTGCTGTGTCAGACTTGGAAAAACAGAAACAACACTTCTACTATCTCAAGCTGGAAAGACCTTCTGTCCAACTACAATATGTTAAAGTCTGCAGTGCTTAGGACTTTCAGGGTACACCTATCTTTTAGAGCAGCAGCTATGCTCTTGTAAAGGAGGTGCCCAGCCAATGGTGGACCATAACGGTAGTAAAAGAATCTAGCCATTTCTATGCAACAAAGGGATTTCTTTAACAGGCAGTATTTGCTCTGGAAACTTTCCATTGGGCTGGCTCAGGTGTTGTCATGATGGAATCACAGCCTGATTATTTGCCCTGCACAGTCCTACCTGCTTCCTTTTCTTTCAAAGTGTTATTTTTCAATATACCTTTTGTAATTCTAACTCCCTTTCAGTATCTACTCCAGGAGAATCCAAACTGCATCACTTCAATTAGAAGGAAAGCAGATTCAATATAGAAAGCTTTCAGGAATCAATATGGCACTGGTAGCAGATGATGAGGGAGTGGAGAGCAAAACAGCACTATCAGAGAGCTAACCCAAGAACAAGAAATATGCTCTTCTGGATTGTGCATGTAACCCTTTGAGTTCTGAACTGACCACTTATGTCTCAAGAACAACCCACACAAGTGCAATCAGGACACAACAATTAATAGATTCAGAGATGACATAAACTTAATCCATTCACAGGCATTTTGATATTGAAGTAAATTTACAGAAAATAAACAATCTGAAATTCTCAGAACTAGGGTACTGAAACCACCTTTATCTTTTGCTTGTAATCCTTTAATGCCCAAAGTAATAGACTGCTTTTTACTATTTTTTAAGTATCTGGAAATAAGAATTTATATTCATTTTGATATGTAAAATTGTGAGTATTAAAATATGATGTTCATAACTTATCCAAATCTAGAAACCTTTCCTCACTAAGTAACATATAATATCAGGAGTACTCTTTTTCCACCCCATTTGCATCTTGTCATTTTGAGAAACTCTGAAACGCAGCACCTCCCATTCTAGGAAACTAAGAATCATTTTGTGGAATAAAAGATATATTGCTTATGTGAGAAGCAACTGTATAAAGACAGAAAAAAAGAGAAACACTTATCACTATGTGATTATTCTAGGAAGTATAAAATCAAAACACAGGAATATAGTTCATGTTTGAGTTTCAGGAAAGAGAAGTAATAGGAATACTAGGATTAAGAATATAAGGAAAGACTTAAAAACATACGGAGAAAAGTAGAAATAACTCGTGAACTTAAAATGTCCAGATGTAAAATGATGCTGTACACAGGGTTGCTACTGTAAAATTCCAGTTTTAATTTTGGAAAAAACATTTCTGGAAATGACAATTTCTGGAAAAGACAATTCTATAAAGATGGAAACAGATCAGTTGTAAGGGGCATGGTGTGAATGGAGAGTTTGGCTACCTGAGGGGATTTTTTGTGTGATAGAATTTTCCTGTATTCTGATTATGGAGATGTACACATGAGTCTTTGCTTATGTTAAAACTCAGAGTTGGAGACCAACCACCCCCTCACCAAAATTGCTTTATTTTTAGCTAAAAAGTATAAAAAAAGTTCTAAAGAATTGGTTATGAAAATAACATATTTATGGTATAAAACAGTCTATGCTTTTTTTGTAGAGTATATCTACTAGAAAATTAATGTTATATTTTTAATCTTATTATTTTATATGTGACAAGATAGGACTGGTATTCTATATTAGCTTTCCCAGCTCTAAATTCAGCCTATGTAGAAATTAATGTGTTTTGGAAGGGAGATATTGCACAGATGTCATTTTTCTCAAAAGCAAGCAAATTATGAATGTAAATAATGCACTGTTTTGGTTTTGAGCTTCCAGAATCACTTGGAATCTGAGATATTGAAATGTCAACAAATTTGATATCATTTTCTGCCATAAATGGAAATGAATAGATTGATGGCCACTTGTCTTATTTGTAACTTGCATTAATTTTTCTATAAAAATATTTAAGAATAAAATTTGGCAGAGTTTCATTTTCTATGATTATAGTACAATTATGTTATTATGAAAAAGCACAATCCAAACATAAGCATTAGTTTTATGTCGCTTTCACACATCTTTTATATCACTTTTATTTTGCAGTAATCATTACATAGGAATATAAAAGTAAAAAGATAAGTCAGAGCAGGATTATATTAAAATAGAAATTCTGGGATGCCTGGGTGGTTCAGTCAGTTAAGCCTCTGCATTCAGCTCAGGTCATGATCCCAGGGTCCTGGGATTGAGTCCCACATCAGGCTCCTTGCTCAACAGGGAGGAGCATTAGGCTCCTGGCTCTGCCTCTGCCAGCCACTCTGCCTGCTTGTGCTTGCTCGCTCTCTCTCTCTGACAAATAAAATCTTAAAATAAAAATTCTTGGAGGCTTCTGGGTAAAAAGTTAATTTTCGTGTAGATGTGTTCCCTATCTAAGATATTCATTAAGTGATTGTACACACACTAATGTCTATACAAACATGTACGTGAGATCAATAACAAACATCAACATTTTACAAATTATTACACTTGTACCAAGCAATGTACATACCAGACATTGCAAAGTTTGGTCAACACTAAGTTTGTATATCCCTTGACTTGACAATCTATTGGCAGCCAACATAGATGGTACTCTGAAGAACTGAGGCAGGACACAGCTGATAGTTATTCCTTACATTGCCAAATTCTTCCATAATCCCACTGATCAAAAATAAAATCTTAAAGAAATCATTAATATCACAGAATGGTCTCATGAATTATCAACTCTATATCCCTCACTGTTGCCATGAATTCTCCAGGCCATCAAAAAGCAGGTATATTTTGTGAACAAGATAAAACACCTTATAACTATTACATGCAGAAGCTAAAATTATCATTTGTTTATAAATGTTATTAATTTAGATGGTGTAAATGGATAACATACTGCTTGTCTAAGGAAAATATTTAGTTCAGACATGCATAGAAAAATGATCTTGGACTTCCAGACTTCTACAAATAAATTACTCTTGTTTATAAGCCTATATATATATATATATATATATATAT